>NC_045448.1:57602014-57735973 GCF_002776525.5 Piliocolobus tephrosceles | reverse complement strand
AAAAGTTTTATTTGACTCAGAGTTCTACAGGCCGAATAAAAACTATTGTGCCAACATAGCTTCTGGTGAGGGCTTCCAGCTTCTTTTATTCATGATGGAAGGTGAAGGAGAACTGGTATACAGAGATCACATGGTAAGCATGGAAGTGAGAGAGAGGGAGGAAATGTCAGGTTGTTTTTAACAACCAGCTTTCATGGGAAATAATAGAGCAAGACTTATTTATTACCATGAAGACAGCACCAAGACACATGAGGAATCAGCCCTCATGACCCAAACTCTTCATATTGGACTCCACCTGCAACATAGGGTATCAAATTTCAACATGAAGTTTGGGGGCAAAACCATCCAACTATAGGGATTTCTTTTCGAGATTATTCACTGTTAGCATATGAAAGTGCTGCTGAATTTGTATGTAACAACTTTGCTGAATTCATTCATTAATTCTTTTTTGCTAGGATCTTCAGGTTTTTCTAAATATAAGATCACATCATCTGCAAACAAACATATTTAGACTTATTTCTTTCCAATTTTTTATGCTTTTTTATTTTTTCTCTTGCCTAATTGTTTTAGCAAAGACTTCCAGTGCTATATTTAATTAAAGTTACAAAAGGTGAATATCATTGTCTTGTTCTAGATCTTAGAGGAAAGACTTTCCACTTTTCCCCATTCGGTATGAGGTAGTTATATGTTTGTTATATATGGCCTTTTATTGTTTTGAGGTGTGTTCCTTCTATACTCAGATTAAGAGTTTTTATCATAAAGATATGTTAAATTTATCAAATGTTTTTTGACATCTATTGAAACCATCTATGGTTTTTGTTCTGGATTCTGTTAATGTGCTGTGTCATATGTATTAATTTGCATATGGTGAACCACCTTGCATCACTGAGAGGAATCCCACATTTTTAATGTGTTGTGTTCAGTTTGATAGTATGTTGTTGAGGAATTTTGTATGTGTATACATCAGGGATATTGGTCTACAGTTTTCTACTTTTGTTGCATCCTTGACTACTTTCGATATTAGGGTAATGCTGGGCTCCTAGTATGAATTTGAAGGTATCCACCTCATTTAAATTTTTTTAGTTTTAACAGAATTTGTATTACTTCTTCATTAAATGTTTGGTAGAATTCAGGAGTAAAGCCACCAAATTTCATTGGAACTTTCTTCATGTGAGACTTTTTATTACTACTTTGATTTGGGTAGTCATTATTGGTCTGCAGAGGTTTTCTATTTCTTCATGCTGCAATCTTTGTAGATAGCATACATCTAGAAATTTTTGTTCAGTTTTCCAAATTGTTGGTGTACAGCTGTTCATAATGGACTCTAATGAGCATTTGTATGTCTGTCATATCAGTTGTTATGTCTCTTTTTTTATTTCTGGTTTTATTTACTGGGGTCTTCTCTCTTTGGTTACTAGTGTCACTAGTAGTTTGTCAGTTTTGTTTATTCCAAAAACCATAACTTTTTGTTTTGTCAATCTTTGGACTTTTTAATTTTCAAGTTAAATTATTTCTGCTCTGACTTTTGTTATTTACTTTATTCCACTAATGTTGAGTTGGTTTGTCTTTGCTGTTCTAGTTCTTTGAGGTGCATCATTAGGTTGTTTATTTGCAGGCTTTTAACTTTTTTGATGTAGACATTTATTGCTATAAACGTCCCTCTTATTACTGCTTTTTCTGTATCTCGTAGATTTTTGTATGTTGGGTTTCCATTTTCATTTGTTTCAAAAATTTTTTTAATTTTCTTTTTAACTTCTTAATTGACCCAATAGTTGTTCAGGGGAATTTTTTTTTTTTTTTTTCAAATTCCATGTGTTTCTATAGTTTCCAAAGTTCCTCTTGTTATTGATTTCTAGTGTTATTACATTTCGGTCTGAAAAGATGTTTGATTTAATTTTGATATTGTTAAACTTGTTGAAACTTGTTTTGTGACTTAACATATGGTTTATTCTGAAGGCTATTTCCTATGCTAATGAGAAGAATGTCAATTCTGAAGCAGTTGGTTGAAATGTTTCATAAATGATGGGTTCATTTGCTTTAGTGTATAGTTTAACTCCAGTGCTTCTTTGCTGAATTTCTGCAATCTATTACTGACTGTGGGGTGTTGAATTCCCCTACTATTACTGTATTGCAGACGTTTCCTTCCTTTAGATCTAGTAATGTTTGTTTTAATTATTTGGGTACTCTGCTGTTGAGTGCATATAAATTTATACTTGTTATATTATCTTGCTGAATTGACCCATTTACCATTATCTCGGTAATCCTCTTTGTCTCTTTTCATTGTATCTGATTTGTAATCTATTTTACCTGACAATATGATTTGGATTTATGTCCCTGCTCAAATCTCATGTTGAATTGAAGGAAGGGCCTGGTAGGAGGTGATTGGATCATGGGGGTGGATTTCTTCCTTGCTGTTATCAGATGGAGAGTGAGTTCTCACGAGTTCTGATGGTTTAAAAGTGTGTGGCACTTCCTCTTTTGCTCTCTCTCTATCGTGCTCTGTCATGGTAAGAAGTGCTTGCTTCCCCTTTGCCTTCCTCCATGATTGTACATTTCCTGAGGCCTCCCAATCACACTTCCTGTTAAGCCTGTATAACTGTGAGTGAATTAAACCTCTTTCTTCATAAATTACTCAGTCTTGGGTATGTCTTTATGGCAGTGTGAAAATGGACTAATGTAGAGAATTGGTACCGGGATTGGGGCATTGCTATAAAGATACCTGAAAATGTGGAAGTGATTTTGGAACTGGGTAACAGGCAGGTGTTGAAACTATTTGGAGCTTCCTAGAGACTTGTTGAATGGTTTTGACTAAAAAGTCCAGGCTGAGCTGGTCTCAGATGGAGATGAAGTATTTGTTGGGAACAAGAGCAAAGGGGACTCTTGCTATGCTTTAGCAAAGAGACTGGGGGTATTTTGCCACTGCCATAAAAATCTGTGGAACTTTGAACTTGAGAGAGATAATTTAGGGTATCTGGTGGAATAAATTTCTAAGCAGCAAAGCATTCAAGACATGATCTGGCTGTTTCTAAAAGTGTATGCTCATATGTGTGAAGAAAGAGATGTCCTGAAATTGGAACATATATTTAAAAGGGAAGCAGAGCATAAAAGTTTGAAATATATGCAGCCCAACCATCCATTTTCTGAGGAGAAATTCAAGCCTTATGCAGATGTTTGCATAAGTAATGAGAAGCTGAATGTTAATAGCCAAAGCAATGGGGAAACTATCTTCATGGCATTTTAGAGATCTTCATGGAGGCCCCTCCCATCACAGATCTGAAAGCCTAGGAGAGAAAAATAGTTTTGTGGACCAGATCTAGGGCCCAGCTGCTCTGTGCAGCCTCAGGACATGGTGCCCTGCATCCCAGCTGCTCCATTTCCAGCAGTGATTAGATGTGGCCAAGGTGTAGCTTGAGCTGTTGTTTCAGAGGATACAAGCCCCACACCTTGGTTACTTCCATATGGTGTTGGGCCTGCAGGTGTGCAGAAGGCAAAAGATTGGGAGTCTCTGCCTAGATTTCAGAGGATGTGTGGAAATGTCTGGATGTCCAAGCAGAAGTCGGCTTCAGGGGGAGAGCTCTCATGGAGAACCTCTAATAGGGCAGTAGAGAGGAAAAAGATGGGGTTGGAGTCCCCACACAGAGTCCCCACTGGACTACTGCCTAGTGGAGCTGTGAGAAGAGGGCCAACGTCCACCAGAATGCTAGATCCACTGACAGCTTGCATTGTGCACCTGGAAAAGCTGCAGGCATTCAATGCCAGCCCTTGAGAGCAGCCATGGGAGTTGAGCCCCTGCATTCAATGTGCCCTGGATGTGAAACATGGAGTCAAAGAAGATTATTTTGGAGATTTAAGATTTAATGACTGCCCTGCTGGGTTTTTGGAGTTTCATGAGGCCTGGACTGTAGCCCATTTGTTTTGGTTGATATCTTCCTTTTGTAATGAGAGTATTTACCCAATGCCTGAACTCCCATTGTATCTTTAAGTAACTAACTTGTTTTTTTATTTTTTTTATTTTACCAGGTCATAGGCAGAAGCAAATTGTCTTGTCTCTTATGAAACATTGGACTTGGACTTTTGAGTTAATGCTGAAATGACTAAGACTAAGAGACTGTTGAGGAGGGATCATTGTATTTTGCAATGTGAGAAGGACATGAGGTTTGTGAGGGGTCAGGGTGGAATGATATGGTTTGAATGTGTATCCCCGCCCAAATCTCATTTTGAATTGGAGGAGGGGCCTGGTGGGAAATGTTTCCATCATGGTGGTGGATTTCCCCCTTGTTGTTATTATGATAATAAGTGAGTTCTCATGATATCTGATGGTTTACAAGTGTGTGGCACTTTCCTTTTTGCTATGTCTCTCTCCTGCTTCACTATCATTACACATGCTTACTTCCCCTTCACCTTCTGTCATGATTGTAAGTTTCATGAGGCCTTCCAGTCATGATTCCTTTTAAGTCTATGGAATTGTGAGTCAATTAAACCTTTTTTAAAAATAAAATACCCAGGTTCAGGTAGTTCTTTATAGCAGTGTGAAAATGGACTAGTACACCTGATATACATATGGCTACTCCCACTCTTTTTTAGCTATTTGCACAGAAGATTTCATTCATCTCTTCACTTTCAGAGTATGTGTGTTGTTATAGGTGAAGTGAGTGCCTTGTAAGCAGCGTATAGTCAGATCTTTATAAAAATATCCATTCAGCTAATCTATGTCTCTGAATTGGAGAATTTAGTCAATTTACATTTAATGTTATTATTATAGATAAGGACATACTATCATTCTGTTAGTTGTTTTTTGCTTGTTTTGCAGTTCCTCTCCTTCTTTCTTACTGTTGTCTTTTTTGTTAAGGGATTTTCTCTGGTAGTATGTTTTATTTTGTTGCTTTTCATTTTTAGTGTATCTATTATATGTTTTTGCTTTGTGATTGCCATGAGACTTACAAAAAATCTTATAGATATAACAACTCATTTTAAACAGATGGTTTACAAGTGTGTGGCACTTTCCTTATCTATGACCACAAATAAAATAAACAAAGGAAAAACTAGAAAATGTTCTACACTTAAACTCCATCCCCCTATTTTGACTTTTGTAGTCTCAATTTTCATCTTTAAATTTTGTCTGTCTTAACAAGTTGCTATGGTTGTTATTTTTTAAATAGATTTGACTTTTTCTCTTAATGTTATAGATATGAGTGGATTATATACAATTACATTATTAGAATATTCTGAGTTTGTCTACTCACTTTTACTAGTGGTTTTATACCTTCAAATGTTTCCTTTTTCTACACTAGTGTACTTATCTTTCATACTGAAAAACTCTCTTCAGTGTTTCTTATAAGGTGTGTCTTATAAGGTGTGTCATCCATTTTTTAAATTCAGCATTCATACTTCTTCAAATCAGTATCTCCCATGAGGTCATTTTAATAACTGCCTGCTGTCATTTCATGTTTCCAGTATTATTTTATTTATCTCACTATATTCTTTGTCCTCTATTTGAAACCTTTCTTTGGCAGGTCATTTAATTCAACCTACTCTAAATAATCAGATTCACTTGGCCATAGTGTCTCTGAGACCCTTGACTAATTGCTCCATCATTTCAATTGCTTTTAATGTGAGAGATTCATTATAGCCATGTTGCTTAGTGCCTAAGATGGACCATCAGCATACTAATAGTTTCTGCCTTTTCCTGACTTCTGGATTCAAGTGAAATGCCACACCTAAAGGCACGTGTTATAGATTTGTAAGCAGCTGATGAAAAAGCCCAGATGACAAAACCTTGAAGTACATGGGGATTTGACTTTTTTTTTTCTTTTTTTTTTTTTTTTTAGCCTTAAGTTCTGGGATATATGTGGTACACAACGTGCAGGTTTGTTACATAGGCATATATGTGCCATGGTGGTTTGTTGCACTTATCAACCCATCATATAGGCTTTTAAGCCCTGCATGCATTAGGTATTGGTCCTAATGCTCTCCCTTGCTTTGGCTCCCACCCCCCAACATGCTCCAGTGTGTGTTCTTCCCACTCCGTGTCTATGTGTTCTCATTGTTCATCTCCCACTTATGAGTGAGAACATGTGGTATTTGGTTTTTTGTTGCTATGTTAGTTTGCTAAGGATGAGGACTTCCTGCTTCATCCATGTTCCTACAAAGGACATGATCTCATTCTTTTTTATGCCTGCATAGTATTCCATGGTGTATATGTACCACATTTTCTTTATCTAGTCTATCATTGATGGACATTTGAGTTGGTTCCAAGTCTTTGCTATTGTAAATAGTGCTGCAATAAACATACATGTGCATGTGTTTTTATAGTAGAATGACTTATATTCCTTTGAGTATACACCTAGTAACGGGATAGCTAGGTCAAATGTTTTTCTTGTTCTAGATCCTTGAGGAATCACCACACTGTCTTTCACAATGGTTGAACTAACTTGCATTCCCACTAACAGTGTAAAAGTGTCTTATTTCTCCATAGCCTCACCAGCATCTATTGTTTCTTGACTTTTTAATAACCGCCATTCTGACTGGTATGAGATGGTATCTCATTGTAGTTTTGATTTGCATTTCTCTAATGATCAGTGACGAGCTTTTTTTCATATGTTTGTTGGCTGCGTAAATGTCTTCTTTTGAGAAGTGTCTGTTCGTATAATTTGCCCACTTTTTGATGGTATTGTTTGTTTTTTTCTTGTAAATTTGTTTAAGTTCTTGGTAGATTCTGGATGTTAAACCTTTGTCAGATGGATAGATTGCAAAAATTTTCTCCAGTTCTGTAGCTTGCCTGTTTACTCTGATTTTAGTTTCCTTTGCTGTGCAGAAGCTCCTTAGTTTAATTAGATCCCATTTGTAAATTTTCGCTTTTGTTGCAATTGCTTTTGGTGTTGAAGTCTTTCCCGATGCCTGTGTCCTCAATGGTATATCCTAGGTTTTCTTCCACGGTTTTTATGGTTTTGGGTTTACATTTAAGTCTTTAACCCATCTTGAGTTAATGTTTGTATAAGGTGTAAGGAAGGGATTCAGTTTCAATTTTCTGCATAAGCCTAGCCAGTTTTCCCAGCACCATTTATTAAACAGGGACTCCTTTCCCCATTGCTTATCTCTGTCAGGTTTGTTGAAGATCAGATAATTGCCCTCTCTCACCACTCCTATTTAACATAGTATTGGAAGTTTCTGCCATGGCAATTAGGCAAGAGAAATAAATAAGTAAATCATATTCTAATAGGAAGAGAGGAAGTCAAATTGTCTGTTTCCAGATGACATGATTCTATATTTAGAAAATCCCATTATCTCTGCCTAAAAAGTTCTTAAGCTGATAAGCAACTTCAGCAAAGTCTCAGGATACCATGACAATGTGCAAAAGTCACCGGCATTCCTACACCAACAACAAACAAGCAGAGAGCCAAATCATGGATGAACTTCCATTCACAATTACTACAAAGAGAATAAAATACCTAGCAATACAGTATACAAGTGACATGAAGGACCCTTGTTTCCTGGAGCAAGAGAGGATGCATATAAATGGGAAAATATTTCATGCTCATGGATATCAATATAGTGAAAATGTCTATACTGCCCAAAGTAATTTTCAGATTCAATGCTATTTCCATTAAACTGCCATTGACATTCTTCAAAGAATTAGAAAAAAAAAAAAAAAAAAAAACTATTTTAAAATTCACATGGAACCAAAAGAGAACCCATATAGCCAAGACAATCCTAAGCAAAAAGAACAAAGCTGGAGGCATCACGCTACCTGACTTCAAATTATACTACAAGGCTACAGTAACCAAAACAACATGATACTGGTACCAAATAGATATATGGACCAATGGAATAGAACAGAGACCTCAGAGTTGACTTTTTTAGGTAAACATTTTATCAGTAAGAGACAAAAAAAATCTAGCACACAAATTTCCACTCCCTTCCTTTGTCTGTTGGTATATTTCAAATTATAGGCTTTATATGAGCTATCTGGAAAATTAAGTAGGAGTTGAGAGCATGCCCTTTGATGGTTTGCTGTCAAGCAGTGGTCAGTGCAAAGATGCACTATATTGTATTTGCTTTTCATCCTTACCTACTTTATTTCTTTTTTCTTTCTCTTCTCTCACACTGCAACGGAATTGTATTTCTCAATAAGGCTTTATCACATATATCTATAAGCCAAAAAAACCGCTCTGTTTTTCTGAAAGCCTGGGCTAAATCAATGAAGTCTTTCTAGAAAGCAGAATCTCAGGTTGGGGGCATATTTGCTACTCATGCAAAAGCAATAGAAATTCCAGTACTCTGGTAAATGGAGTGGTAATCTGGCACTCAGTAGCATTGCAATACCTTAACCTTTCACAAGTGGTTAATTCAAGTGAGATACAAAGGGAAGGGAAGGTTTTGGGGAATCAAATAGCCATGGAATAAATATTATGGAAGCAATAACTATAAGGATTGGAAAGTAGGATAGTTCTTTCTGAGAGGATTAGAGAACTTATAAAAGAAAAATAATACAAAGATTGGTTGATTGTTTCCTAGATAGCTAGAAGCACTCTGAAAATCAGGGTGCTTCCATAGCAACTGTAAATAACTTTAACTCCTATAGATTCAGAGTTGATATGCTGGAAATCCTGATCAAGACCTTAATATAAAGGTAGCAATTATATAGTTAAAAGGTATCAAATATGTAGTTACAAAGCACACCAACTGCATAGCCTGGACAGGTCTCTTAGTACAAATGAAGAGTAAAAAATATACTGGATTCTGAGTTCTGTGATGGGAACACTTGAGTGACTATGTCTGGGAATATTTTAACCTGCAAATTTTCCTAAACCCTCCTGTCCACATAAGCATTCTCTTTCTCCTTGACAGAGAAGAAAAAATCCTCTAGACTGGAAATCATATAATAATTTCAACTGAACTATATACCTTGCAATATGACACTTACTCTTTTCAAGGAGGGCCCTACACCCCTCACTGCCTACAAAGAGTGCCAAGTCTGAGCATTGCCTTCGCAGTGAAAAGTAAGTTAAACACTTGTTTAGAAAAAAGAAAAAAGTCTATAGTCCAAAGGAATCATAGATTCTCAAATTATACACAAGTAGTAACTAGGAGAATACATGTGGGACCTTCAGAGGTTAGAGCAATGAGAGTTGCTAACCATTTTCATGGTGTTCAGGATGAACACAGAAATCCAGTGAACCCACTATGCATGTGATTTCAGTAAGACAAAGTAAATAGAACATAACAGGAGGAAGAAGAGTATCACTGACAATCCCAACATCATGCTTTCTGTCTGAACCAGAACATGCTTTGAAATTAGAAAGAATTCAGTAGCATTCTAAGAAACAAACGAGTACCCATGTTACTTTCCTGCATTAGCTAACTGCTTATACAGATAATGAAGACATGAAAGAAAACAGAGGCCGGGAGTGGTGGCTCACGCCTGTAATCCCTGCATTTGGGGAGGTCAAGGTGTGTGGATCATCTGAAGTCAGGAGTTCGAGACCAGCCTGGCCAAAATGGCAAAACCCTGTCTCTACTAAAAATATAAAAAATTAGCCAGATGTGGTGGCAGGCACCTGTAATCCCAGCTACTGGAGAGGCTGAGGCAGGAGAATCGCTTGAAGTCGGGAGGTGGAGGTTGCAGTGGGCCAAGATCATACCATTGCACTCCAGCCTGGGCAACAAGAGCAAACTCCATCTAAAAAAAAAAAAAAAGAGAGAGAGAGAGAGAGAAGGGAAAGTTATAGCAGTCTAAGTCTATTGTTCCTTTTTCTTTTAGTCCTTTTTTCTTCACCAGTAAATCAAAATTAGAGTTATTAGAATGTACACACATAAAAAAGTAAAATAAAAAGTCAAGTGTGTTTTGTGCAACATTTCTAGTGTTCTAGCCAAAGAGAAACACATGCATGTATGAGCTATGCAAATGTGTAATTTTGGCCTGGTATGGTGGCTCACGTGTATAATCCTAGCATGCTGAGAAGCCGAGGTGGATGGATTACCTGAGCTCAGGAGTTGGAGACCAGCCTGGGCAACACGGTGAAACCCCGTCTCTACTAAAATACAAAAATTAGCCAGGCATGGTGGCATGCATCTGTAATCCCAGCTATTCGGGAGGCTGAGGTAGGAGAATCACTTGAACCCGGGAGGAGGAGGTTGCAGTGAGCAGAGAACTCACCATTGCACTACAGCCTGGGCAAGAGAGTGAGATTCTATCTCAAAAACAAAACAACAACAACAAAAACGTGTAATTTTAGAGATTTCAAATGAGTTATATAGTCTTATATCGGAATTTAAAGCTGTCATTCCACAGTACAAAAAAAGTATGGCAAAAATGCATCTAAAATTTTTAATTTTTAGTTTTTCTTTACTTTGAATGGCATTATATAGCAAATAGCCACCATGACAAGTAAAAGTCTAGACTGCAGAAGGCAGGAAAAAGTCTATCTAGTGGCATTATTTTCCTTAAGTAAGGTTCCCTACATTTTCATTTTGCTCAGGACATCACAAATTATATAGTTGGTCCTAACTGTATGTATACACACACACACATATCTTGCTTAAGTATATATACATCTTAAGTGTGTGTGTGTATACTTAAGCAAGAGGTGTATATATATATATGTGTGTGTTTGTATATACATATATACAGCAAGTACCCATTTTTTTCACCCTTAAGGGTGCTGTCACCACCATTTAAAATGCATTTTCTAATATTTCCATCAATATCTATGAACATCTGCAGCCACTTGAATTTGAAAACATTTTGAGGACTGTTTGATGTGAAGTCTGAGGTGACACTAACATCAGAGACATGAAAAGCCATTTTCATCTTCCCAGTAGAGAGGGAGCTTATGCAGGGTAAGTATTACCATGGTTTGGTATAAAGTAGTGGCCAGCATGGCAATGCATATAGTTCCTTGTACTTCCCTGCCTCACCTCCCCTTTCCATCACTCATATTGCATTGCACATTACAAAAGTATTAGAATGTAAGTTTTCCCTCAAACTCTGTTTCACAGGGGACTGTGTTATGCACTGCTAAGTTTCTTGTTTGCCCTTCATGGTGCATAAGATTTCCCTGGTGAGTTACTATTTTCAACATTCAGCTCATTTACTTGCAACTTTAAGCTGTTGTGACCAACAGTGTTATCACTGGGAAAATGCTGAACCTTATGGTGTAGCTTGAGTCTGTTCCTCATGTTTAGGAAATACGGTGACAAGAGAGCTTCAGATAAATGATACAGAATAGAGCTTTGTTTCAACCTTATGGAGGATGTAGAAGAACAAATTATTGATTTGGGGCCAGCTCATCTTAATTTTAGTGATGCTGGGATTCAAGGATGCCCTGGATGTTTATCTGCCAACCTGGCTATCACAGTTTGGCATTCCTGCTTTCTTAACCTGTAATTAGGCAATAAGATAGGCAATGATTTACATAGGAAAATGTGGAATGAAACAACAGAGGACAAAAAGTATTTCTATCCCCACTTTCCATCAGTAACATCTCTTTTTCTAAGCTACTACTTATCTTCCACATTTTGCTCCCCAAAGAGGCTTCCTTTTTTTGTTTGTTTTTCTTTTCATTTTTAATTGTTAGATTCTAGGATATCAGAGCCTTCCTCTCAGTTCTGTGGGATACCTGGGATTGTAGTATGCAGAGAGGAGAGCCCACAGAGTTTTACAATGATATAAAGCCTTACATTTAAAATGTACAAATTCCAAAAAAGAGAAGACATCCAGATAATTTATAATGTAATGCCCAGTTTGTTTTCAATTCTGAATTTAGCTTTAAGAAAGCTTATATTAAAATAAGCCTATTTTCTTGTCATAGCTTCTAATTTATATAATTCATGATTAATTATTAACATATTACTTCTGTTATTATGGCATTAGAGTATAATTTAATATCAACTAAAGGAATGTAGATTACTTGATGAGTGCTTAGAAAGTTAATACCTGCCATATCAATATAATATTTTAGCAGAGAGTTAAATGCCAGAGGTTAAATGCAATTCTGTTTCTATGTAAAGTAAATAATTAAGAAGTAATTCTTACTATATAATATCAAAGATTGAGGGCAGAAAACTAAAATATCTGTATCTCATTTAAAAATTTCCCAAATCTCCGCATTAATGTGTGTTATAAACTCATTGTATAGAGAAAAACCATAATAAATATAGCAATCTTAATTTATAATAGCTAACGCTAAACTTTAAAACTGTATTCTGCAGAAAAGCTGGTATGATAAATAAGAAAACTTGAAACCTTAACTATTGAAAATTTGAGACATCTTCAGTATGTAATAATTTTCTTTCCAAGTATGAAGCATGCACAGGAATTATAGCATCTTTTTGAACATCCTTATAGAACCTCAGTGTGATTTCTATCAATCAAGATCTTATGTTAGAGATTATTTTAAATCTATAAACATACATAAACTTAATGCAATGATAAAATTACTATAAATGCTATTAAAATGACCCCAAAATTTTTATTCCAATTTAAACTCTCCATCCTATCTATCCAGGTCCTCTATATACATTTCCGGTAACCACTAAACTACAATATTAATTTGAAATTAAATTTTCATTTTAGTATAACTTTTAGTACAACAAAAGCAGTTTGGAAAGGCATTAAACTCTTAAAATATCATTTTCTGAATTTCAATGACAGATAGATACAAAAGAAGAGATTTTGAATTCTTGATTTTGTGTTATCTACTCATTATTATCCACAATTAGCATGCGCAAGTTGACATTGGCTTTATGAAGTGCTAAGTCATCACACTGTATAGCTAAACTAGCATGCAATTCTATTTAGCAAATAACGGATTAGATTATTTTTATTTTATTTATTTTTTATTTTATTATTATTTTTTTATTATACTTTAAGTTCTAGGGTACATGTGCATAACGTGCAGGTTTGTTACATATGTATACATGTGCCATGTTGGTGTGCTGCACCCTATTTTTAACAACTCGTGTTGTCTTTAATCAAGTGAGCAGAGATTTCTAAATGGCCATTACTTTAAGATCATTTGTGGAAAATATTCAATCTGTTAAAAGATAATATGAATATAGAAATAAGAACAGTTCAAAAATAACACTTAGCTACTATGAATTGATCTATAGCTTCTGTCTTCCTTTAATCATTGTGATTCAAGTCTCTGAAATGAATGAAAATTCCTCTTGCATCTAGAAAATGATCTTGAAAGATTAATGGACAATAGAAAACGTCAGAGGACTTGAAGTTCCTGACTTTTCTATGCCAACCTTAAAATCATCATCATCTCCTTTACATTGTTGTGTCTTCATTAATTTCACAACAAATTATACAATGCAATTGATGAAATCTTAAATTAATGTCTAACTGCTGTTCACATAAATTTAAATGTTTCAGAGAAGAGAGTATTAAAGATATTAAAATAGATGGTTGCATCATGAAAAGCATGGAATATGGATCATAACTTTTCTATTTCCCATGAATATAAATACACTGTTTAGCTTAATATAAATTAAATACAAGAAAAAAACACCAATTTTGTACACTTTCAGTTCATGTTTAGACTGTTCTCACAGTTCAGAAACACCTCTATTGTTCTTAATAATTGTATAGTTATGTCACATCACTGAGTATCTTCCATGTGAGGTCTTTCTTGACTTTCTTGGACACCTATTTAATATTTATATTATTTTATATCCTTCATGAATATTTCTTAAACATTAATGTGCATACAAATAACTTCAAGGTCTTATGAAATACAGATTCTATTTTTATAGGACTGGAATAGGTCCTGAAAGTCCTCATGTCTAACACCTTCTCTGGTGATGTCGATGTTGCTGGTTCATGGACCACAGTTTAAGCACAAAGGTCCTTCAGCATTTATAGCCTGAATGACAAAACTTTTCCTTTTTTCTTTTCAGCCATTGTTTCATATCCATTAAAAAAAAACTCTCAATTGAGATAACAAATTATTTGTATTGAAATTGTAGAAATTGTTTTAAAAATATTCCTGCATCCACTATTTTAGTCCTGAGCATATAATATTTGCTTAATAAAATTTGTGGACAATTTGAAAATAAATCAACAAAGTTTATTTGTTTCTTCATTTAACTAATAATGTGTCAAATATTGTTTGAGATGCTAGGGAAAGCATTCTAAAGAAACAGATAGGGTCTTTGTACTCATAGAGGTGGTAGTCTGCAGTTTAGACTTGTAAGTAGATGGGTTATTACATGGTTTTTGATTGCACCAGTAACTCAAGCATCACCCACTGTGCTGAAAACACATTAAAGAAGACATATACTTCTGCATTTCCTCAGGTTATGTTTTAGTTTCTTACAAACACCTCACCTGTAGAAGAAGCAGAGCATTTCAGCAGTAAGAGAAAAATAAACTGATCTTGGTAAAAATAGAGAGAATATGAACATAGGAGTAAAATACTTAGAAAAGATTATAAAATGTTAAAGAATGTATATGAGGCTTTAAAAGGTTATATACATTAAAAATATCATACAGTCAGAAAGATTTTTAAAAACTCACCTCTTTCTAGAGGATAAAAGTAGAAAGAGCCAATACAACTGGGAACATTAACTTTATAAACTAATTTCTATTTTCAAATGAGTTGTAAGCTTTGGCACCATTAAAAACCACATTCAAGATAACATGCAAATAAAATAAACAAAAAACCTTAGAAGGCATTTTATTATTATAATGTAGGCAACTGAGATATTTTATATATTATTCTGAATTTTGTTTCTTTTATTAATAAGAACCTCTTTCCATATATTTTACATTTTTCTATTTGTGGCACTGAATACATCTCTTTACGTATAAAGCTTATTATTTTATATTTTTTAGACATTACCCTCAAAACTCAATTGGCAATCCTAACCACATTTGTCTTTTTCCATTTTTGTAAGTATTAATGAATTCCTTAAAGGAGAACATGTTTGCATTAGTTTGATAGGGGTGCCATAACAAGGTACTATAGACTAGGATACTAAAACAATATAAATTTATTTTTCACAATTCTAAATGCTGAACATCAGAGATCAAGTTGTTGCCAGAGTTGACGTTTTCTAAGGCCTCTCATCCTGGATTTTATATGGCATTTTTCTCCCTGTGTCTTCACATTATCCTCCCTCTGTGCATGTCTGTGTCCTAAACTGCTCTTGTTACCAGAAAAAGGTTCATATTAAATTAAAACCCATCAATGATTACATATTAACTTATTTACCCCATTTAAAGACCCTATCTTCAAATGCAGTCACATTCTGAGGTAATAGGTGGTAGGACTCCAACACATATATTTGTATACAAAATGTATACAACATATACATTTTTAGGGCAACACAATTCAGCCCATAAAATTCTTGATCAGATGCTTTGTATAGTTTTTATTATTTGCTAAAATTTGCCAATTTTGCTTCAACGATGTGGTACACATTTTATTCCAACCAGAAGTTTTTTTCAATTATCTCCCCATCTGTTTTTTAAAGTCATTTGTTTTTTCTTTTATGCTAATTGAACATTTGAGTTTGATCTCCTACCAAGTCAAGAGTTCAGACTTTATGCTGAATGTAATAGAGAGCTATAGAACACTGTTGCCCACCTCAGGTTGTCGCATTAGGAAGATTGTTGTGGCATTATGATAGGTTTGGCTGTGTCCCTACCCAAATCTCATCTTGAATTGTAACTCCCACAATTCCCACATGTTATGGGAGGAACCTGGTGGAAGATGAATGAATTATGGGGGCAGGTCTTTCCTGCACTGTTCTTGTGATAGTGAATGAGTCTCAGGAGATCTGATAGTTTTAAAAAAGGGAGTTTCCCTGCACAAGCTCTCCTTCACCTGTCTACCACAATGTGAAACGTGCCTTCACCTTCTGCCATGATTGTGAGGCATCCCTAGGCACATAGAACTGTGAGTCCAATAAACCTCTTTACTTTGTAAATTGCCCAGTCTTGAGTATGTCTTTATCAGCAGTGTGAAAATTGACTAATACACATTATGTTCAGGATAAATTATAATGAGGAGAAATTAGAAACAAATATAATCTAGTTGCATAGCAATTGCCACCATCCATGTGTTATGTAGTGACAAAAGAAGTGGTGGCAGTAGGAATGAGAAGAAATGGACTGATGTGAAAGACAGCAGAAAGGAAGAAAAATAACTTGTTTTCTAAAACAAATTTTGGAATACATGATTGACATGTGTTTCAAGAGAGCTAAGGGCTTCTGATTGCTTATTGTAAATCATTCAATCTAATATTTTACCATGTTCTTACAATATATCTAGTTAGGAGTCCTAAGAAGGCATCACTGCTATTCAGTGAAAAATAAGTTGGGAGAATGTGTGAAATATAAAATGTATTAGTCCATTCTCACATTGCTATAAGGAAATACTGAGACTGGGTGATTTATAAAGGAAAGAGGTTTAACTCACAGTTCAGCGTTACTGAGGACTTAGGAAACTTAGAATCATGGCAGAAGGCAAAGGGGAAGCAAGGCCCTTTCTGTACAAGGCAGCAGGAAGAAGAAGTACTGAAAGGGGGGAAGAGTTCCTTACAATACCATCAGTTCTCATGATAACTCACAATCACAAGAACAGCATGGGGGAAACTTCCCCATGGTTCAGTTACCCCCACCTGGTCACTCCCTTGATATGTGGGGATTTTGGGGATTACAATTAAACATGAGATTTTGGTGAGGAGGACACAAAACCTAACCATATTATTCCTCCCCTGGCCTCTCCCAAATCTCATGTCCTCACATTTCAAAACCAATTATCCTTCCCAAAAGGTCCCCCAAAGTCTTAACTCCAGCATTAACCCAGAAGTCCAAGTCCAAAGTCTCATCTGAGATAAGCCAAGTTCCTTCCACCTATGAACCTGTAAAATCAAAAGCAAGTTAGTTACTTCCTAGATACAATGGGAGTAGAGGTATTAGGTAACTACACCCATTCCAAATGGAAGAAATTGACCAAAAAGAAGGGGTTATGGGCTGCATGTGAGTCCAAAATCCAGTGTGGCAGTTAAATCTTAAAGCTCCAAAATGATCTCCTTTGACTCCATATCTCACCTCCAGGTCTGACACAAAAGGTGGGCTCCCATGGCCTTGGGCCTTTCTGCCCTGTGGCTTTGCAGGATACAGCCACACTCCCAACTTCTTGGAGTTGGGACTCCAAGACTTCATGGTCTGGCATTGACTGTCTGTGGTTTTTCTGGATGCATGGTGCAAGTTGTTGGTAGATCTACCATTCCGGGGTCTGGAGAACAGTGACTTTCTTCTCACAGCTCCACCAGGCAGTGCCACAGGGGGGACTTTGTATGGGGTGGTCCAATCCCACAATTTCCCTTCTGCACTGCCTTAGCAGAAATTCTCCATGAGGTCTCTGCCTCTGAAGCAAACTTCTGCCTTGACATCTAGGTGTTTCCATACATCCTTTGAAATCTAAGGGGAGGTTCTCATACCTCAATTCTTGACTTCTGTGTACCCACAGGCCCAAGACAACATGGAAACTGCCAAAACTTGGGGCTTGCACTATCTGAAGCAATGGTCTGAACTCTAAGTTGGCCCCTTTTAGCCAGGGCTGGTGTGGCTCGGATGCAGGGCACCAAGTCCCCAGGCTGCACACAGTAATGAGGCCTTTGTCCCATCCCAGTACACCATTCCTTTCAGGCTTCCAGGCCTACGATAGGAAGGATTGCCACAAAGGTCTCTGACATGCCCTGGAGACATTTCCCCATTGTCCTGGCTATTAACATTAGGTGCCTCATTACTTATGCAAATTTCTGCAGCCAGCTTGAATATCTCCCCAGAAAATGGATTTTTCTTTTCTATCGCATTATCAGACTGCAAAGTTTTCCAACTTTTATGCTCTGCTTTCCTTTTAAACATAAGTTCCAATTTCAGATCATCTCTCTCCAGTTCAAGGTTCTACAGATTTCTAGGGCAGGAGCAAAATGTTGCCAGTCTCTTTACTAAAGCCTAGCAAAAGGTGACTTTTGCTCCAGTTCCCAATGAGTTTCTCATTTCTATCTGATATGGTTTGACTGTGTCCCCACTCAAAATCTTATCTTGAATTATAATTTGAATTGTAATCCCCATGTGTTGTGGGCAGGAGCTTGTGGGAGATGATTAGATCATGGAGGCAATTCCCCTCTGCTGTTCTTGATAGTGAGTGAGTTAGTTCTCATGAGATCTGAATGGTTTTATAAAGGGCAGTTCCCCTGCACATGCTCCCTTGCCTGCAGCCATGTAAGATGTGCCTTTGCTCCTCCTTTGGCTTCTTCCATAACTGTGAGTCCTCCCTAGCCATGTGGAACTGTGAGTCCAGTAACCCTCCTTTTTAAATTAAATTCCCCAGTCTGATATTTTTTTCACAGCAGTATGAAAATAGGCTAATACAGTAAATTGGTACAAGTAGAGTGTGGTGATGCTATTAAGATACCAGAAAATGTGGAAGCGACTTTGGAAGTGGGTAACAAGCAGAGGTTGGAACAGTTTGGAGGGCTCGGAAGAAGACAGGAAGATGTGGGAAAGTTTGGAGCTTCCTAGAAACTTGTTGAATGGTTTCGACCAAGAAATCCAGGGTCAGGTGGTCTCAGTTGGAAATGAGGAACTTACTGGGAACGGGAGCAAAGGTCATTCTTGCTATGCATTAGCAAAAAGATTGGAGGCATTTTACCCCTGCTCTAGAGATCTGTGGAACTTTGAAATTGAGAGAGATGGTTTGCAATTGGAACTTATGTTTAAAAGGAAAGCAGAGCATACAAGTTTAGAAAACTTGCAGCCTGACCATGTGATTAAAAAAAGAAAAACCCATTTTCTGGGAGAAATTCAAGCTGGCTGCAGAAATTTGCATAAGTAACAAGAGGCCAAATGTTAATAACCAAGACAATGGGGAAAATGTTTCCAGGGCATGTCAGACGTCTTCATGGCAGCCCTTCCCATGACAGGCCTGGAGGTCTGGGAGGAAAAAATGGTTTTCTATCCTGGGCCCAGGACTTTGCTGCTTTGTGCAGTCTTGGAACTTGGTTCCTTGCATCCCAGCCATGGCTAAAAGGAGCCAAGGTAAAGCTTGGGCTGTGGCTTCAGAGGGTGCAAGCCCAAAGCATTGGCAGTATCCACATGGTGTTCATCCTGTAAGTGAGCAGAAGACAAGAAATGAGATTCTGGTACCTCCACCTAGATTTCAGGGGATGTATGGAAACAGTTGACTGTCCAGGCAGAATTTTGCTGCTAGAGCAGAGCCCTCATGGAGAACCTTTGCCAGGGCAATGCTGAAGGGAATTGTGGGGTTGGAGCCCCCAAACAGAGTCCCCATTGGGGCACTACCTAGTGGAGCTATGAGAAGAGGGTCACTGTCCTCCAGAACACAGAATTGTAGATTCACAGACAGCTTGCACTGTACACTGGAAAAGCCACAGACACTCAACTACAGCCATGAAAGCAGCCAGGAGTGGGACTGTACCTTGCAAAACCAAAGGAGTGGAGCTGCCCAAGGCTGTGGGAACCCACTTCTTGCATTAGCATGACCTGGATATAAGACATGAAGTCAAAAGAGATCAGTTTGGAACTTTAAAGTATAATGACTGCCCTATTGGATTTCAGACTTTCATGGGGCCTGTAGACACTCATTTCAGCCCATTTCTCTCTTTTGAAACAGGTGTATTTACCCAATGCCTGTACCTCCATTGTATCTAGGAAGTAAAAAACTTGCATTTGATTTTTCAGGTTCATAGGCAGAAGGAACTTGTCTCAGATTATACTGTGAACTTGGACTTTTGGGTTAATGCTGGAATAAGTTAAGACTTTGGGGTACTGTTGGAAGGGCATGATTGTGTTTTGAAATATGAGGACATGACATTTGAGAGGGGTCGGGGTGGAATGATATAGTTTGGCTGTGTCCCAATCCAAAATCTCATCTTGAATTGCAATTTGAATTGTAATTCTCACATTTTGGGGGTGAGACCTCATGGGAGATGATTAAATCATGGGGGCAGTTCCCCCGTGCTGTTCTTGTGATATTGAGTGAGTTAGTTCTCGTGAGATCTGATGGTTTCATGAGGGACAGCCCCCCTGAACATGCTTCTTGTGTGCATCCATGTAATAAAATGGATTTGCTCCTTTTGTGCCTTCTGCCATGGTTCTGAGGCATCTCCAGCAGTGTAAAACTATGAGTCCACTAAACTTCTTTTTCTGTATAAATACCCAGTCTTGGGTATTTCTTCATTGCAGTATAAAAACGGACTCATACACCATCTGAGACCACCTCAGCCTTGACTTCATTGTCCATATTATCAAAATTTTGGTCAAAGCCATTCAACAATCTCTCGGAAGTTCCAAACTTTCTCACAGCTTCCTGTTTTCTTCTGAGCCCTCCAAACTTTTCCAATCTCTTCCTATTACCAAGTTCCAAAGTTGATTCCACATTTTTGGGTATCTTTATAGCAGCACCCCACTCAATGTGGTACCAATTTACCATAGTAGTCCATTCTCACATTGCTGTAAAGAAATACCTAGGTCCGGGTAATTTATGAAGAAAAGAGGTTTAATTGACTCCCTCAGCATGGTTGGGGAGGCCTCAATCGTGAGGAAACCTACAATCGTGGCAGTGGCAGAAGGTGAAGAGCAAGAGGCACCTTTTTCACAAGATGGCAGGAAGAAGAAGTGCTGAGCAAAGGGGAAAGAACCTTTTATAATGCCTTCAGATCTTGTGAGAACTCACTGTCATGAGAATAGCATGGCGGAAAATTCTCCCATGTACTCAATTACCTCCACCTGGTCTCTCCTTTGACATGTGGGGATTATGGGGATTATAATTCAAGATGAGATTTGGGTGGGAAATAGGAAATGATAAGGAAGATGTTCTACAGTGTTTCACCTCATAGTGACATTATATTTTCCAATATGTAGGAACTTAGTAAGAGTAGTCCAGAAATTATAAGCCAAAGAGTAGAGAAAACAGAAGACTTAGCTCTTAATGACAGGATACTACAGAAAGAAACATACTGAATCTGAATCCAAGTTCTGCAATTTATTAGCTGTGTGAATTTAGGCAAATTGTTTCACTTTTTTGAGCTTTGGTTTACTCAGTTGCAAAAGAAGAATTGTAATAGGTACTTAAAGGTGTTGTTGAGTTTTATTAAATATTGTTTCTGAAATATTTAGAATGCACTACATAAATGATAGCTTTTATCATTAATATCATTGTTATTGGCACTGCTTTTTTCCTCACATTACTGATTTACACAGCCTATTTTTATACCTTCATGTAAGTTCCTTCATAGCAACCTTTTCAACTGAAGTCAGTGCACACTCCAGCCCCAATATCAGAGCTTTGTGCATACTTATTTTCACAATGATTATCATGAAAGCATATTTAGGCTGTAGGTAGACACACGGTATGTTTAGAATGCAGGAGAAGATAGGAGAAAGCCTTTCAACTAAGAATTCAATAATTGAATTTTTCCTTGGAAAATTATTTTTTATAAAGTAACTCCATTTTGAAATGAAATGGAAGCTATGGTAGTGTTGACAACTGTGATGACTGCTTATACACTTGCTGGAATCCTTGCTACTACTGAAATATTTTTTCTCAAGTTTCATCACTTTGCTGAATCTCCTCGAAGTTATATCACCCACCAAATGATTGATAGTAATTATAGTCCTACCAGGTGTAACTGAAGATAGCAAATATTTTAATACCTGGATATTAATATAAGTTTCCAGGGGTGTTCATACATCAAAGAATATAATTCTGAAAGCTTGTATATTTAATTTCTGTGGATTCAGAGAATGGAATGGTAACTTTTTTCACTTCCATGATTTTAGAACATCTCCATAAATGTCGTGTGTATGTGTGTGTGTGTGCATGTTTGCATGCACTCACATCATGGACAAATACATAGAAACTAAGTTAGGGCTATTTATTTCAAGAACTGGTAATGATTACTTGAATAGTTCAAGAATAGGAATTTTATTACTTGTAATTTGCCACACTAATTCCCTATTAATGTTACCAAAAACCAAACATAAAATGCTCAGTTAAAACCCCAAAAGGCAGAACAAAGAGTAGAAGACAAAGATCGAAACATAAAATGTGGACAATGAATAGAAAACAGTAAAATGTATAATGTTAATCCCGATATATCAATAGTCATTTTGAATATCAATCGTTTTAATGTACCAAATAGTAACCAGAGATTGTTAGAGCAGATTTTCTAAAAAGATCCAACTCTATGTTGTCTACAAGAAAACCACTTTAAATATAAAGATTAAAAGTAAGGAATCAGAGAAAGATATACATTTCTAGAACTAATCAAAATAAAGAGAGAGTAGCTGTATTAATTTCAGATAGAGCAGACTTTGGAGGACAGAAAGTTATCAGGGATGAAAAGGGTCATTATATAATGATAAAAGGGTCATTTTTTCAAGAAGACATAGCAATCCTTAATGTGTATGCAAGTAACAACGGAGTGTCAAATATGTGAAGCAAAAACTGATAGAACTTCAAAGTATAAATAGTATCCAGTATTATAATTGGAGATCTTCATACCTTTCTCTCAGAAATGAACTAATCTAGCAGTCAGGAAGCCAGTAAAGACAGAGTTGAACTCAACAACATCATTAATTAGCTGAATATAATTGGTATCTATTACTTATTTACTCCCCGAACAACAGAAAACACATTTCTGTCTAGTTCAAATTGAGCATGAAAATGGGCCACATTATGGACCATTAAACACATCTCAAAAATTTTAAAAGACTTTATTTTATACAATGTATGCTCTCAGACCACAAAGGAATTAAACTAGAAACCAATAACAGAAAAATTGCTGTAAAATACCAAAATGCTGGATGATTAAACAAGACACTTCTAAATAACACATAGATCAAAGTAGAAATATTTTAAAAATAAACACATTTGGGACCACATGGAAGAGAAAACACAACTTATTAAATATTGTGTGATGCAGCAAAGTAGTGATTAAAGTTTATAATATTGAATTTATATATTTAAAACATCTAAAATTAATAATCTAAGCTTCTTCTTTAGGAAACTAGAAAAAGAAAGGTAAATCCTAAGTAAGCATATGGGAAAAGAATTAAAATATAGAGCAGAAATCAATAAAACTGAAAACAGGTAATCTATACAAAAATTAACAAATCCAAGAGCTGGTTCTTTGCAAAGACCAATAAAATATTAAGCCTTATATGTATACATACTAATAAACCTTCACCTTGTGCACATGTACCCTAGAACATAAAGTATAATAAAAAAAAAATAAGCCTTTATCCAGGCCAATTACAAAATAAAGACAGAATATAAATAAATAATATCAGAAATGAAAGAGGGGGATACAATTACCAATCCTATGCACAATAAAAAATAATGCAGGAATATTGTAAACAACCTTATGCCCACGAATTTGATAACCAGGATAAAATTAAACAATTCCTTGAAAGGCACAATCTGACAAAGCTCACTGAAGAAGAAACAGGCAAACTGAATAGTATTGTGCATATTAAATAAATTGAATCAATAATAGCCTTCCAAAACAGGAAGCATCAAGGCCATATGAGTTTACTGGTGAATTCTACCCAACATGTAAGAAATAAATTATACCAATTATCTATAATCCGTTTCAGAATATAGGAGCAGAAGGAATACTTCTTAACTCATTCTATTAGGCCACAGTTACCCTAGTAATAAAACCTAATGAAATGACTAGGAAATAACTAGAAAAAATAGCTAAAGACCAGCATCTCTCATGAACATGGATGTATACATCCTCAACACAAGATTGGCAAATCAAATGCAGCAACAGTTAAAAAATTGCACACTATGACCAAATGGTATTTATTCCAGGTAAGCAGGATAGTCCAACATGTGAAAACAATTAATGTAATTCATCACATCAAAAGGCAAATAATATCACATAACCCTATCAATAGGTGCAGAAAAGGCATTAGACAAAATTAAATACTCATTCAAAATAAAAATTCTTAGCAAACTAGGAATAGAGGGAAACATCCCTAATGATAAATAACATCTGTAAGAATCTACAACTAATATCAGTCTTTTCATTAATTTATTTATTTATTTATTTTATTTTTTTTTTTTTTACTTTTAGAGATGGGGTCTTGTTTTGTCATGCAGGCTGCAGTGCAGTGGCATGATGATAGTTTACTGTAACCTAGAACTCCTGAGCTCAAGCAGTCCTCCCAACTCAGCCTCTTGAATAGCTGCTAGGACTGCAGGCATGCACCACTATGCTTAGCTACTTCTTTTATTTTTATTTTGTTTTTGTACAGGCGGAGTCTCCCTGTGTTGCCCAGGCTGGTCTCAAACTCCTGACTTCAAGCAATCCTCCCACGTTGGTCTCTCAAATTCTGAGATTGCAGACATGAACCACCACACCTAGTGGACATCAGTCTTGAGAAACTAGAAGTTTTCCTGCTCAGATTAGGAAAAGGGCAAGGATGTTCCTGCTTACCACTCCTTGTCAATATTTTAGTGAAAGTTCTAGATATTGCAATAAGACAATAAAGGGAAATAAAATGTATACAAAATGAAAAGGAAGAAATAAAACTGTTTTTGTTTGCAGCTGACATGATTGTCTATGCAGAAAACCACCAAGACTCAACAACAACACTAAAAATCTCCTGTGACTATTAAGTTATTATAGCAAGGTTAAAGGACAGAAGGTTAATATACATAAATCCACTACTTCCCTGTATATCAGTAATGAACAATTGTAATTTGTACTTTAAAAAGAATATCATTTACATTAGCAATAAAGAATGGATACTTAAATACACCTCTAACAAAATATGTACAAGATCTATGTGAGGAAAAATACAAAACACTGATGAATCAAGTAAGAACTAAATAAACAGAGAGTTATTTAATGCTCAGTGATAGAAAGACTGGTTCTTGTCAATACATTAGTTCTTCCCAAAATGATCCACAAACTTTATACAATCCTGATCAAAATCTCAGCAAGCTATTCTGTAAATATCACCAAAATTATTCTAAAGTTCATATGGAGAACCTGAAGACCTAGAATAGCAAACAAAATATTAAAGGAGAACGAAGTTAGAAGACTGACGCGATCCAACTTCAAGACTTACTATAATGCTATGGTAATCAAGGGAGTGTGGTGTTGTTGAAAATAGACAGATCAGTAGAACAGAACACAGAGCCCAGAAATAGACTCACATAAATATAATCAAGCTAGCTTTGATAAAAGAGTAAAGTCAATACATTGGAGCAAAGATAATCTTCTTAACAAATGGTACTGGCACAACTGGACATCCACATACAAAAACGTGGATGTAGACATAGCTCATATACTCTATACAAAAATTAACTCAAAGTGGATCATATCCCTATATGTAAAACACAAAAGTATAAAATTTATAGAAGATAACATAGGAGAAAACCTAGATAACCTTGGTTATTGTGATGACTTTTTAGATGAAACATCAAAGGCACAATTCATGAAATAAATAATTGATAAATTTAGTTTTATTAAAATTAAAAACTTATGCTCTACAAAATACTGGCAAAAGAATGAGAAGACAAACCACAGAATAGGAAAATATACTTTTGAAAGACATTTCTGATGAGAACTTTTATCCAAAATGTACAAAGAATTCTTAAAATTTAATAATAATAAAATGGAAGACCTAATTAAAAATTGAGACAGATCAGACTTCACCACTATACGATTTATCCATGTAACCAATAACCACTTGTATTCCTAAAGCCATTGAAATTTTAAAAATGGGCCAAAGGCCTAAAGAAATACATCACCAAAGATGACATGCGGATGGCAAATGAACACATGAAAATATACTAAATATCATGTCATTAGAGAATTGTAAATTAAACCAACAATGAGATACGACTGCACATCTATTAGAATGGTCTACATCCAAACACTAACACCACCAAATCCAAACAATAACACCACCAAATGTTTGTGAGCATATGGAAAAACAGCAACTCTCCTTCACTGCTCATGGAAATACAAACTAGTAAAGCCACTTTAGAAGATAATGTGGCCGTTTCTTCCCAAACTAAACATATTCCTACCATGTGATTCAACAGTCATGTGTCTTAATAATTTCTCAAATGATATGAAAACTTATATCAATGCAAAGGCCTGCATGAAGATATTTATAGTAACTTTATTCATAACTGTCAAAACTTGAAAGCAAACAAGGTGGCCGTTTGGTAGGTAAATGAATAAACTGTAATGCATCCAGACAATGGAATATCATTCAGCACTAAAAACAAGTATACCATCAAGCCATGAAAGACATGGAAGGACCTTAAATTCATGTTGTTGAGTGAAAGAAGCCAAATGTGAAAAGACTATATATTTGTAGTTCCCATGACATGACATTCTGGAAAAAGTAAAACTATAGACAGCAAAATGATCAGTGGTTGCCTGGGGTTTGAAAGGAGGGAGGAATGAGCACTGAGTATGCTTAGGGCAGTACAGTATTCTGGTATAATACTCTAATGGCGGACACATGTCATTAGATATTTTTCTTTTTTAAAATTTATTTTTGTATTATACTTTAAGTTCTAGGGTACATGTGCACAATGTGCAGGTTTGTTACATAGGTATATATGTGCCATGCATATATACCTATGTAACATTACATAGGGACATTACTCTGATATCACAGAAAGTTTTAAAAGATCATAAATAAATACTATGAATAATCACATGCCAATAGATTAGATAACTCAGATGAAATAAACAGATTCATAGAAAATTTTAATTAATTGATTTAAAATTTCTCTTTGAAGTAGGGTAAATGAGAAATTATAGAAGTATGAATATGGCTATAACTTGTAGTTTTTCTTTATTTAGAATTTTAGAATTGATAATAATGAGCATTTGTATGTCATGCACAATTCTACACACTTTTCATATATTAACACATATTAATACTCAAAAGCCTCAATGAAATAGACACTATTACTATGCCAACTGTATACTGAAAAGTTCATCAATGTGCATAACATCACCCAGCTAGTGAATAGCACAACCAGCTAGCCAATTGAATACAGAGCTCTTAAAGATTGTCATAATGGCATACCACTTACAGACATGTATATAGTATATTTACCCTTGTTACTGATTAAATACCCTTACTCTCCTTATTGGTCCATTCATACTTTCTGTTTCTTTGTAACTAAATGTTGGTAGGTTTTATGCATCCGAGATTTTATCTATTTCTTCTTATTCAATTTGTTGGCATATGATTATTAATAGTATTCTCATAATCCTGTATATTTATGTGGTATCAGTCGTTATATTTCTTCTTTTATTTCTGATTTTATTTATATGCATCTTCTCCCATTTTTTTACTTAGTCTAGCTAAAGGTTTGTCAATTTTCAAAAAAACCGTCAATATTGCTGATCTTTTCTATTTTCTTTCCTAGCCTCTGTATTATGTATTTTTTTCTAGTCTTTACTACCTTCTTCCTTTTAATAAATTTGGGCCTCAATAAACATAACGTGTGCATGCGTCTTTATAGCAGCATGATTTATAATCCTTTGGGTATATACCCAGTAGTGGGATGGCTGGGTCATATGGTACATCTAGTTCTAGATCCTTGAGGAATCGCCATACTCTTTTCCATAATGGTTGAACTAGTTTACAATCCCACCAACAGTGTAAAAGTGTTCCTATTTCCCCACATCCTCTCCAGCACCTGTTGTTTCCTGACTTTTTAATGATTGCCATTCTAACTGGTGTGAGATGGTATCTCATTGTGGTTTTGATTTGCATTTCTCTGATGGCCAGTGATGACGAGCATTTTTTCATGTGTCTGTTGGCTGTATGAATGTCTTCTTTTGAGAAATGTCTGTTCATATCTTTGCTCACTTTTTGATGGGGTTGTTTGTTTTCTTCTTGTAAATTTGTTTGAGTTCTCTGTAGGTTCTGGATATCAGCCCTTTGTCAGATGGGTAGATTGCAAAAATTTTCTCCCATTCTGTAGGTTGCCTGTTC
Organism: Piliocolobus tephrosceles; assembly: GCF_002776525.5. Lineage (NCBI taxonomy): Eukaryota > Metazoa > Chordata > Mammalia > Primates > Cercopithecidae > Piliocolobus > Piliocolobus tephrosceles. The sequence goes on along the minus strand of NC_045448.1, from coordinate 57,707,946 downwards.
ACTCTGATGGTAGTTTCTTTTGTTGTGCAGAAGCTCTTTAGTTTAATGAGATCCCATTTGTCAATTTTGGCTTTTGTTGCCATTGCTTTTGGTGTTTTAGACATGAAGTCCTTGCCCATGCCTATGTCCTGAATGGTACTACCTAGATTTTCTTCTAGGGTTTTTATGGTATTAGGTCTAACATTTAAGTCTCTAATCCATCTTGAATTAATTTTCGTATAAGGAGTAAGGAAAGGATCCAGTTTCAGCTTTCTACTTATGGCTAGCCAATTTTCCCAGCACCATTTATTAAATAGGGAATCCTTTCCCCATTTCTTGTTTTTGTCAGGTTTGTCAAAGCTCAGATGGCTGTAAATGTGTGGTATTATTTCTGAGGACTCTGTTCTGTTCTATTGGTCTATCTCTCTGTTTTGGTACCAGTACCATGCTGTTTTGGTTACTGTAGCCTTGTAGTATAGTTTGAAGTCAGGTAGCATGATGCCTCCAGCTTTGTTCTTTTGACTTAGGATTGTCTTGGCAATGCGGGCTCTTTTTTGGTTCCATATGAACTTTAAAGCAGTTTTTTCCAATTCCGTGAAGAAACTCATTGGTAGCTTGATGGGGATGGCATTGAATCTATAAATAACCTTGGGCAGTATGGCCATTTTCACGATATGTTTATTGCGGCACTATTCACAATAGCAAAGACTTAGAATCAACCCAAATATCCATCTGTGACAGACTGGATTAAGAAAATGTGGCACATATACACCATGGAATACTATGCAGCCATAAAAATGGATGAGTTTGCATCCTTTGTAGGGACATGGATGCAGCTGGAAACCATCATTCTTAGCAAACTATCACAAGAACAGAAAACCAAACACCGCATGTTCTCACTCACAGGTGGGAACTGAACAATGAGATCACTTGGACTCGGGAAGGGGAACATCACACACCGGGGCCTATCATGGGGAGGGGGGAGGGGGGAGGGATTGCATTGGGAGTTATACCTGATATAAATGACGAATTGATGGGTGCTGACGAGTTGATGGGTGCAGCACACCAACATGGTACAAGTATACATATGTAACAAACCTGCACGTTATGAACATGTACCCTGGAACTTAAAGTATAATAAATAAATAAATAAATAAATAAATAAATAAATAAATAATAAATAAATAAATAAATAAATAAATAAATAAATAAATAAATAAATTTGGGCCTAGTTTGTACTTTTTCTAGTTCCTTGAGATATAACATCAGGTGTCTTCTTTTTTGATGTGGGCACTTACTGCTATAAACTTTCATCTAAGAATTACTTTTGCTGCATCCCATAAGTTGTGGTATGTTGTGTGTCCTTTTATGTTTATCTCAAAAAAAAAGAAAAAGAAAAAAAGTCCCAGTGCTTTGGACAGTCTGGAACCTCAGGCTGCTGAGGCTGGCCTGGACCCTGGGTGTATCTAGAAACTGAATCTGCAGGGCTTGCCTGGCATTGGGGATGGGATAAGGCCTAAGTGCTGGGCATGGATTGTACCCTGGGTTCACTGGCATTGGTCCGGCACCAGGACAGGCTTGCATGCTCAGTCCACTAGTAGTAGCTTAGAATTTGGGGCCACGAGGAACTTCCTTTTACTAGAATTGGCCCTGTGTTGTGGTTCTTTTTTCTCCTTTTCCCAAGCAGAAGGTAACTTTCTACACATTACACTGGCTGGGTTGAAGAAGGAATGAGATGGGTGATGTAAAACTGTACTTTCTAACTTCTCCAATGAGTCTTTTCTTATTTCCATGTTACACTTGGGTGCTGTAATCTCTCACCCTGTTTCATTTGCTCTTTGTGAAGGTATTTTTGTGCATGAATAGTTGTTTAAGCTAATGGTTTTTAAGAGGATAAGCAGTGAAAAGTCTTCTTACATGGTCTTGCTGAAGTCTCTTTATTAACAGAGTAAGAATTAGAAGTATTCCTAAGTAAACTAAGTATTCCTAGTAAACATATTCCTAAGTTTAATATGGCACCAGTTGATAGTTATATTTGTTATACATATTAGTACTATAATTTTATTTTGAAGATAAAAGCTAGTTCCTTTTTCACTTATGGGACTATTAATCAAAACATGAATTAAACAGAATTTTTAAATAAATATTTTAGAGAAGAGTATCAGCTTCAAGGGAAGACTAATCTTAAGCAAGGAAAATGAGATTTTGGAGACACACTTCATAATAACCTGCTGGAAAATTACTTATAATTTGTTCTTTAAAATTCTGAAAATGTCTATGTCTGGTTTGTCAAAACTAATATATGACTTTGTCTAGAAAACAAATGTTTCAGTGTAAGGCCTGTCATCTGAAATTGTGTGAGAAGAGAAAAAATGTAAATAATATCTATGATAAATATGTTATTGTAAGATCAAGTAGCTGTTTTAAAAGACTCCTTAATATAACTGACTCTCTTATTTAAATGCAATTCCTTATTTTTATCTTTCATACATACATGTTATTACATTACTCTGAAATTGTTGCTATTATTCATTGGAAATTTATACTGACATACATTCAGAATATTTATATGATGGCACAAGTATTATAAGAGCTTTAATAGAGTATATACATTTACACATAAAACTCAGAATAAGGGGTCTTTAAAATTCAATTTCTTTAATAAGAGCTTACTGTGATGGGTAATAGTTTGTTGTGACTTAAAACTAGAAATAATATTATTTCTAATTACCAAGAGTAGAAATACAGAAGGAGAAGGAGATGTGAGGGGGGAACATTTTGAACATATTGATTTTGTGATGTCTATGAAATATAAATATGGGAGTGTTCAGTAGGCAAATAAAATTATGGGTTTTGAATTATGGTCATAGTTTGACCAAGGGCTACATTTGAAATTTTTCATTTTATGGGTACTAAAATGTAGATGGGTTGTGTCTTTCAGGTTTGATAATTTCCAAAGTGAGTCCTGCATGAAACCCAAGATATCAAGAAAACAGGTCATACTGGATTGAGTGATTACCAGTAAAAACTGAATGGATAAGTCAATATAAGAAGTAAACAGTAAGAAAATAGGCATAAAAAGGAATGAGTGTTACACTGAAGAAAAGGGATAGATCAGTGTCTAAAGGGCTCAATATCATCGAAGAGTAGCTATACCAAACAAATGTAAGGAAAGGAGAATTAGGAAAGGATGTGTCACAGAGTGGAATTAGTTATGTTACTGGGAAGTGTGGGAATCCTTGGTTCTTGTCTAACCTGGAATAAATAATTCAGCCAAGAGATGCATAGCAAAGGTTACATAGCAGAGTTAAAGGATGATAAAGTACATTCCTACAGAGGAGTGGAAAAAATTTCTGGGCTGGTCCAGCTGGACAAATAGTAGTAGCAGTATTTATTTAAAGAGACAGTACACTCTGCAAGATGAGAAAGAAAAAATTTGGGATTGTTGCAATTCTCAAACATTATGAATGAAGTTGATAGACCAAAAAAAATAATAATAATAATAATAATAATAAAAAGTAGGAAAAATAGATGTTCTAATGTGTTTTGCAACAGTTCAACAATAAGAAAGAGGAATTCAAGCTCCACAAAACAGGAAATGAATAGACATTTATATTTCATTTATCCCATCTACCAACATTCAGTTTCATTGCCCAATTACAGAGGCCATAGGTCATTGTTAACTATTGGCAACACTGTTACACAATTTTATTACTTTGTATAGATGAGAAAAATTATTCATCTTAAGTGCCTTGGTTTAATTTCTGCTTTAGCAAATATAGTTACTGTGCCATAAAAAAATACCTTTTTAGAAAAAGATATATAGATGTATAGATAGATAGATATAGACATAGATACATGGAGTCCTCTATTTAAATGAATTTTCAATTGAAGAAAATTCTAGAGCCATTTCAAACCTAGTCAGTCTCTTTTTCTACTGAAATAAACCTTGAAAAAAAAAAGTATACAATAATCAATGGGTAATTAATTTCTAGAGTATTCCATAAACGAAATTCCTCAACTTGTATTAAAAAGGTTAGCAAAATAATTTAAATTCTTTCTTGTAAAATAGGAACCAGAGTCCTCTTTATGGATGTAGGAAGAGAAAAATGTGCATATTTCCTGACCTATCAAATGTTGAGTGCAAACAAGAGAAATGTAAGTAGTTTGGAAAGTTTTTTCCTAAGGCAAGAGCTATAGATAAAATAAAAGAAAACTTAAGATGATTTTGTGAAGTCCTTCCAGGTCTGCAACTCACTCTCAAGCAACCCCAAGACCTTGAATGTATATACTAATGTCATGCCCTCAGTAGTATCAACATGACAAGGACGGAGAAGGTTGATAAACGTCTATGATTTATATACAAAGAGACAGCTATCCAGAGCAATTACGCTATTTTAAGGAAACTTCCCCTTAACAGTTTTAGCCAGATTTGCTGGAAATTAACCTTCTATATGTCATGCAGTGTTCAATGATAGTTCAAAATCACAATTTCAATGATTAAAATATTATCCCTATCTTATGATTTTCGAATTGCTATGTCAAAAACCATAAAGGTAGAGAGAGAATTTTTTTCTATTTTTCAAACAGATAACTGATTTTACAATTTATCGTTTAACATTTTTAAGAATATATATGAGCTCATGACAATGTGAAGAGACTTGGCTTTTTCTTTTTCCAACATGTTTTCTCCTAGTATAATTTCTCAGCTATGTTTAGCCTTTGTTGCTGCTTTTTTCCCCTCACATACTCAAAGTTGAAAGTGTTTTCCAGTGAATCACTATTTTCAAGGCAGTCTCTGAGCATTTATGGCAGTGAAGAGGAAACAATAATTGGACCGTATTCCTTCAGGCTTAGTACTTTTAAAGTTACCTTTAACCTTAAGTGAGTTAAATTGGCAGGTGGGAAATATTTATTTGAAACATTTTATAATGTAAAACCACTTTCTGAGAAATTTAGCTGTTAGAAATATTTGACTGCCAAAGGAAGTCATCTTTCAATCTTGTTTACCGCATACTCTGCTTATGTGTTATGGTACAAGCAAAGTGGAAGGTAGTTATTAAAAAAGCCCTTTTTTATTAAACTCTTTTATACTGTAAAAAGAGTTTACAGTATAAAAGAGAAGGTAGTTTACATTGATTGAGTAGTTATTATAGCAAGTGCTGATCTAAGCACTTTATAAATATTAATGTACTTAATCTTTATAGCAATCATTAGAGGTGAGTATTATTATTAGCCACATTTAGCAAATAAGGACAGAGAGATGAAGACAGGTTAACTTGTCCACCAGCTATATAAGCAGTTAGTAACTGTCAGGCCTCTGAGCCTAAGCTAAGCCATCACATTACCTGTAACCTGCACATATACATTCAGATGGCCTGAAGCAACTGAAGAACCACAAAAGACGATATTCCACCATTGTGATCTGTTCCTGCCCCACCCTAACTGATCAATTAACCTTATGACAATACACCCTCCCTGCCCTTGTGATAATGTACTTGTGATATTCCCCCACCCTTAAGAAGGTACTTTGTAATATTCTCTATGCCCTTGAGAATGTACTTGGTGAGATCCACCCACTGCCAGCAAAACATTGCTCCTAACTCCACTACCCATACCAAACCTGTAAGATCTAATGATAATCTCACCACCTTTTGCTGACTCTCTTTTCGGACTCAGCCTGCCTGCACCCAGGTGATTAAAAAGCTTTTTTGCTCACACGAAGTCTGTTTGGTGGTCTCTTCACATGGACACGCGTGACAGTAACCTATCAGCCTATTGAAGGGGTTTGAGAGAGTTAATAATGTGGCACCTGTTTTTCACCATTCTAAATTGGAAACAATGTGAAAAATAGATATTATATAAATAATGTTGAATATATATGTATTATATATTCAATTTGTTATTTATAATGTGTATGTTGAAGAACATGGCATCAAGTTTCTTAACCAAGTAGGGTTGCTAATATTTTAACAATAAATTGGACAAACTTCCTTTTGACACATAAGACAACATATTCACAGGATTAGGATGTGGACATTTTTAAAAGGCATTATTAAGTCTAATATACCTCCCAAATGCAGCAGTGGAGAAATAAATGACCTCTGGGAAGGAGTACATAAAAGAGCAACAGATTAAGATTGTTACCTCTTGCTTTACACGGTATCATAATGTCAGAGGAAACAATTCTCTCCCCAGTCAGTCTTCTGTAGTGTATACATTTTGCTTTCCCCAATGGGTTTAATCATTAAGCTCTTTCCCAGTCAAAACTAGTCTAGTCTTTCTCAGAACAAGAAATCATGAGTGGCTTGCACTCTATTAACCTATTTTCTAATTATTTGCTACTGTTGCTTTAGGTATCTTTTTGGGATCATTAATGTGTATTGGAGGTTTTCCAATCCCCTCAATGACTCTTTTATCTATCAGGACAGTACCTTAATTAAATAATGTAGAAGGGCACTCTATCCACAATGCTATAAATTCTATTCCATTTTTTTCTCACCCCAAATTAGATTGAGATACAGTCCATTATGGTTCAACTGAAGTTATACAATATATTAAATATAAAATATACTTTAAAAAATTAAATAAATGTAGACATATACATAAGAATAGCAACAACAAAGATATGCTTTAGATTTGAAAATAAATCCTTTCCCATTATGAAGTTCTTGTTATATACTGAAGAGCAAAAATTAAATCCTCTTGCAAATTCATGTCTAAAGATATTAAAAATCAAGCTAAATTTTAAAATTCCATTATCTTGCTATTATGAGTTAAAATTTCTAATAGCAAAAGCTTAAAAATGTACTCCAAGCAATTATATACCCCGATTATGCTCGATTAGATGAATTATTTATGTGTGAACTGACATAGATCTCTAATCACCTTTAGCCTGGGTTCTATCTCAGGCTAGAATGGGTATAGGTACTTCAGGTTCTATCTCAGGCCAGAATGGGTATAGGTAATTCAGGATTCAGGAATCACCTTTTCTTTTAGTCAATAATTGAAAACTAGATTAATATTCATAAAAATATAAAATATATTGGATTATATTCCTGAAATTAAAAAAGATTGTAATTGTACTAACAGTTGATGATAAAAATTATGCTTTGAGACAGAATACTAACATGAATTCTTCAGGCATAAATATTAGAAGAAACAGTAACACAGAAAATATGTGAGTAAACAAAACTGAATACTGAGTGAAGAAAACAATAATATATTTTGTGTTTTAAGGCATAAGTAGAATTAGAAGAGATGATAAAATAACATGTAATTTAAGAGAATGGTAAATGGAATGACATACTCTAAAGTTCTACAATTATTGAGTACATAGGAAAGTAAATAATATATAAAGGGTTTAAATAATTTGAGAATTTGTGATTTAATTATCTTTTGGTGAAGCCATTACAATAATTATAATCTATAACAAGTTAAAAGAGGGGAAGTATAATAGAAATAAATATTTGATTAATCCAGAGTAGTCAATACATAAAATAGGTGGAAAAGAACACAATATATAAGAGTCAAGTAGAAAAGAAATAGCACAACAATGGGAAGTAATTACTAAATAAATCAGCAATTGTGTAAAATGTAACTAAACTAGATAGTTCAATTTTTAAAAACAAGATATAGGACCAGGACAGTAGGACCAGAACTGTGATAATCTTGTAAGTTCTGTTAACACTTTGGACTCCTTAAAAAGTGAGATAGAACATTTTGCCTTTCCCTGAATATCACATAAATGGAGTTGTACAATATTACTTTTTTCAATCTAGTTCTTTCATTTTCTATGCTTTTGAAATGCATTCAGGTTGTTACATTTATCAGTATTACATTCTTTTTTTTAATGCTGAACAATATTCCATTGTGAAGAATATCAACATTTGTTTATCCATTCACCCACTGGGGTTGTCATTTAGATACATCGTGAAGCAAACTAATATAGGAACAGAAAACCAAATACTGCATGTTCTCAGTTATAATTGGAAGCTAAATAATGAGAACACATGGACACACAGAAGGGAACAACACACACTGGGGCCCTTTAGAGGGTGGAGGGTGGGAGGAAGTAAAGCATCAGGAAAAGTAATTAATTAGTACGAGGCTTAATATATGGGCGATGAAACATCTTACAACATAACCCCATGACACAAGCTTAGCTATGTAACAAACCTGCACTTGTACACATGAACTTAGAATAAAAGTTTAAAAAGTCTCTGCCCTTTAGTTGATACTTTGTATGGTCGCTCCTTTCAGTTTGAGTCACTATACTAGGTGTGTATCTCATTCTGATTTGACTTATATTTATTTAACAATCAATGATGTAAGTGTTTATTTACCATCTATTTCTCTTTTTTGTTGAAGCATATGATCAATTACTTTCTCCATTTTATGGGGATTGTTTGTCCTAATATGGTGTGATAATATCTATCTATCTATCTGGATATATATATATATATATATATATATATATATATATATATATATATACTGGATAAAATCATGTATTACGTATGTGTTTTGCAAATATTTTCTTCCAATCAAGCCTAGTATTTTCATTTTCTTAACAGTGTTTTATAAAACCATCAGATTATAATTTTGATGATGTCTAGTTTATCAATTGTTTCCTTTAAGGATTAGTGCTTCTTAGATTCTAAGAAAATCTTTGCTTAACTCAAGTTCATAGTGTTTTCTCCTATGATTTCTAATAGTTTTCTAGATTTAACTCATAGTTAGGTCTATGATGCATTTCTAATTAAATTTTTTGTAATGAAAACTAAGGATCCAGATTCCTTCCTATGAATATAGATGTCAAAATATTCCCAAACCATTTGTAAGAGATACTACTGTGGTAGACTGGTAATAACACCCACAAATACACCAATGTCCTAATCTCGAGATCCTATGACTATTACCGTATTTGAAAAAGAGTTTTTGCAGATATAATTACATTAATGGCCTTAAAATGACAACAGTATTTAGGATTATCCAGGTGAGCCCAAAATAATATCTTAAGTTTCCTTTTAGGAGAGTTTCAGCAAGAAATTGGACACACACACACACACACACACACACTCACACACAGAGACAGAGAGACAGAGAGAGAGGATGTAGTGATGTGAGAAGACTGAGAATACTGGAGTAATGCAGCCACAATCAAGGAATATTGGCAGCTATTAGAAGCTAGAAGAAGGAAGAAACAGATTTCTCCAGAGAAAGTAAAACCCTGTCCGCACTTTGATTTTGACTCACTGAAGCTAACTTCAGATATCTGGCCTCCAGAAATGTGAGAGTACATTTCTGCTGTCTTAAAACACCATAACTTATGGTAATTTCTTACAACAGCCACAGAAAACTAATACAGTATAGATATCCCATATTTTCTTTACATATTCATCTGTTGATGGACATTTGCATTGTTTTCACATTTTGATGATTATGAATAATGTTGGCATGAATTTTCATGTACAAGTATTTGTGTGAACATATGTTTTCTTGGGTAAATACCAAGGTGTAGAAATGCTGGGTCATACTATAAATGTATATGTTGAACTTTCTGAGACATTGTCAAACTATTTCCAACAGCAGAATGTACATTCCCAAAGCAATATTCTTGGCATTACATAATTATACCTTGTGTGTACATTAACATGGATTTATAATTTTTGTTTTATGAAATTGCCTTTTAAGGCAGAAAAAGTAATTTCAGATAAAACATAATTTTTTTCTTTGTTTTATATGTAGTTAACTGTACTGATGTTCTTTATTTCATTACTTTTTAGTGTGGATTCTAGTTACGGACTATTGCCCTTTTATTTTAGCATGAAGGACTTTCTTTAGTAGTTCTTTTTAAGCTGCTCAGCAAGTCTTAAATTCTCTGTTTTTATGTGGAAATAACTTCATTTCTCCTTTATTTTTGAGAGAGAGTTTTTCTGGATATGTAGTTCTTGGTTGACAATTTTGCTTTTTGATTTTATTTTTCAGCACTTTGGATGTGTCCTAATCTCCATGGTTTATGTTGAGATATTAGCAGTTATTCTTATTTAGGATCCCTCAAAGGTTAGGTGTCAATTCTATTCCTGCTTTCAAGATTCATATTGGTCTTTGGCTTTTACAGTATTATCATGATGTGCCAAGTTGTGCCTCTCCAAGTTTATAGCATATAAAGTTACTTGAGGCTTCTGGATGTACAGATTAGTGTTTTGGAAAGTTTTTGTCCATCCTTTGTTCAAACACTATTTCTGTTCCTCTCTCTGCTTCTGAGGCCCATTTTCTTCAGATGCTGGTATGCTTGATGGTTTCCCATAGGACTCTGGCTCTGTTCATTTTTCTTCAGTATTTAGCATTTAGTATTTTGGTCCTGTGATTGAAGAAGTTCAATTGACCATTCTTCAAGTTTCTGATTTGTTCCTCTACCTATTCAAATATGTAGTGGAGAACCTCTACTATATTTTTTGGTTCAGTTATTGTACTTTTCAACTCCAGAATTTCTATTTGATTGTTATTTATAATTTATATCTCTTTATTGATATGTCTTTTTTGATGGGACATCATTCTCTTTTCTTTAGTTATTTAGACAAAGTTTCATTTGCTCTTTGAATATATATATATGAGCAGTGATTGAGAGACTTTGATGAGTAAGTAAAATGTCTATACTTCCTCAAAGAATGTTTCTGTTGATTGTTTTTTTTTTTCCTGTGTATAGGCTGTAGTTTTTGTTTCTTTGCATGTCTTATATTTTTTGTTGAAAGCTGGATATCTTAAAAAATAAATTGTGGCAACTCTGGAAAATATATTCTCTCCTGGGGGCTTGCTATAATTGCTGCTTGTTAAACTGATTACTGTTTTTTAGTGTATTTTCTAAACTAATTTTATAAAATCTGTATTATTTCTTGTGCGTGACCACTGAAGTCTCTACTGTAGCGCTCAACTAATAATTTGACATAAACTTTCTTAAATGCGTCGAATCAATAAATTTCCCATTATTTTCTGAGGGACTGTTTGTGTGTACTGGTGTACATTTCAACCCTCGGACAAGCAGTTCAGACCTCTGATGTAAACTTCACTTTCTGCATGCACAGAGTTTGAAGGTCAGCCAAAGGTGAGGACTAAGGGCCTTTTCAGGTGTTTCCTTAAAATGCACATGCAAATGATATATAAAATCCCCACAAACATTTTAGAGCTTTTTAAAGCCCCTATGATTGTCTCATTTTTATGCCTTTTCTCTGCCTTTCCTTGACATTCTGTTCTCTATTGTTTTTTTGTTCCAGTTTCATGATATTAATAATAGTTATAGTTTACAGAATGCTTACAAATAATAGGTACAGTTTACAGAATGCTTACTATTATGAATGTCTCATTATTAATATCATGAAACTGGAACAAAAAAAACAATAGAGAACAGAATGTCAAGGAAAGGCAGAGAAAAGGCATAAAAAAATTGCAAGACACTATAAAGCAATAACCAAACTAAGGTCTTGACAAAAGTGATATGGATGAAAGAATTTGGAGAACTGATGTGACAGTACTTAATTTTTCTAAGAGGAGACCAGAAAAAAAAAAAAAAAATAGAACCCTGGGTGGGTGTTTGTCAACAACAATTATGGACAAGTCTTTTAATGTTGTGGCTGCCTGAAGCAATGGACAATGGTTGGGAAAAATGTTTAAAAGTAAAAAGCACAGAATGAGACAATAAGAATCATTGTTCAGTTCTCTTGCCATTGGTAATTCTGAGACTATACACTGGAAAATAGGATGTGGAGTAAGGTCAAAATTTGCCAGTAAGATTTTTTCTATTTTTGACAATTTCAAGTTCTTTCAGGGGCAAAACAAATGTTTCTCACAGGATGTGATTTAGTAACAGGATTCTGGGGATATCATTTCACCAGCCTGAAAACTCCTTGCCAAGGTGCCTTTGCCTGGGTTTTGCTCTGGCCTGCTGGGCTTGTTCTGCCCACTTGGTCAAGCAGGCTGCACTTGGCGTAAGATACTGGCCTGGATCCCACACCTGCCAAGAGTGAGCCAGACACAGAGCAGCAAGGGGTGTGTGAGCAAGCATGGGGTCTGGCCACTGTGCAAAGCCAGACATGCCAGCTGGGGCAGGATGGTCAGCTCCAGGTGCCAGTATGGGTACTGTCTCTCTGTGAGGCTGTGACTGGATCAGGTGAATCACAAGCAGCTTCCATGGCTGGCACTGGAGAACATGGTGGCTCTCATAATCTTGGAGGTAACATCAACTGCAGAGCCCCAAAGTGAGTGTCACAGCCCTTGCTCAGGTAGCTCCTAGGTCTAGGCTCCCCAAAGGGTCACAGCTCTGTTTTCCTTCTCTCTTCCCTCCTTTTTGTCACCCACAATGTTGCGAGCAAGGGGTGTATTTCAGCCTGTTTGTGTTAGAGCTCTTTCAGTCCCACCATTTGGTGGGTCTTGAGTTCTTCTCCTGCATCCAGGAAGAATAATGTATATGGACAAGTGGAGCAAGGCAAAGAGGACCTTTATTGAGCGACAGATCAACTCAGAGGAGACCTACATTGGGTAGCTCCTCTCCTCAGGCAGGGTGTCCTGATGAGTGTTCAGCTCTCAGCAGAGAGGAGACCCTGGGGTTGGTAGCTCCTCTCCACAGCTGGTCATCCTGTCATCTTTTCAGCTCTCAGCAGAGAAGAGGCCCTAGAGTGTGCTCCTCCTCTCCACAGCTGGTCATCCTGTCATCTCTTCATCTCTCAGCAAAGCAGAGACCTGGAGTGTGTTGCTTCTCTTTGCAGCTGGTGGTCCTGTCATCTCTTCAGCTTTCAGTAGAAAGGAGACCCTGCTGGGTAACTCCTCTCCACAGATGGTCATCCTGTCATCTCCTCAGCTTTCAGCAGAGGAGTCCCTGGAGTGGGTAACTTCTCTCCATAGCTGGTCATCCTGTTTTCTCCTCATGTCTGGCTGAGCCCAGGTTTTTATGGGCTTCAGAAGGGAGAAAGTGTGTGCTGATTGGTCCACGGGTAGCCATGGGAATGCCTGGAAAAAGCACCGTAAGTTCCCACTCCAGTCTCCAGGACTGGCAGCCTGGCCCCCAGGCTTCAGGGCTTCCCCAGCTTGAAGGTGAGACTTCACTGGGACCTGGCCCTTTCCACCAGGAGGCTGTCTGCCTCCTGCCTCTTTCATGGTTTTCAGGCTGTTAATGCTCAGGGCCACCTGCAGGCTAGTACTGAGCTGCCTTTAGCAGCCCCTCAAGTTCCCTCTCATGCTTGTCAGTGCCCAGAGTTCAGAGGAGGCTGAGGTGGCAGGGGGCTGGCATGTTATCACTGCCCTAAGCATGCACATACATAGCTTGGCTATGAAAGCACCTGGGTTTGGCCCCAAACTTGCCCCAGGATCAGAGCAGGTGCCAGGAGGAGGGAGAGGCCAGGCAGCAGGAGCAGACACGTCTGAGCCTGCAGGTACAGTGGGGACCTTCCTAGGCCCCCAAGAGTACAGATATGCCCAGGTCCATAGCTGTGGCTTGGGCAGCTGCAACCATGCCTGGGGATTGGGGCTCCTGCCTGCTCCTGGCCCCCAAGCACACAGGGAGGCCCATTCCACAGCTGTGGCTTGGGCATCTGCAGCTGCACCTGGGAGGGTGGGGCTCCTCCTTGCTGCTGGCCTCCAAAGGAACAGGAGGTCTGGGTCTGCAGCCACGACTTGAGCAACTGCAACTCTACCTGGGAAGGTAAGACTCCTGTCTGGTCCTAGCTACTGTGGGCTCCATGGAGCATGCAGCCCATCCATGACTCCCCCACTGCAGTCTGCGGTATCTTGGGAATGGCCACTCCAGGAAGGTCGCCTCTGCTATCAATTTTAAATTTAGTTTTATACATCTCCTAAATGAGAGACTCTTTGCTGAGAGGCTGACTATCAGATTGATTATTCCTTCACTCTTTCACAATTTTGTCTGGTTCCTTACTTTTTAAAAATTGTGTATGTTGATGGGTACTATGTGATATTTTGAACTATGTATGCATTGTAGAAAGGTTTAATCAACCTAAACATATTCATCATCTGACCAATTTATCTTTTTTGCAGGGTAACAATGTTAAACATCTGTTCTTTTAGCAATTTTTAAATATACAATAAATTATTATTAATTGTGGTCACCATACAGTGCAATTAATCAATAAAACTTATTACTCCAATCTGAGACTTTGTACATTTCAATCAACGTATTTTTCTCCAAACCTCTCCCTCACCCCCAGCCTCTTATCACCACCTGTCTACTACTCTCTGTTTCTATGGAACTGACTTTTCTAGTTTCCACATGTAAGTGAGATCATACAGTATTTGTCTTTCTGTGCTTGGCTTATTTAACTTAGCATAATGTCCAGCAGTTACATTTTGTTGTCACAAATTACAGAATTACAGAATTTCTTTCCTTTTTAAGGATGTATATTATTCCATTATATCATTTACCAAATTTTGTTTATCTGTTCAAAACCTAATGGACACTTAGATTGCTTCCATATCTTGTGTATTGTGAATAATGATGAAATAAATATGAGAACACAGATATCTCTTCAACATACCAATTTTTAAATTCCTTTGGATATATATTCAGAAGTGAAATTGCTGGATCATATGGTTATTATATTTTCAGTTTTTTAAGTAACCTCCATACTATCTTCCAAAGTGGTTGTACTAATTTACATTAACATCAACAGTGTACAAGGATTCCCTTTTAACCACATACTTGCTAACTCTTGTTATCATCTATCCTTTTAATAGTAGCCACACTACCGGGTGCAAGGTGATATCTCACTGTGGTTTTAATTGATATTTCCCTGATTATTAGAGGTGTTGAGCATTTTTTCATATATCGCGGCCACTTACATGTCATCTTTTGTGTTCTTGACATCCTTGTCAAAATCAATTGACTGTAAATACCTTGGTTTATTTCTCAATTTCCTATCCTGTTCATTGGCCAATGAGTCTGTTTTTATGCCATCACCATGTGCTTTGATTATAAGAACTTTATAATATATTTTGCAGTAAGGAAATGTGATGACTCTGGGTTAATTCTTTTTGCTCAAGATTTCTTTGGTTATTTGAGGCTTTTTCTGGTTCCATATAAATTTTAGAATTGTTTTTTCTATTCCTGTAACAAATTACATTATAATTTTTATAGAAATTATATTGAATCTATAAATTATGTTGGATAGTATGGATACTTTAAAAATATTAATTACTTCAATCCATGAACAAAGGATGTCTTTTTATTTCTTCAACTCTTTTCATCAACATTTTATAGTTTTCAATGTACACGTTTTTCACTTTTTTGGCTAAATTTCTTTTGATGTATTTGAAATTTTTTCATTTTCAAGATTCTCAAATTATTACTTTAGTATGCTCAGTTGTACAATTTAATTACATTTAATTTTGATTAGATATTTTAAGAATATGTAAATAAAAATGTGTCTGATTTACATAATTCTACATTTAGTGCAGAGAGAAAAGTTCATCTCTTTTGGCAAGCAAATAAACTGTATAATTTTATGTAGACAAAATCAAATTCATTAGTAAGTTATTATGTGTGTTTCACCTAGACTAAGAAACTCTAAATAATTTTCCAATATTCTTTACATTAAAAAAATAATGATTTATTGCACTGTTTTTCAATATACAGCTCCTGCATGTATTATTGTTTTGTGTTCCAGAATAATAAAGCAACATTTGTCAGCAAACATTCATATGCTTGCTGCTACCTCTGTCTTCTTTTCAAGACTAAAATCAGCCAGAGATAATGGACTCCAGGGAGGAAGTAAACAAATTATAGAGGAAGAACACAATTCCTCAGAGCAAGTTGGCAGTACGGATTCTCCATCCCAGACTTGTTATACTCAGGTGAGAAATCTGTAAAGAAGTCATTATTTCTTGTCAGTGATAGCGTGAGCAGCATGTAAAACGTTGATATTCAGCCCTGAGAAATTGAACTTGCTACACTGTTTAAAAATAGCACTGGTCAGAGTAAGAGTGGATTTTTACAGAGACAATATGCAGGTCTATCATTTTGTTTTGCTGAATTTGAATAGGTAACATCTACCCTAAATGGGTTGCAGGAATGAAAAAAAATGAAACAACTTCTATTTTAATTTGTAGTCCTGGATTTGAGTCTCCGATCTTAGTTTACCATGTAGGTGGGCAAATTAATCATTTTGATAGTCAATTTATCTTGGTTGAATATAGAAAATACAAATACCATATCATTGTGAAAAATTAACAATAAGCCAGAATACATAAAAACACTTGGAAACTACAAAGCAATGTATTATATTATGGGAAATCAGTATTTTATTATGTAGAGTGGTTTATGGCTGAATTCAATAGGTATTGAAATAGGGTAAAATTGCATGTACATGTAGTGGGGAACACAACAAAACTGACGTGTAGTAGATTGAAAGCTTAATCACTCTTAATTACTCTGACTTTCTCTCTTTTACCACTTGTCTCACTCCTTCAGTGATAACATTTATATTATAACTTCTTGCATTAATGTTCACTTTTAAAAAATTTCTCCTTTATGGTAGGGGCATTGGCTCATGCCTGTAATCCCAGCACTTTGGGAAGCTGAGGCAGGCAGATCATGAGGTCAGATTGAGACCATCCTGGCTAACATGGTGAAACCTCATTTCTACTAAAAATACAAAAAATTATACAGGCATGGTGGCAGTCGCCTGTAGTCTCAGCTACTTGGGAGGCTGAGCAGGAGAATGGTGTGAACCCGGGAGGTGGAGCTTGCAGTGAGCGGAGATTGTGCCACTGCACTCCAGCCTGAGCCACAGAACAAGACTTCATCTCAGAAGATAAAAATAAAAATAAAATTCTCCTTTATAATTTTTGGTGTTTTGCCTTGCCAATTTCTTCCCCATTTATGAAGCACATGCTGGGAAATAATTTTTGTCTGATAGCTCATTAATTCATTTATTCATTCATTGTTTATTCCTTATTTTCTTCATTCTTTAAAATATTGCCCATTTACATTTTCAATGAATATTAACATGGAGTAAACATATATGAAAAGAAATGGTTTCTTCTCTGAAGTAGTTTATAATTACATCAGGAGATGAATTAGGTACATGAGCAAGTTTAATGAAAGGGAGAAAGATGATGAGTATCATAAGTGAAAGACAGGTTAATTATGGGAATTACAGGTGGGAAAAACACTCCAGATGATGAGGGATGTAAAGACTTAAGTGGCATTTGAGCTCCTAAATGAAATGGGTACCATATGGGTAGGGAGGTATTGGCAGGGAGAACATACAAGAATAAATTCAAGAATATGGGCAAATTAGTCAGCATAGTTGGAAGAAAGCAAATATTAGAAATTGTTTGTATTGAAGTTACAGGCAATAATCTGTAGTAAAGAAATTTGAAAAAGGATATTGTGACCCTGTCATGAGGACTCTTGAATTCTAAAAAAAAAAAAAAAAAAAAAAGAAAGAAAAAGATAAAGAAAAAATATGTTCAGTAAGAAATCAGAAATGGGAAGCTATTCAGTTAGAAATGAGAAGCTGTCGGTTTGTCATAAATAGCTCTTATTATTTTGAGATATATTCCATCAGTACCAAATTCATTGAGAGTTTTTAGCATGAAGGGCTGTTGAATTTTGTCAAAGGCCTTTTCTGCATCTATTGAGATAATCATGTGGTTTTTGTCTTTGGTTCTGTTTATATGCTGGATTACGTTTATTGATTTGTGTATGTTGAACCAACCTTGCATCCCAGGGATGAAGCCCAATTGATCATGGTGGATAAGCTTTTTGATGGGCTGCTGGATTTGGTTTGCTGTATTTTATTGAGGATTTTTGCATTGATGTTCATCAGGGATATTGGTCTAAAATTCTCTTTTTTTTGTTGTATCTCTGTCAGGCTTTGGTATCAGGATGATGTTGGCCTTGTAAAATGAGTTAGGGAGGATTCCCTCTTTTTCTATTCATTGGAATAGTTTCAGAAGGAATGATACCAACTCCTCCTCATACCTCTGGTAGAATTCGGCTGTGAATCTGTCTGGGCCTGGACTTTTTTTGGTTGGTAGGCTATTAATACTCAATTTCAGAGCCTGCTATTGGTCTATTCAGGGATTCAACTGCTTCCTGATTTAGTCTTTAGACATTTATACAGCCAACAGACACATGAAAAAATGCTCATCATCACTCGCCATCAGAGAAATGCAAATCAAAACCTCAGTGAGACACCATCTCACACCAGTTAGAATGGCAATCATTAAAAAGTCAGGAAACAACAGTTGCTGGCGAGGATGTGGAGAAATAGGAACATGTTTACACTGTTGGTGGGCCTGTAAACTAGTTCAACCATTGTAGAAAACAGTTTGGTGATTCCTCAAGGATCTAGAACTAGAAATACCATTTGATCCAGCCATCCCATTACTGGGGATATACCCAAAGGATTATAAGTCATGCTGCTATAAAGACACATGCACACGTATGTTTATTGCGGCACTATTCACAATAGCAAAGACTTGGAATCAACCCAAATGTCCATCTGTGACAGACTGGATTAAGAAAATGTGGCACATATACAACATGGAATACTATGCAGCCATAAAAAGGATGAGTTTGTGTCCTTTGTAGGGACATGGATGCAGCTGGAAGCCATCATTCTTAGCAAACTATCACAAGAACAGAAAACCAAACACCGCATGTTCCCACTCATAGGTGGGAACTGAACAATGAGATCACTTGGACTAGGGAAGGGGAACATCACAAACCGGGGCCTATCATGGGGAGGGGGGAGGGGGGAGGGATTGCATTGGGAGTTATACATGATATAAATGATAGCATTAGGAGATACACCTAATGTAAATGACGAGTTAATGGGTGCAGCACACAAACATGGCACATGTATACATATGTAACAAACTTGCACCTTGTGCACAAGTAGCCTAGAACTTAAAGTATTAAAAAGAAGAAGAAGAAGAAGAAGAAGAAGAAGAAGAAGAAGAAGAAGAAGAAGAAGAAGAAGAAGAAGAAGAAGAAGAAGAAGAAATGAGATGCTGTAGACTCATAAGTATGTGGTTAAGATGAAGAAAAATGGAATCAGTGAAAAGGTTATGTGTGAGACCAAAGAAGTTCTTGTTATGTTAGTACAAGTGGGAAGGGAGATTTGAGAAGTTTGATAGTTAAGCAGGATCGTAGTTCTAATTTATTAGGTGACTACTCTGTGACAAGGGCTTCATATGCATTATTTAATCTTACCCTCATGGCAAGCTTAAGAGAAGGGACACTGGCTCTGTTTCACAGAGAGATAACTGGGGCCCAAGACCACACAGCTGTGAAGCAGGGGAACTGAGATTTGAACCCAGGCAGTATGATTCCAGAGCTGGTACTCTTAGCTTTTGTGCTATTCTGGAACTTCATTACTGATAGGCAGGCATGAGAAATGTAGAATTCTGACTTGATAGCGAAAGTTTTCCAGCCCTTGTGATTTGAGAAAATCCTGATAATAATCACAGAAAAACTGGCAGAGTAGAATGAAGGAAAACAAAATGAATCCCATCTTGTATGTGTTGGGTTTTAGTCTCTATGGATCACAAAAGAAGAGATTTCCAGCAAGCAAATAGAAAAGCACGATGAACTCAGAAAATGCATTTGGAAAAACGTATTTCAGAGTTTTCTCAAAAGAGAAGATGAAGGATGCTGAAAAAGGGCATAAGAAGACAGGGAATATGAGCAGAGAAAAAGCGGTCACACGCAGGACCTTAGGATAGTCAGGAAGGCAAAAGCGATTTCAGCGTGAAACAGAAGCATAACTTCATCTCAGAGAGTTTAATCTTCTTCTAGAGCAGTAATTTTCTCCTACTTGGAGAAGCCACTGCACTGCAGGGTACCACAAGCCTATAAATCAATTAAACCTAAATTACAAAGTCAAACGGCATCTGTTCCCATCCTGACATAAAACCTGCTAAGATGAAAAATCACTGGCTGGAATAAGTTAAACATTTTATAAGTTGCTTTCCAACTGTTTCTTTCACACAATTTCAATAACACAGAAGCAGTTTTGGGGCTGCTAGGGTCCTTAGAGATCACGTGATTTAACACCCTCATTTTATAAGCAGGAAATCCAAGGCACAGAATAGTGACCACAAATTACAGAGTTAGATTTCTCGTCAGTGGGTTCATTCATATTTATACTCAATAAATATTTGGGGACCAAGTTGTTTTTATTTCTTAATATATACCTCAGAGTATTATTGAGAAGAAATGTTTTATAGCTTATGACCCTAAGTTTATTGAGACCTTACTTTGCATGTATTTTACTTTCCCTTTACTAAGAACGTATTCATCATTTAGTTTTGTTTTATTCCCAAGGAGATTTTGATAGCATGAATGAAAGCAGAGACTGTCCACAAACAAATGATCTTTCTGGCTTTTAAGAATATCTGAGGTCCTTGAGAGAAAAGCAGAAAAGGCAGCGGTGCCTTCATTGAATGAAGGGAGGAAAGTAGAATGGGGAAAGAAGATAAGAGAATGCTATGGGGAAAAAGGCTTGTAGGTGCCTAAGTGTTTAGTACCTTTCTCCACCTCTTCTGAAGGCCCCATTGAGACTCTGCCCAATAAGAAATTATTAGGCCAGGCATGGTGACTGACTCATGCCTGTAATCCCAGCACTTTGGGGAGGCCAAGGAGGGTGGATAACAAGGTCAGGAGATCGAGACCATCCCGGCTAACATGGTGAAACCCCGTCTCTACTAAAAATACAAAATAATTAGCTGGGTGTGGTGGCGGGCACCTGTAGTCCCAGCTACTTGGGAGGCTGAGGCAGGAGAATGGTGTGAACCCGGGAGATGGAGCTTGCAGTGAGCCGAGATTGCATGACTGCTCTCCAGCTTGGGTGACAGAGCAAGACTCTGTCTCAAAAAAAAAAAAAAAAAAAAAAAAATATATATATATACACACACACACACACACACACACACACACACACACACACATATATATGTACACAATTAATACTTTATTTATGCGACCATTCCTCTCTGCTGTTCCACATGCAGTCTGTAAAAGTCCTGCCCCCTGTGCTGATAATCTCCTAGTCTAGGAATAGAAGTTCTCTCTCCAAACCTCATTTTTTCCCTTCTGGAGGATATTTATAGAACCACTAGTAACAGGCTCACCATGGAGTCTAAAAAAGAATGCATTCATATCATTACTTCCTTTTGTTTTTGATACAGTGCCAATTTTATTTTAAATAATTTTAATTTTAGCAATATTTTCATTAGTTTATGATTACTCTTAAAAATTTCTCCCAGGCCGGGCGCGGTGGCTCAAGCCTGTAATCCCAGCACTTTGGGAGGCCGAGACGGGCGGATCACGAGGTCAGGAGATAGAGATCATCCTGGCTAACATGGTGAAACCCCGTCTCTACTAAAAAATACACACACACACAAACCGGGCGAGGTGGCGGGCGCCTGTAGTCCCAGCTACTCGGAGGCTGAGGCAGGAGAATGGCGTAAACCCGGCAGGTGGAGCTTGCAGTGAGCTGAGATCCGGCCACTGCACTCCAGTCTGGGCGACAGAGCGAGACTCCGTCTCAAAAAAATTTCTCCCAAATATTCAGGTAAAATATTTTAGGAAACTGTTGCAACAAAAACCCACACTCAGGAAGGCAGTTACGTCTTTCTGGGGAGTATAGGAAGGCAATCCAATATATAACTCACTCCTTGTAAGGTGCCATAGCAATGTTGTAAACCACAACTTCTGAGTTAGGCAAACTGCAATAATAGATATAAATAATAGGTTAGCAAAAAGTCAAAATAGTAGTAATACTTTTGATATGTTCTCCAAAGTTATGCAGAGAAGATTAGCGCCAAACTAGACTTGAAAATTGATGTTTTTAACCAAAGGCAGATGGGAATGCTGAGTTTCTTTCAGCATAATGAATGGGGAAAGAGCCTTAGTGAGAATGGTTACAATAAGAAAATAGTTAAGGGAAAACTGAATTATATTTGAATATCCTCTCTTCAGGATATCCTGAAAAGCCATGCAAGAAGAAGAAAAGCCATGCAAGAGACTTTGAGAGTAATCGTGTTGTGTATAGAAATGGTTCTTTACTTAGAATTGGTAATCTTTTGGAAAACCTAGATTCCTGAGTTGCATCTCCAAACCAATTAAATTAGAGCCTCCAGAGATGGGACCCAGGTATGGGTATTTTAAAAACTCATCACATTTTTGTAATGTGCAACGTCGTCTAACACCTGCCCCTCTGTCATATTCTTTTCTTAGTCTTTCCAATTCTTTTTTAAAAAATGTGTTGGCATTTTCTGTTTATATATAAATTAAAATCCTATCTCATTCATTCTATTCTCTGTGCACTCAAAGTGATTGTGTATTTTTTTTTAATGTGCATACAAGGAAGATCTATTGGAGGAATAAATTAATAGAGGCAGGAATACAAATAAAGCCAGGGCTCTGCTGAATACCTTTGAGACTCAGCTTGGACAAAGCTAAGCTAAGAGGAAGCCTATTGTGCAAATGAACTGGAAAAGAGTATTTGCCTTGGAGGAATCGGAGGCTCTTCATAGTTACTGGGGGAAGTAACTGGGAATGTTTTTACTGCCCAAGCATCTATTTTTCAAATACTTCTATTGTAATGTTATATAGAAGAAAGCTTTCATTTTGGATAGGCAATGGGAATTATAAGTTTAAAGGCCGAGGAGAATCTCTGGAATTATGTATTTTAGTTATATCTTTGTGATGTAAACAGTTCTTTGGAAAAAGAGTAGAGTTGACTGTGATCTTTCACTCTTGTCAATAAATAAAGTTGATAAATCAAACAACTGTGTGATATTCTCTGATAAGGATGGAAAAGTCATTTCTTTTTTTCTATATCAAGAGTTGTTTAAGTCATTGTAAAGTGTCATGTTGTGGGGTGAGAGAGCTGCCCATAATGGAAAATAAACATCTCCCCTCATCCTCCAAACAGTAGGTTTGGAGAAACTTATTTCTATAAAATGATCCCTCTTTGACATAAAATAAAAGGGGAACTAGTTCTCTGATGGTAATGACATGAGTTACAGATACAGCATCTGAAGAGCCAGAAAAGCATGGGGAACAGAGGGTCTTTGTATAAAGAGACAAATGGAAATGTAGACAGAGCATTAGAGAGAAAAGACAGGGAGATAAGACAATGAGTGTCAGTGTTCCCTAGTCAAATACTGGTCCAAGGGTAGAGATGCTACATAGGAAATGAAAAGTATGTTGTTTGAAAGAAGGATCATTGAGAGGGGTAATTTTTTTAAATTATACTTTAAGTTCTAGGGTACATGTGAGAGGGGCAATTTGAATTTCACCTAAGAGCTGGTTGAACAGCTACCATTAATAGAACATCTGGTCATCTTACACACAGGGTTTTCATAAATCAAACTTTTAAGTTTTCTAATAAACCACCATTCTTCATGCAAGTGAGCACTTTGAACTAATTGCCTCTGAAGACCTCTAAAATATTCTCAAGTGTGAGATAAATGGCAAACTAAAGGATTTTTGTATTTCAATCAGGGTGTTTTAGTACTTGATGTAGGTGGTCAAATGCAGCCTGCTAGATATAGATATGTAGATACAGATATATGAACAGGTAGAGATATCTGTATAACTATATCTAGGTCTAGATGTAATAATTATATTAAATTTATATGGTATTTATATTTACTATAATATAAATATATTTATATTATTGAATTAAATTATTTAAAACTTATATATTTACATAAAAAGTCTGATGCAGATGGTATGGTCTTTCTCCAGAAACTTCTTAGTCTATATTGTGACTCCTGTTACAGATTACCATACACTCCACACTGAAAGAGTGCCATACACTCTTTCACTACAGATACCACCTACAATTAGAGGCTACTGAATTATATGAGTCCTATTCACTGTTGGAAGCCCTCTATGCCACTGGGTGCATAGGATGGAGCTTTTGAAAATGCTGTCATCTGTAGAATATTTTGCTGCCAAAACTCAAGAAAACTTATCAGCTTCTCAGGGATTGAACTTTCTTTTCTTTGTGGTGAAAGTGTGAGATGGAATAATCTATCCTATTCTTTGAAACCAACATCCCAGTCTGTTCTGGACCACTAGACCCCTAAGATTTATTGATAGCAAACCTGTGGATCACCATTGGACTCACTTTCCATCTTCTGAATCACATGTGTCTTACCAAGGCTTTTACTGTACTTTCCATTTCCTGATTATACAGGAAATAATGTTTATTACCATGATGCTGTCAATATAGTGAAAATGGTCTGATATTCTACATGATATAGACATAGTCCAGGTTTCTTCAGACTGTATTATAACAGACAGTAGGAGAGTTAGCAAAGCTTTGATGCAAGACTGAAAATTAATGCTGTTATCTATTCCAAATGAATATAACTTTTTCTAATATCCTTTTCCGGTAGTGATGGAAAAGAATATTTTTGGAGGTAAGTGGCTAAATACCTTATACATGAAGTGATGTTCATCTTCTCTAGCCTAGATAAACACATCTTCTACAACAGCGTGATGTGGGGATACTGCTTGGCTCAGTTTGTGGTAATCTACAGTATTTTCAATGATCTCTTTGGTTTTATAGGGCTAGACTTGGTAACTGAAAGGAGATATGACAAAGATGCCATCTCTGTCTCCTTTCTATTTTTAAGGTAGTATCAGTCTCTGCAATTTTACCTGGAATATGATATTGTCACTATTGTGTCTGTGTTGGTGGTGGAGGGGTATGGGGGTCTTCCTTTCCATGAGTCATGGAACCAGTAGACACACTCTAAGCTGAACTTGCACCAGGATCCCATTTATTACCTGGCCTTCATATGATCCTACCTTCACATGCAAACCATGAAAATGAGATAATTTGTGTTCATGGATATCAATGGCAACTCGGTTCTTACACGCAACAATCCTCAGAATATTAGTTTTGGGTATTCTTTTCCCAATGTGCAGTTATTTAAGGAAATGGTTACAGTGCTCTTTGGGAAAAGAAGTAATCATTACAGTGTGTAATTGCTGGAATGCTACCAGGGTACTTTCTCTTGGGAACCAAGCTTGTTCTTCATTCAGTGGGTTCAGGGGTTGGAACACTGACTTGCATCTGAAAATTTAACAAGAGATTGTGACATTTTGTTAAGAGGACTGCGTTTAATCTCCTGATCAGCCTTCCTGGAGTTGTTGTTGTAAACATTGGGCAATGCCATCATTGGATGCACATCTATCTTGACTCCAAGAAAAGTGTGTTCTATCAGCCATATCTGTAGCTCTCTGCCTGCCATGATCCTCTGGGCACTATTTCAACTTTCAACACTAATTAAAACTAATTGAAACTGTCTTGTTTTAAACTGTTAAAAGCCACCACCTAGACTCCATTATTTTGAAATGTTACCATCCCCACTGTTACTAAGGAGACCATTTCCCTAACATTTTCCTCCCATAAACTGTACTCCACAGTTAGGCTATAGGTTCTAATGCTGGCAACCTTTTCACTACCATATTCCTCAGTACTTTGCTAAATGAAGTCTTTTCCCGGCCCTCCTGAGAGCATAGTCATCTAGCAGTCTGCCCAGGCTTACATGAGATGTCCACTCTGGCATGCCCATTTTTCAAGACTATTTCCCCTCTTTTACTACCATCTACCATAGCAATGTTGACACTTCTATTCCACTTATAGTGGGCCACATTTTCTCCAAGTTTATAAGAAACATCCTAGCATTATCTTTTGCAGTCTTTCCCAAAGTGTTTTGCCAGAATGCTTTTAAAACAACAGTTCTTCTCCATAAAGATAAACTCTTCCATATATAATTTCATCTTCTCCCTGACTTTTGTTTTCACAGTTCCTCTGCAGGACCAGCTGTCTTGGTCCTGCAGCTCTTTGGGATATTGCTCCCTACCTCCCTTTACAAGCTTGTCACTCCCGTGGCCAGATTATGGTGTGACATAACTTTGCTTATTGGCTTTTTACTTAAGAGGAAAGGGAAGTTCAGATTTTGAGGAAGGCACATGATGTCTTGCAGGAGAGGCCTTCTTTAAGACAAATGGGACTCTAGCCTTTAACAGAGAGAAATGTGCCACTTCTACAGCTCCAAAGAGTTCAAAGGAATTTGGAGATTCAATATTTTTAAGGGCATGCACCCATTTGACCCTACCCCTTATATCAGGGTCCCATTTTTTCCCAATCAGGACTTTGAATTTGACATATAATATGTGTCTAGGTTGAATGTTAAACCTTTATTAGAACTGTGCTATTTCCATTTGGCTCTCTTCCTAGTCCTCAGTTTTCTCTGCCCTGAGTATGCAGGAAATAAAGGACTGTTATGTACTGCCAAGAAGTCTCTCTGATATTCAGTTACCTTTTTAATAGAAATAACCCCCAGACTTTCCTTTTCTTTCTCCAGAGCATCAATTACCCCTAGAATAGTTATCCTTATCAATACTATTTATCCTATGTCTCTTAAGCACATGATAATGGTTCCTCCTAGTTTATGTCTCCAGTTTATCACTGATAAAAATTTTAACAATTGCACCGAAATCTTGTTACAGAACCTATCCAAGTTCCGTCTACCACCAGTGATTTGGCCTTCATTGTCAGCTGGCTGGAAAATGTTCCAATCCATCTGATTTCTCAGGCTATTACTAGAAGCAACTGTTGCAGTTCAGGTTATTGATGAAGCAGACTCTAAAATGGAGATCAACACACAGGAGGTTTAGTAGGTAGTACTCTTAGAATTAACACTGGGAAGAGGAAAACGAATTAGGCTTAAATGGAGGAAAAAGTTGGGCCCTGGTTGAACTCTGGTGAGCTCTGAAGCTTGGGTAGATCTTCAGAGTTGTCTTGATTTGGGGTAGTTTAAACCCCAGAATTTACCAGTCACTGGATTTAAACTGTGACTTCTATGGCAATGTGACATTGTACAAGGAGGCTTTTTTCCAGCTGAAGGCAATTCCCAAGGGTTGACTGTTGAAGGTTTTGACAGCAGCACTCCTCAAAACTGGGTGAAAACAGCCTCAATCCTGATGAGAAGACCTGAGCCATACAGCAGTGTTCACAACACATTGCTTGGGGCAATCAAATGGAAAGCCAAAATCACAAAGCTGTATCTGTTGGTAAACGTGTGATTTCAGAACAGAGAACCAAAAATACATGGCCCTTGTCTCAGGAGAAGCATTGTTGCCATAGCAATAAAGCACAAATATGTCATCATTATTACTAGGTCTGAAATGATAAAGCCCACTTGCAAAGTGATTAGGGAGAAAAAATAAATTGGAGCAAAATTCAGTTACCTCACTGCTTTCTTAAGAGCCAGACTTTATCAGAAGCTGAAATGTGAAAAGATACCTATAATTAACTTCATAAGATTTTAAAAGAAGTAAAAACTTGCTTATGAAAAATATGTAGGGAAGTCACTCACCAGACACACTAACATATGCATTTTTATTATCTATAACCGCTGTTAGTACCCTCACTACTCTCAACTCTTCCCCTCACTATCTATCCTCGGGAGCATTGAAAATTAAACTTTGAACTTAGTAAGCAGTCTTGTTGTAAACTCTTTGTTTCAATAGACTGTTTCTGAATAGCTCAATTTCTTGATTTTCAGTGTTGTTTTATGACTGTTTCCCTTCTCTTTTTATAGAGGGACTTTGGTTTATGGCGGAGCTTATAGGATCCCCACTGTCCTCTGCAGTAGTGGTATCTTTGCCTTCTTAATCATTGCTACAGCTCCCAGCATCTGCTGGTTCTCTGCACCTGGTTAACTGTTAATAATCCATCAGCTAGTCAGGCTCCAACCTAGTTCTCTTTGGCTTTGGCTTCTCTGAAGAATTGCTGGACACTTTTTTTCATCCTAAACCTGAATGTGCTACCTAGTATAGCAGAGCTTCAGGATCCCTTCTCTTGAGCCACTGTGACACTCTCTGCTAGCTGGCCAGTCAGCACCATCAGCCGGTTCCCCTAGCTCTCCATAGGACATGTGGGAACTCCTGGATTCCTTACGAGAGCTGGACGGCTCTAAGGAACTGCCATCCCAGGCCTGAAGAGTGTGGTCAATTTAGACATTTGTCACCACATCAGCATTGTACATAGAAATGGTTCCCCTCAAACTATCCAGTACACTCCTTGTTCCCCCTCCAAGGCACCAACCCATAGAGTAGGGGTCAATACATCAATGTCTTCCTGCCTGTTTTCCTTCTCTCCATTTCTATTATCTTTCGAACCTACAGCCTCAGTTCTGAAAGCCTCCAATGTTTACTACCTATCCAGAAGAGACCTCCCCACATGTCATAGCCTCTTTCTTCTTCCCCAGGGTAATCAGCCACCCCATATTCCCTGAATTTTTCATTGTGAATAAACGAGGAATGGCTGCAAACACACATGATTACTGGAAGACAAATTAAAAACACAATGTTTCCTATGTTTTATATATATATATATATATATATATAGCTTTGGATCTGTATCTATATTTTCCTTTTTATCAGTATGTACTTTAGCTACCTCCATTCTCATTTTTAAAAAATGTCTGCTTTTTCTATAGATTTTAAATTATACTAGCACTATTAGATTTTATAGTGACCCATTTAAAAATAACAGTAATCACTATATTTCCTACCTCACTTTAGATAACACCTTTAACTCATTTAAAATCAGTGAAAGTATTACATGTGACTTAATTTAAGTAGAATACACAATCAACAGTCTTAAAATTTCTTTTCGAGTGGGATTTTTTCTTTGTTTGCCTTTCTAAGTCTTCAAAGCAAAGTTCCTAAATATAAATAATGTGTTGCTGTATTTATTTTGGCTCTATGTCTATTAGCAAGTATGTGTACTTCCTAATATTTCCTTTGCTGTGTATGTCAAATAAAACCTACTTTGCAGAGAAGCTAGAGTTCCTAAAATAATTTGCTAAACTTATAGACAAACTATATATTTTCTCTAGTGCTTCCCCAAGAACATAGGATAAGTCACTAAACTAATTTCCATAAACAGCGATAATAGCTCAGCTATTGAAAATGTCATAAACAGGCTGGGCGTGGTGACTCATGCCTATAATCCCAGCATGCTGGGAGGCCAAGGCGGGCAGATCACCTGAGGTCAGGAGTGCGAGACCAACACGGCCAATGTGGCAAAACCGCGTCTCTACTAAAAATACAAAAATTAGCCTGGCATTGTGGCATGCACCTGTAGCCCCAGCTACCTGGGAGGCTGAGGCAGGAGAATTGCTTGAACCTGGGAGATGGAGGTTGCCGTGAGCCAAGATTATGGCATCTCACTCCAGCCCAGGTGACAGAGCGAGACTCCATCTTCAAAGGAAAAAAAAAAGAAAATATCATAAACAGAGATAATGTCTCAGCTATTGAAAATGTCATCCGACAATTCTTTAATATGAAATTTGCTGAACCATTTTAACCCCTGAGCATTATAAGATGAAACAAATAATGATATTTTAGTTAATGGCCATGATGGTAAACAAAACATAACAATTCTTTTTAAATCCTGAACTTCAGCTATATATTTATTTTGTGGATGGAGCCACCCAAGCTTAAAACTATAGTTTATTTTTTAGAAGAATGTTTATAAGACTATATTCTCCCTTGTATAAAATTTAAAAGGCAATGAAATCTCAATTGCCCCAATAAGAGTGAGAAACAATGAGATCAGTGATCTTTGACAGAAGACATGTGTTCATATATTTCATCAGGATGCATTTTTCATATATTAAACCAGTATTTCACTTAGCTAGAGATTTTGTGATTATTGTATTATGACTTTTATTACTTGAAATTTATACTCAGGCATACGTGTAATACATAAGTATAACTTGTTAGAAATCTGCAGTTTGGGTTGTATTTTATGTACATGAAATATTAAGACCATGAGTGTCCTCCAGTAGAGGGAAGTATATCTTAACCTTGACTGCAATTAGAATCGGAGTTGAGTTTATTTGCTTTTATTATTGATACATAGGCCACCCCCACCCCCCACCAAATTATTCTGATTCAGCTGAGCTGGGGTGAGCTGAGACACTGGATTTCCTCCCAGGGTTGAGAGGCACTGCTCAAATTTACCATGGAACATAGCGTTTGGATTACCCTTATAATGTGGACATTCAACCTCAAGTCTCAAGTATTTGTTGAATTCCCCAAGTCTGATGATAGCTTATTTAAAGTCTGAATTGACAGGATAACAATGTTGCAGTCTTAGATGAACTACTATAAGTTATTTAGCGATCATGCAGTGCTTCTGTGTAACCCACTTTGACTATTTTTCTCAACTTATTCCCTTATCTTGAATATCAAAGTGAGTTTTCAGATGGAAATTAATCCACAGAAGACACATCCAGGCAAAAAATTCATCCTTTACAAGGTGTGCAATTAATCTGCACGGTAATATGGAGAATATAATTTGGTTCTAGAAACTGATACGATATAGTAATGGGAAACCCACCATTTGCTATGTTTAAAGAACCTAGTTCTCAAGGGGAAAATATTATCCAAAAGTTACTTGATGTCAGTTATATAGATTTCAGGAAGGAAAAATTTTATTCACGTTCAATTGTGAGATTTTAGTTTGATCAAATAGGTTCAAAACAAAAAGTAGATTTATCATTTAAGAGGGTTTCAGATGATTAGTGCAGCTCTGAACTCAATTCTCATCTCAAATCCTGTACCAAAACCAAACATATTACTTCCTCTTCTTTCCTAAATGTCAAGAATAGACAAGTTAGTGAAACACGTGGAACAAGAAATAGTTAATTCATAACTTTAAACAAATATGTGGGCTGTTGTCTCATTCTTTTTTCTCTTAGATCCACTTAACGAGACAACTTGACAACAACTGTCTTTATTGATAAAGTACATATCACCCAGGACAAATCTGTGGGTTTAAAAAAATGTTCTTGTCATAGGGAAATTTATCCCTGGTCTTCAAACTGTATGTTCAGTCATATTTTATGATTTTGTTTGCAAAACCTGTGGTTGCTAAAATCGATGAGCTGCACTGGTACACACAGCATGAGCATTCTATTTCTCCAACCAAAAATCTATCATATTATGAGCAGAAACAAAAAAAAAGCATTGGATATATGAACACACAGAGCCTTTTATACTCAGTTCTGTAAAAAAAGAGGAGATGTGGAGGAACTAACAAAAATATCCTCTGGACAGTGCATATAGAGGCAGGAGACTTTCTTGACTCTCAGAATTTACGGATTTGCTTTAACAGTCCTTCTAGTTAGTCAGAGACTAAAGGAATGGAAAAAGGCAGAATGCTGAGACCTAATGCAGTCTTCATTTTCCCAGAGAATATGAATGTCTTCACTGGCCATGCCTCTCAAACTTTACTATGTATGTGAATCACTCAGGCATCTTTTTGAAATGCAGAATTGTTTCAATAGGTCTAAAATCAGACCTGAGATTTTATATTTCTAACTGGTGATGCCAAGGTTGCTAAGCCACTTATTCAAAGCACAGTTGCTGAATATAGTCTGGGTGTGATTTCAATTCTTTAACTCACCTTGAAACCATTCCCTTTCACAAGACCAGTGGTCAAATGAAACAATAGAGAACACTGGGGAATTAGGAATTGATTGTATATTCACTTGTCCTATGAGCGGGTGCATAAGAATGAATGAGACATCCTTCTCTAAGCACTTCATTGCCTCTAATTAGAGAAGAAAAAGCATTCCCTTCAAATTTCACTACCCTGTTCTACCTAGCATATGCAGGCCTTTCGGCATTAAAATATTATATTTAAATTAGAAATTTCCAATAATAATCTAATGAGCTGGTGACAAAACTACTTTCAGCCATTGGAAGAGCAGTGATCAAGAGACATGAATTAAGATTTTGGCCATGCTTAAAGAAATGGAGTCAGCGGCGATAATAGGTTCTGTCACTAGTGGAGCAAACTAACTGCTTTTTAAAAATTAACTCTGAACTTTATTCTCATGTTATTGTTAATGGAATTGAGAAAAGAAGTACTCCATGTACTATTTATAATACTAATAGAAAAAATCAAATAATTATTTAAAATCTTCATTCTCCATATTTTTAACTTTCTGCTTTTATTATTTGCAAACTGTATTGACTTTGAGAAAGACATGGTCATAAAATCTAATTAGTAACAATAATTATGGAATGCTTAATGTGATCAAGCAGGCGATATTTTAGGTATTAATTTAATGAATCTCTGTGAGGTTTGTACAGTTACTTTTATTATTTTAAGGGTAAGGAAACTGAAAATTTGAGCAACTGATCATGCTTTCCACAGCTGGTAAGTGTCAGAGGCAGAGCTTGAAACTATGCATTCTGACTGCAGTGCCCATGCAGGTAACCACTTTGTAATTCTGGCTTGTTAGGTATAAAAGTACAAGGTGTGATTTCAGAGAAACTAGAATGTTCCTCAAACACGCTTCTGCCCCTACACCACTCATTAGACACCAAAGCTACAGGTACTTGAATTTATCTTTCTCATTCATTGTCCTTACGGATATTTAGCACAGGTAACCTAAAAGTACTTGCCCATTGCATTCAAAAAAGAAACAACAAATCTCCTATAAACTCAACTGTTCCTTTCCTCTTTTATAGCCAGGTTACTAAGTCCTGGAGAAAAAAATAAATTGTCCTGAAGCCATTACATGTTCATTATCTCCAGCCTTAGTTGAATACTCCTTTTGGTTTTTTAGAAGTCCTTCCCTTTAAGCAATTTATACCTTTGCCACTCTCTTCAGCTTTGCCACTCACCTTCTTCTCACCATCAGAAAATGTCCTTGGTTCTTATTTCCCAATGACTATTGAGTCCATTAGATGTTAAGTCCCTTAAACCGTCTCATTCTCACAAACTTCCCCGTATACTTCCATTCAGTCATCTTTTCTCAGCTTTACTTTAGTTTCCTTGGAAATAATGCCCCTCTTGTCATTCAAAATTTATCTTGACCCTCTGCTGGGGATGACACCCATTGCCCTCCTTCAGGCTGTCTTCAGCAATCAGTCTCTTTTCTCTGCAGCTTCTATTGCTTCTATGTGCAGAACTTTCCCAACATTAAAAGCAAAAAAAGAAAGAAAAAAACAAAAGCAACAACAAGAAACCAAACTATATTCGCTTTTTTGCTATTTTTAGCTAGTGATCTCTTTCACCTCTTACCCCTTCAGAATTATTTTAAAGAAGAATATAGACTTAAGCTTATACATGTAATCCTATCACTTTGGGAGGCTGAGGCAGGCAGATAACTTAAGGTCAGTTCAAGACCAGCCCGGCCATCACGATGAAACCTCGTTTCTACTAAAAATGAAAAAATAATTAGCCAGGCATGGTGGTGGACTCCTGCAATCCTAGCTACCCAGAAGGCTGAAGCATGAGAATTGCTTGAACCCAGGAGGTGGAAGTTGCAGTGAGCAGAGATTGGGCCACTGCACTCCAGCCTAAGAGACAGAGCAATACTCTGTCTAAAAATATATATATATATATAAATATATTTTTAATCTATTATATAATATATAGTATATAATTATATACTATAAAAATATACATTCTATATACTATATACATTCTATATACGATTATATACTATATACTATATAATATATAATATATAGATTTGCTATCTCTCTTTACATCGTTATCTCTTGTTGTCTATTCAGTCTTGGTATTTGTTGATTTTACATTCTTCTAAATCACCAATGACATCATATTGAAGTTTAATGGACACCTGTCATTTTTTGTTTTCATTCATTTGCTCAGTTTTTGACATGATTGCTTCCTTTTATTTAAAATTCTCTCTGTTATTATTTTCTAGGATAAAACTACCATTTTTTTCTTGTTAAGATTGCAAAATGGTGAAATTGGGAAACTGAAGAGAGATATTTGAGGATACGAAAATGTCATATGATGTTTTAATATAGTTCTCCAGCATATGAACACCTGTAGGCCCAGCATAATAGACCAGTCATTTTAATTTTGATAACAGACTGTTGCTCTGGCATCTTCCTCTAAACAGGAGAAAATGATATAAAATAATATTTTGAATTTCCTCATCCCTGTAGACATCACAAATATCGCACCCTGAGAAATAGGTCCTGAGAAAAATAACCAGAAAGAAAAAAGGTTCATCTAAGGCAAAGTAACACCTCTTTGATCATGTGTGACTTTTTTTGTGTCTACCATTCACCATTATAATCAAGGTCAGAGAATTTCACAGTGCTGTTCACAGGGTAGCACACAGCACCTCCACATTGAGCTAGCTTAAGTCAAAGGCCTTAGCCTGGAAATTAGAAGTGCCTTTCCACAAGTCGTTTTTGCAATTCTGAGAAAAATCTGATAGGATGCTTTCCAGAATTGTACATGTACCTGATCTTTCACTTGTAATTTCAAGAAGCCAGATTGCTGGGTTAAATATCTGTGTCTGGAAGATTTAAACTGTTCACCTAATGTGTTTTTAAGTCTCCCTATTCTTGCTCAATTTACAAGTTTATTAATTTACTGCCTCACCTCTCTCATTTTTAAAATGAGGATAATAACACTACCTACCTCAAAGGGTTACTGTGGATATTAAATTTGTAAATATATTTTAGGTGCTTAATTACTCTTGTCCTTCCTAATGTCTATCAGCTGCTCTTTGGGTTGCAGATTTATATTGAAAGCATTGAGGAACATAAACTTTCTCTGCCTTCTTCAATTGATTCATTACATTTTCAACTACAAAGAGGCAAATAAACACTTTTCATCTTACAAGTGATGAGAGGCTAGGAATCTTAAGTCACCTCGGGTTTCTCAAGATTTAAAAGCAGATAAGAAAATTGTCTAATAGAGTTGTCATGTGGATTAAATGATAAGTTATGTGATGCACCATGAATACATAATTGCTTCAGTATTTAATTATGGTAATTATGATAAGTAGAATCATCCTTAGTGCTATAATTTTATGTTATACTGTTTATATTAACCACAGTAGTGGTAGTGACAGGAGTAATACTAACTGTGAGAGTGATTTTTGTATTGCTCTACTCTATCAGATATAAAAAAGAAATTCAACTCAGTCTAGTTAGTGCCCTTCCTGGGTACCTGTACTTTATTTTCTTATTGATTATTCCAGCCATTCTTTTTCAGATGCTATCTCAACTTATTAATCTTCACCTCTCTGCTTCCACTCAGGCAGATATTTCACAAAATTCAAAGAAAACATTCAACCAGCTTCAAGATACAATGCTGTTTTTTTCACATATAGAATAAAAATAAATTTCTGTGGATATAAACCTTTCAGATTTTTGTTATTTTTAATGCTTAGAAAAAATACTGCCTTGTAGAGATTCTAGACTTTCTCCCATTATCTTGATGAATTTGTTATTTCCTCTCTATCACTCTGGCAGATGGAGCAGAAGAGAGAGAGAGAGAGAGAGAGAGAGAGAGTGTGTGTGAGTGTGTGTGTGTGTGTGTGTGTGTGTGTGTATTTAGAGGAGACAAACAGATTTTTAAGGGATAAATATTCAATATTACAGAGAAGGAAAAGAAGAAACAAATAACAACAATTAATTAAGATCAGTTTTTTAACAAAAAGAGTAGTTATCACCTTAATTCAATCATAGTAATAGTCATACAATGACAACTGCTAGTAGCAAATTGAAAGGTACAATAACAATATCCTTGGAGATATTTCAGATAACATATAAACTCAAAATGAAAAAGCTGATAGAAAGGAGCATTCATTAAATAAATTTAATTTTTCAGAGGAGCATAGCTTTCTGCTAAAGTTTATCTGTTCTGGAGCCAAAACCCAGGAAGTATACAAAGTACTCACTATGAGGAAAGGTGACTGAATTATTTACATCAACAGAAAAAGTGAAGTATATGCATTTATAATCCCTACTAACTATGTACCATTGAATTATGTGAGGTAGAATAAATAATTCTCTGACTGATTTTATTCTCTGTATTTACTTTCCAAAGTTATTTCAACATGAATATTCATGACATAGAACATTTATGAAAAAATTAACATTAAACTTCTGTATACATCTAAACTATTACCTCTTTATCCCCATAACATTGGCACACTGTACTACTCAGAATCTATACCAAGGTAATGTTGTTCTGATTTCGCTTTTCAAGTCTTTTCTGGGGGATTTTGAGGGTATGGTGCTATAGCTTGTAATTTTGTTAGTTATTTTTTCATCAAGTGTGCTTGGTAGAGAGAATATTTTCTTTCTTTTTAATTCTTCAAACTTCTTAATAAAAAAAATTGGAAGCCAAGGTAATTACCACATTACCCTAAAGCTTATACTCAAGCACCAGTAACAGATTCCCAAGGTACATAGATAATAATATGTGGCACATAACTCTTGAGACATAGTCTTAGTGAATATTAGTTTGGTGTTGTTCTTTTTCTCTTGTTTTTATTTTCTTTGCTAGTCCTCCATTTTTGTGGATGTATGTCTTCCTCTCAGCATATTAGAATCTCTAAGCTATAGACTGACTGATACTTGTTTGGTATTTGGTGGGAGGGGGGTGCTTTTTTTTTTTTTTAACTTTTATTTTAGATTCAGGGAGAACATGTGCAGGTTTATCACCTGAGTATATTGTGTGATGCTGAGGTTTGGTGTATAAGTGATCCTGTCATCCAGGTAGTGAGCATAGTACCCAAAAGGTAGCTTTTCAACCCTTGGCCCCTCCTTCTCTCCCACCTTTAGTAGTCCCCAGTGACAACTGTTGCCATCCTTATGTCCATGAGTACCCAGTGTTTAGCTCCCATTTATAAGTGAGAATGTGTGGTATTTGGTTTTTCTGTTCTCGCATTATTAGGTTAGGATAATAGCTTTCAGATGCATCCATGTGGCTGCAAAGACCATGATTTAATTTTTTTTATGACAGCATGGTATTCCATGGTGTTTATACCACATTTTCCTTATCCAATCCACTACTGATGGATTCCTAGGTTGAGTCAATACCTTTGCTATTGTGAATAGTGCTGTGATTAGAACATGTGTATTTGGTAAAATGATTCATTTTCTTTTGGATATATAACCAATAACGGGTTTACTGGGTCAAATGGTAGTTCTTAGTTATTCGAGAAATCTCCAAACCACTTTCCGCAGTGGCTGAATTAATCTACTTTCCCACCAACACTGTATATGTGTTCCTTTTATCTTCATCTTCCCCAGCATCTGTTGTTTTTTGACTTTTTGGTAGTAGCAATTTTGACTGATGTGAGATATTATCTCATTGTAATTTTATTTGCATTTGTCTCATGGTTACTGATATAGAAGATTTTTTTCATATGTTTCTTGGATCTTTTGCATGTTTTATTTTCGAAATGTCCATTTCTTTGGCCCACTTTTTAATGGGGTTGTTTTACTTAATGGGGTTATTTATTTAGATAAGAAAACTTTATTGAGGTATAATTTCCATAGAGTGATGTTCACCCTTAACTGTACAGTTGATGAATTTGACAAATGTTTACAGTCATGCAATCACCAAAGCAATGAAGTTGTTAGATATTTTCATCATCTAGAAATTCCCTCATGCCTCTTTGTAGATAATCCTTCTCACCACTCTCAGCCTCCAACAGCTCTTAATGCGTTATTATAGCTCTAGTTATTTTACTTTTGTAATTTCAATATAGAAAATTTTAGCCCACTGAGACACTAGCCATTAACATTATCCATAAATTTCTTAACTTGGTAGTTAAAGATGTAAACCACAGAATTGAAATAATATTGCTCAAATTTTGTGATGAGGTGACAAGTATTAAAATGTCATCATCACAGAAAATATTACAAAATACTGTAATTTCATTTTATAAATCGCTATCTCAGATTGCAGTTTTCACCATCACTTAGAGCAATATCTAGTTTCATAGATTATTGTTTCCATTCTTCTTTCAAATGTTTCAATGCTAGTATAGTATTTAAAAAATGGAAATAGTGTATGTTGCCAAGTTTGTTTTTTCTTTATATACTTTGATCTATAATTGCCAGACAATGTTATTCCCTATAGAAATAAGTGTTGAGCTTACATGTTCATGAATCTTATCTTTCATAGTCATAGAAATTGTGTTGATTTTCTTGTTCTAATTATCTTATTTTTATTGGAATAAGATTTGTATTCCTTTTTTTCCCCATGTTGTATCTATTTAGGAAACAAATTTATTTAAAATTTTAAAAATATTTTAATCATTTTAATAGTGAAATAATTCAGAACTGTTAGCATTTTTTGCTAAGTTTTCACTGATATTATTAAAGGTAAATTAGTTTATACTCAATAATGTGGAAAATATAAATTCAATTTTAGTTTCTAAGACCACAATTCACTCTCCATTTGAAGATCACCTCTTGTTTTACCTTTTTTTAAGCTGCATCTTATATATTGTATAAAATAAGTCAAATTTTAAATTGTGATTATTACCTCTTAGATCCAAAACTGGAACAATAAGAGAAGCATGGAGGAAACAAACGCGTGGTATGACTGGCAAAACATACTTCATTACTCAAGAATGTATTGCCTCCTTGCCATTGGAAAGAAGGATTCACAAGTTATTTTTTTTTCTTCCCCTCCCCAAGTGTTTCCAAAGCTGAAAAGCTCCCTACAGTTCAAAACAGTGCCCTAAAAAAAGTTAGTAGCACAATCCAAACCTTCAAAAATTCCAAAAACAGTTGTTCTTTGTGGTAAGGAACTTCCTAGAGGCCTGAAAGACTCAGTCAGAACAGATGTGTGGTTTATGGGTTGAGTTGTACTGGTGTGTCTGAGTATTCTTTAATACATTTATTTTGTGTGTATTTGAGACATTCAGGACTTCCAAATTACATGACTCAGAGCAGGGAAGTCCCTTGAATGGTTTGAAAGATGGGTACTGATTGATCTCACCTCTCATCTTTATGACAGTCCTTTAGCTTTGATGATGGCTCTTAACGTTTTCTATTTTCATAACTGTACATTACCAGTTTCTTCAAGTCTTAAACAGCTTGATTTACACCTTGACCTGGGATTTGAAGTAAATAACAGACAGCCATAAGTCTCCAGTTGTTAGTACACAATGTAAGAGGTCTTTTTTTTTTTCTTACTTCCCACTTCCTACTTTTTTTCTTGGCACTTCCTCAGTTTTCAAGTAATCCATCAAAGCTTGTTCAAGGAATGTCATCTCTTAGTTTACTATTTTCCTCCATATGACTGGTTGGCAGTGCATTGTTGCTAGCATGGTCATCCAGAGGCTGTATCTCTCAGAAGAGGAGAAACTGCATTTGTTCAGTAAATGCTGCTCTTGCTGCATGTTGCTAACCCTTCACACTAGAACACCTTGTTGGACCCTTTTTCTACATGGTAAATATGCTTAGCCATCTGCAAAAGGCTTCCTGTTCTTAATACAGTTTCTTCTTTTGCTCTGACTACTCACAGTTCTTTTTCTTAATTACAGACAGGAATATTTGGATCTGAACTTTATAGATACAAATATAACTAAATAAAAAATATATAACACTTGAATACCATATATTTCATATTTGTTGTACCACTGTTCACAATAGTTCAGATTTGGAAGCAACCTACGTGTCCATCAGCAAATGAGTGGATAAGAAAATGTGGTACATATACACAAGGAAGTATACTATTCAGCTATAAAAAGAGAATGAGATTCTGTCATTTACAACAGCATGGAAGGAACTGGAGATCATTATGTTAAGTGAAATAAGCCAGGCATAGAAAGACAAACATTGTATGTTCTCACTTATTTGTGGAATATAAAAATCAAAACTATTGAACTCATGAACATAGGGAGTAGAAGGATGGTTACCAGAAGCTGGGAAGGGTAGTGGGGAGCTGGCAGGGAGGTGGGGATGGTTAATGGGTACAAAAACATAGTTAGATAAAATGAGTAAGACGTACCACTTGATAGCACAACAGGGTGACTATAGTCAATAAAAACTTAATTGTACATTGAAAAATAACTAAAAGAATGTCATTGAATTGCTTGTAATACAAAGAATAAATGCTTGAGGTGGTGGATACTCAGTCTCCATGATGTTATTATTTCACATTGCATGGGTTTATCAAAACATCTCATGAGCTCTATAAGTATATACACACTTACTCTGTACTCACAACATTAAAAATTAAAAAAATAAAATTAAAATAAATATTTAAAATAACATATTTCCTGTTTGACATACATGCTACATAGTGCTACTACTCTCACTCTCCTCCTGTCTACATTCTTGAGGTTTTGACATCTGTTCTTTAAAATCTCCTCTTTTCTTTACAGTGTATGTCTATTTGTGCAGTCTCCAAAAAAATTAGCTTTATTATTTGTGCTATTAAATTTGTAATAAAAAACAGGTAGAAGTTTTCATTTTCCTTTCCATACAAATTGTTATTACAGAGAAATTTATTCATTGAATTTAGGAGTGATTAAAGCAAGAATGTGGAAAGCATGATGTAAATGAATTGATATCAAAATCAGAAATGCAGATGGGTAACTGTAAAGTCCTGTATTGCTTTAAAGAAGTGAATGGGATTCCTTCCACCAGAGTCCCAACAGGACATGTCTTCAGTGTGAGATGCCGAGTCAATTAAGGAAAAGACAGAAGATAGAGGGGGAAGGGGAGTTTGTCAATGAGGAAGAAAGGAATCCCTAGACTGAATGGATTTAGACTGAGGAAGCACATTTTTAAAAGGGGGAAAGTAAACAGGATAGCAGTAGAAGTTTGAGAAAAGACAGCTGTCAATCATGCTTCTTATGAGTAGGCCGACCAGGATGGCTGACTCAATTTAGGAAACTAGCAGGGAGGTTGAGCATGATAAATACATTAGCAAGAAGGGAATAATTTGTGGATCAAACTGTTCTAACCATTTTCACAGTGCCTATGGTGATATGCAAATGTATTGCATAGGCAAGTAGGCAGGGATTAAATTAGATATTCACATGATATTCGAAACTAAGACATTTTACCTTTTATCAAAAGACTTCATTTAAAGTAGACATATCCAGAAATACTTTTATAATATTGAGATTTATCATTACATCATTTCAAAGAGTGAAGAAATTCACAATGTTGATTTTGCATATTATATTAACTTTTCTATCATTTCGCCTTAGCTTACCAAAAGGACTTGGTTACATATGAGTGGAAGAAATCCAGGTTATTAAAGCCACCAATCCAAATGTAACTCTAATATTGGCTTGTGATAAATAACACTGCATAAGCCCAAAAAGCATAAGAAGCAGGACTGAGTGCTTTGGCCTAAGGACTTTTGGATTATAGACTATCCCTAGTTTTCCTGCTGGTATGCCAAGAAAGAGTATATGCTATTACTAACATTTTCTACTGAACATACAGTAATATCACAAGGAGGCTTGAATAATCCATATGCAAATCAAAGGGAAGGGTAACTTGACTATTAAAAGTAGACACTGGAGGTCACTGGGACCTGTTTCCCTTGTCAAGATTGGGAGATCTCCTGTCATGGCTCTAAAGTGTCTTCTAGTCCGATCTTACATAATTGCAGTTATTCTTATTCATCTCACATCTTCAGATGTCTGGTCTGCAGACTCTGAAATGATGCTGCATAACTCCTTTCTTGTCACATGGCACAAAAACTCATTTTTCAACAAAAGTAAAATGAACTGTTTCTGCTCTGCTCAGAAGCTTCATAAAAATCCAGAAATTATCAGCTGATAATAATGCATATAGTGGTAAAGACAGAAATTATTAACACATAACCCAATGCTGGTTTCTTCTATATTTTAAGGGGCAATAGGGACCCATGAAAGTGGGTCATTAAAAAAAAAAGTTCTTCAAACTTCTAGCATGCACATCCAAATACCCACTATGGTATTATTCACCTCATCCTGGACCCCTCTGAGAACTATACCCTCCCTTTTGAGACAAATAATGTAAGATCATTTGTAAAAAAGAGTATACAATCTGCTTTATAAGTCAACTTAAGACTTGAACTCATAATGCCTAAATTGGTGTTTGTTCTTTTCTATCCTTTTCTCTTACCCAGTAATTTTCAACCACAGGTGATTTAGCCCACAGGGGAATACTTTGCAAACATTTAGAGAGAGTTTTAATTGTCACACTCTCAGAGGAGCAGGGTAACAGCTATCTAGTGAGTAGTGGCCAGAGGCACTGCTCAGCATCCTACAATGTATGACACTCCCACCCACCACCACACAGAGACCCAAACAAGAATTACTCAGTCCGAAGTGTCAATAGTGGCTGGGAGCAGCGGCTCATACCTGTAATCCCAGCACTTTCAAAGGCAGAGGTGTGTGGATCACCTGAGGTCAGGAGTTCAAGACCAGCCTGGCAACATGTGAAACCTCGTATCTACTAAAAGTAGTTTTTAAAAAATTAGCTGCGCATGGTGGCTGGCACCTGTAATGCCAGCTACTCAAGAGGCTGAGGCAGGAGAATAGCTTGAATCCAGGAGGTGGAGGTTGCAGTGAGCCCAGATTGTGCCACTGCACACCAGCCTGGGTGACAGAGCAAGACTCCATCTCAAAAACAAAAACAAAAAATAACAAAGTGTCAATAGTGCTTCTGTTGAAAAACCTAAAGCTAGCTCTTCATATTTCTTCTCAGGGAGACCCATACAATTTATTTTTTAAGTGACATAGCTCCTCCTCGCTCAATAATCAATGAACACAGCTTGTTGTATTCAGTTCTGCTAGTGCAGGTATAGTGATTTGACTTGAGACAAAAGCCAAAAGGATGCGTGGTAAGCCATTAGGTTTTGCATCAAAATCAATCAGACTATTTGATTTAACAAAACAAGAAACTGTTTAACTGATGTGACCCATTAGCTGCATGGAAAGTTGAAACCTGTAACCCCATTTAGTGATTACATGTGGTGGGACCCAGTATGAAGTGAGTTTTGGGATGTCTTTCTACTAAATATGAAACTTCTCAAGGAAGTTTAGGATCACTCTAGTCATATCCAGGATAAAGAAATTCTAGTACTACTATAACATCAAATATGTCTGAGAATCAAAGATCTTCCGTCACCATCTAGAACTTCGTGGGATTTATTTTTGAGATAAAATCTCTTCTCTGATTAAAATATTGTAAATGTATCTGCGCCAGAATCTGTTCATCAGTTTTATTTCACCCTACCTCTGCTTGTTTATTCCAGGAAAACCATTCTCAAAGGTTTCTTGTTTTTGTTTTATTTTTCTTTTTCCTTTATTTTCTGCAGCTGGAAGTCTCTATCCTTCACCTTTTTATCTGTTTACTTTCCGATCTTAAAGACTTCAGCTCAAGTACACCAAATTCTCTAATTTGATACACAGTTATTTCAACATAAATGAGATTTCCTTCTTATTAGGCTGTTTTTACAATGGCTATCTACTTTTGAGTAAAGGACAGGATAAGAGTCACTTGGTAAGAGGGATGTTTACATTCAATTGTCACTCATCTTGATGTCCTGTCTCTAATCCTCTTCTGATACTACCCTCAATGAGAAACCCCCTTCCTCCGAAATGACAGCATGTAGCATTGTTTTGAGAACCTATTGTCCTATGTTCTCAACCTTTTTATGTGTATTATTGTCTTTGTAGTCATATATAAATGTCAGAACTTTATCCTATACCCCTTAATAATTTGCGTATTGCCTAAGACAATCTATGTCAACTATATATTAACAATAAATACTTTACTGAAAATTATCTAGTTAGAAAATGAAGTCCTAGTCCAAAGAAAAAAGATATCTTGAACTCCTTAGGATGAGATTTCCAAAGTTACCTCTATGCATTTAAACAGCAAATACTTGGCTTATTTTAATAATAGAGATTTATAGTCTGACCCATGAGAAGAGGATGACTGTGAACAAAAACATTTTAGTTTTGATTGCATTAATATTTTATTGGAAGCAGCCAAGCAAATTATAGATTGATTGTAAACAGTACACAATCAGTGGCTATGGGGAATTCCAGCATCCAACAAGACTTTAGCTTCTCAAGAAGCAGTAGAAAATTTTCAGAAAAATAATTCAAGCTTT
Organism: Piliocolobus tephrosceles; assembly: GCF_002776525.5. Classification (NCBI taxonomy): domain Eukaryota; kingdom Metazoa; phylum Chordata; class Mammalia; order Primates; family Cercopithecidae; genus Piliocolobus; species Piliocolobus tephrosceles. The sequence continues at coordinate 57,663,967 of NC_045448.1, read as the reverse complement.
AATTTCCTAATTTAAACAGTATCACTCAAGCAGTTTAGCTGATTATAATTATAAAAACTTGCCATATACTTAGCAGCAACTTGTACATTCTCCTGTGGTCTAATAGTTACAACGATTACTAATAGTTTCAATGATATGATTTTTCAATATTCATGTCAAGATTTTTAATACACAAAACACTGACACTGAGATTAAGCATTTTATTTCAGGGGTAAATCTTTCTCATTTTCTATCAATATGTCAGGTGGAAAAACAGTTTTTCATGCTATTGCTTTACTACGCTTTCAAATATATTTGCTACTTGAATTAGACCATCTTAAATTTTTTTGCTATTTAAGCAAAAAAATTTTTTTATTTTTTTGCTATTTTATGCTATTTTTTTTTGTATCCAAAATGCTACCTCTTTGTAGAATGATAGTGGATTGCTTAAGGCTCTGAGGTACTGCAGTCTGTGCTTTTACAAGAATATAACGATTATGTCTAATTTTACCCAGCTTGGAAAGCCAGGAGATCAAGGTGAAGATAGGGTGCTTTCAGCTCAGTTTATATCAATATTGACTGAATGCCTTCTATATGCCAGGGATACTGCAAAGAAGGGGGAAATAAAAGATGAGTGTGATGCTGCTGTTCTCAAGGAGATCAGAGTCTAGAACTGAAAAGAAGAATCAGCTGGAGTAGACATTAAGATAAGAATTGATCAGCCGGCAAGCAGGGACTAGGGTTGTTTAAAAGAGAGGCAAAGTAACTTTTCTAATTGAGGCAAAGTTAATTTTTTTCTTCACTGAAAGTCAGCCATTCCAGAAAAATGCTGCTTTCTTTTAGTCGTTAAATTCTTATTCATTATTAAGGGCATTAATGGATACCAAGAACAACCACAAACATTATTATGTTCTTCTAGCCTGCAATACTCTGCCACCTTTAAACATAAAATAAATTATTATTTCCCTTTCGTCTCTCTAACCTCATACTCCATATTATATATTATGTATCATACTATATATCATTTTATTATATATGATATATAATATCATATATAATTACATATATTTTTGTGGATACAAAATAGTTGTACATATTTACAGGGTATATGTGCTATTTTCATACAAGCATACAATATGTAATAATCAAATGAGGAAAACTGTGGTTGGGCGCTGTGGCTCATGCCTGTAATCCCAGCACTTTGGGAGGCCGAGGTGGGTGGATCACTGGAGGTCAGGAGTTCGTGAACAGCCTGGCCAACATAGTGAAATCCTGTCTCTAATAAAAATGCAAAAATTATCTGAGCATGGTGGTACGTTCTTGTAATCCCAGCTACTCAGAAGCTGAAGCAGGAGAATCTTTTGAACCCAGGAGATGAAGGTTGTGGTGAGCCAAGATCGTGCTACTGCTCTCCACTCTCCAGCCTGGGTGATAGCGTAAGACACCGACTCAAAAGAAAAAAGAAAAAGCTAAAAGGGCAAAATTGAGATATTCTTCACCTCCAACATTTATTATTTATTTGTGTTGAAAACATACTAAATCCAATCTTCTAGTTATATTGAAATATACAATAAATTATTGTTAACTATGGGAACCCTACTGTGCTACCAAACCCTGGACTTTATTCCTTCTATCTATATTTTTGTACCCATTAGTCAATCCCTTTTTCTTCCCCTGCATCTCTCTTCCTCCCTCTACCTTTCCCAGCCTCTGGTAACCATCATTCTACTCTCTACTGCCATGAGATCAATATTCTAGCTCCCACATATAAGTGAGAACATGAACGTGAGATACTTATCTTACAATGCTTGGCTTATTCCCCTTAACATAATATCCTGCAGTTCTATCCACATTGTTGCAAATATCAGGATATCATCCTTTTTCATGGCTGAATAATATTCCACTGTCTATATGTAACACATTGTCTTTATCCATTCATCTATCAATGGACACTTAATGTTGAATCCATGTCTTGGCTAATGTGCATTGTACTGCAGTAGACATGGGAGTGCAGATATCTCTTCAATACACTGAAGTCCGTTTGTTTTGGGATAAATATCCACCTGTGGGATTGCTGGATCATGTGGTAGTTCTACTTTTAGTTTTTTGAGAACTTTACCACTATCTTTTGCAGTGGATGTACTAACTTACATTCCCACTGACAGCTTAGTAGCATTCCCCTTTCTCCACATCCTCACCAGTATTTATCATTCCCTATCTTTTTGATAAAAGCCATTCTAACTAGGGTAAGATGATAGCTTATGTGGTTTTGATTTGCATTTCTCAGATGTTATTGATATTGAGCATTTTTTCAATATCAATATCTGTTTGCCATTTGTATGTATTATTTTAAGAAATGTCTATTCAGATTTTTGTCCATTCTTACTTGGATCATTTATTTTATTTGATTTTTGCTATTGTGTTGTTAGAGTTTCTTATATATCCTGGTTATTAATCACTTGTCAGTTGAATAGTTTGCAAATATTTTATCCAATTCTGTAACTTGTCTCTTCACTTTCTTGTTTCCTTTGTTGTGCAAAGCTTTTTACTTGATGTGATCCCATGTGTCCATTTTTGCTTTATTTGTTTGTGCTTCTGAGATCTTCCTCAAGAAATCTTTTTCCAGATCAGTGTCCTGAAGTATTTCCCAATGTTTTCTTCTAGTAGTTTCAGAGTTTCAGGTCTTACATTTAACGTTTTAATATATTTTGATTTTATAGAAGTTTAGTTTCATTCTTCTGCTTATGGATATCTTGTTTCCCCAGTACTATTTTTGAAGAGACTGTCCTTTCCCAAATGTATCTTCCTGATGCTGTTGTCAAAAATCAGTTGGCTGTAAATGTGTGAATTTATTTCTGGGTTCTTTATTCGGTTCTATTGGTTTATGTGTTTGTTTGTTTGTCTGTTTGATCACAACTCTTATTCTGAAGTTTGGTTGCTCAGATTCCTAAGTTCCCGCCCATCTCCACAACTTAATCTCTGCCCCTACCCTCCTACTCACTGATGTTGTTGATTGTTGTCATGTAACACCCAGTACTCTCTTTGAAGTTTGTCTCATATTCTGAATCTTTTCTTGTATGCTCTCAATTAAAATATCTCCCTATCATGCTCTATTCCTTCATATCCTATTGTTTGCTTACTTGAAACCTAGATAATGTGATTAACAATTGGTAGTGATATGATAATCAATGTTATCACATGACACATATCTGCTCTTCAAATTTTTCTGGAAAAAAAAATACTTTTTCCTGTAAGTAAAAATTTTCAGATTTTAGGATTTTACTTTTTTTAAGATATGAAAGATATCTAGGCTCAGACAGCTATTGAATTCGTGACATTGTCATTCCTCAGACTCAATACATTGCCACATGCCCTATATATATGTATTATTTAAGAACATAATGTATGTATAATCGATGTCAATAAGGAACTAAATACATCTTAGTGCATGAATGAAAATTGAGGTAAAAACTATTCAGTCTAAATCTATTCACAAACCTCATCAGTCCAACACACACACCAGCAAAGAATATTACTTACTATCATATATCATTATTAACAAATGTTTATGTATTATACTATATCTTCGCTTCAAAAACTGCATTTGAAATGTTTGGTATCCTGTGAAATATCTTTCCTTTATGTAGTTTTTCTGTCTAGCGATTTCAAGTTTCACTAGGTCAAAATATAATGTATTTGTCTGTCTTGTTAGGGCAGTTATTATAATCAATTACTTTTATTACAGTGAAAACAAAAGGTGAACAGTTCTAAGTTATTAAATATTTTCTATCAACTTGAATTCTCAAGAAAAACAGTAGGTATCTTCCAGTAATTTCCCATGCTTGAAAATTAGGAATTTTATGCAAATTTTTTTTTTAAATTTCTTAAGGAATCCTCTAGATTCTTCTAGATTAGTGGTTCTTAATCTGTACAGCTCTTGGGGAGCTTTAAGGTGCCTAGGCCACAATCCAGATTAATTAAAGTGTCAACACTTTTGAAAGCTCCATTGAGGTCAAGTACTCTTCTAGGGCGAAAACAAGATCAGTCATGCTGATGGATATTCTGGCTTTGGGAGTGCGAGAACCACTGACACTGAGGAATGTGCAAAGAACAATATCATCCCCACATGGAAACTGAACAGTGGTTGCTCCATGTGGTTTCTAGACCCCAAGCATCTTACACTATTGTAGGAAGCAGAGAATTCTAAGAGGCCAGGTGCCAAACACAATTGCCTAGAAGCAGCTTGGTAAGTAGCTAACTCACTAACAAGCAGAGATAACTGGTGAGTTTGAAGACAGTGACAGACAGAAAGGGCAGCCACTGTTGCTCATGATTAAAAAGCCACATGGTTGAGTACTGACTTTTAGGATTAATTCACAGAGTAATAATAGGTCAGGATCAAATGCAAAGGCTTTTGACTTTTTCAAAAGATTTGAAAATTGCCATTAGCCTATAGGGGAGCAGGGGCTAATTACCCTGTTGATAAATGTAGTTAATAGTGAGATCCTGAGAGAACACAAGCAACTCATCCAAAATTACACACACAGTAAAAAGACAGCAATGGAACTAATTTACTCAATCCAAGTCCTCCTCCGTGTCTATTATGTTATTCTGACAGTGAAGGAATTGATATATTTAATTTTACTAAGTTGGAGGAGAAAATTTAACATACCTCACTTTAAGTGTGATTAATCAGTGCCTAAATGAACATACTTGTTGGGGTAAAATCTAGATTGTCTATCTCTAATATTGGTATTTCTGTAACAGGAGTACTACAACACCATAAAGCAGGAAGACAAAGGGTAAACCACTGAGGCCTTGAATTGCAGGTAAATAAATGTAGCTCTTATATATCAGTGAAGTGGGAACATTAAGTTTATAAAACAGTAAATCTAGATCTAGATTTTACACTGAAGGAAATCTAAAAGCACCTGTTTATTTTCTTGAATTATGCATTAGAGATTAGGATTTCTGAAATACTTCGCACTGATTATTGTTAGGGGAATGGTATAGATTTAACTGCACTATTAAGTGAGATAAATTGTGCTCAGAAGGGCAATTGCATATACCCTATACTTCTAAGCTCAATTCTTTCTTTAAATAGGTTTTGTTAAACCTATTCAACTTGAAGTTATCTACAAGTTTCTTATGCTCTGGTAGCACTTATAACAATAAATCTGCGCAATAGATGGTCAGTATGAAGCATGATGTTTTATTACTTTTATCTTTTAGATTTCTTTTATAGATGAGCTTTCTTGATAAAGAAACAGATTTTAGAGTCAAAATGGCACCAGCAGCACTATTTAGATGTCTTTGCTCTAACATTCAAGGGATGAGTATGTTTAGGAAGTAGCCCAAATTTAATATTTCCTATGATGTTTATTTATTTTAATTATTTGTTTCTAATTAGACTCTTTATGTCATATATATGTATGTTGAACATAAAATAACAATTTCCCAATTTCCTTCCTCTATAATTAGATGCAGATTCATTTTTCTAAAAAGTGAATAAAAAGTTATGAAACTATAGAATAGTATCATCATCATTGTTAGGGTAGAATGACACTGGCTGAGAGAAAACAATAATTTCAATCTCTCTCCCTTTAATTTTCAACTCTTTGACTCTTTGTTCTCACTGTTTATTGTAAACAAAGGAAACGCAAATGTATAATACCATTGAGCTTGATTAGATACACAGGGAAAGTTATGTAGTATGTTTAATCTGCAACCTGTGTACATTAAAAAACAAATTGAAATGGGTTTTTGGAAGTGCATCGTCATGAATCAATGTGCTTTCTGGGTCTAAGGAACATAAGACAAGCGTCTTTTTGTTTTTGTTTTTAAGAGAAGCATAAATAGCTGAAACCTAAGTACAATCTGTTATGAATACTTATGGCTCAGGAGATGTGTTTCTTCCTCATTTAATTTAGTTTATATTCATGAAATGAAATCAAGATAATCATTTAGGCCAATTCTTTATTATTATTATTATTATTTTTATTATTTTTTTTTGAGATGGAGTCTCTCTCTCTCACCCAGGCTGGAGTGTGCCAGCATGATCACGGCTCACTGCAGCCTCCACCTCCCGGGTTCAAGTGATTCTCCTGCCTTTAAGCCAGTTCTTTACTTTACTCTAGTAGTCTTAGATGTGATTTGTAGGAATACATTGGAATATATGAAAACTTTCCTAGGAGTACATGGTCATGAAGATTATTAAGAAACTTTAATTTTAAAATTTCAATTAACATATGTATTCTTTTCTAATACGGGTCTGGCTGAGAATGTGTCTGTTATTAAGTTGTCCTATGGATTTACCCTTCTGATGGCTTATCTCTCAAGTACCAAGAGAATTACAAATATGGTTGTTAGTGTTAAGAAAATGAAAAAATCAATGACTGAGTAAGAAATCATTTTGCAAGGAAGATTGTTACCAATGTCTTATTTTCAACAAAACTGACACAGGACTCAATTAAACTAATAGCATATAGAAAGTCAAAAATAAGTGTTTATGATTACTATGTGAGATTTGATATAGAACACCATTCTGTTCTTATTTGCTAATTTATGTTCATTAGCTTTTCAAAGTTTAAAATAATGACAGAAATAGAAAAAATACATTTATCCATATATCCAATAAGAAATAATCTGTCCACAGATATAATCAAAATTGTTTATCACTTTCTATCCACCTCATACTTACATTTCAAGTAAAATTATACTTTTATGTTTATAAATTGTCTTTAAATCTTCATATAATTATTTTTAAATCTGACATTTGGTGTTCTAATATTAAATGAGACAGTTCAAAATAAAATCATTATCTTTGAAACTTTTGCTTAACACAAAACTAAGTTTATATGCAGGTTATTTATTACAAAGGAATAAGATAGGATGATCAAGAATGACTTTTAAGTTTAAAATAGAATGAAATTCTGTGAACTAAATGCAATAAAAATGTATTAAAGAAGAAAAAAGAATGGTGTACAATAACTGATTGTTAAAAGGTTTTGCACGTGTGTGTGTGTATATATATATATGAAATTATATATAACAGTATTTTTATGCCACTTAATATTGTTTAAAGATTGTCTGCCTCAAATTATTATTTCTAACTATTTAAAATTGAAATAAAACATTTTAAGATGACTTAATGGTGAGTACATATATATTCTACATTATTTTTAAAATACACACACAAAAAGAGGTTTCAGATGTGTGTAATGTAGCCTTCCCAAATATCTTTCTAGACTAACCAAGCATTTGTCAAACCTTCCAGAGGCTAAAATACAATTTGAAGATAGTTAGATGAGTTGCTTGCATTGAGAGTGGAAACAAATCTCATTCCCACTTTCTTTAGCTAGATAGCTCTTGAATTCCATGGGTCCAGGTACATGAAAGATTTTTCCAGCTCATCTGGAATGATTCAGTACTAATTACAGGAGAGAATTCTGCACTATTCCCTATTGTCCATATGTTTGATGGTTTCCAAAAGTTAGATTTCAAAGGAATCCAATCTGGGGCACTAGTCAGAATATATTTCAAAATCATGGCAGCCACTAGATATTTCCTTGGTGAGGGAGTATGCTTAGTAGGAATATTGTCATTGGGGTCTAAGAGAAATTTTTTTCAGAGCTCATAAAAACTCTAGGAACAGGACTCAGTATAAGAATAAAAAGACCAGAGCTCCTGTGTTTTCATTTGAGGACGTGCTGTGCCTTAGTAACCATTTTATTAGATTATTTTACATAGTACTTTTATCCAAAGTGATAATAAAAACAGTTTTGCATAATTGCCCTGTAAATCAGATTTATTGGGTCATACTCAAGAATAAAGTTGAAAAAAATCAACTCTATGGAAATTTCATCATATTAACTTTTACTGAGGAATGTGAATATATAAAATTAATCTTTATATTATTGCTATGACTTATTTTATATTAATAATCTTTCAATGAAAATAATTCCTAACACAACAATTTAAAAATCAAATAAGAAACCTCAAGCTGTATTTAAAAAATGTGTTAAATAAGAAAAATGTATGTCAGACTCTAAATGGGTTAAATACCATTTTTTCTTTCATGGTGTTTGAACTAAGTATTTTGGGAAGCTCATTTTAAAATATATATTTTAAAAGGAGATGTTGAACATAAATATTTTGCAGAATTTGTGCTAAACATAAACCTCCCATATATCTCAGTTTACTCCAGGTCAGTAGTTACACAAAACTAATAAATTAATATCTTCATAAGGAGGGAGTAGATATAAGTACATGATATGTAGCTAGTAGAGATAGATATATGATAGATGGATGGAGACAGATTCGTAGATACATAGATGGATACATAGAGATCAATATATACAAATATTAGTATATAAATCATACAGTACTCAGGATATTTGGAGGGATAGAGATAGATACACACAAATATTAGTATATAAATTATACAGTACTAAGGATGGTAGGGAACTCAAGTAAGTCAGACTGAGATTTCGTTACATAATGTGACATTTCACTAGATCCATTTACAACCGTACTTTCCCCCATGAGATTATGGAGACTCCTATGACAAGAATCACAGTCATTTTTGAAGACACAGAGGTTTGGGTCGGAGCATTTAGTTTGATAAGGGACAGAAGGGCCTCCTGGAAGTGGATTTGTCCCAAAGTTACAAGGGAGCTTCAATAAAATACAAAATCAACAGCTTATTTAGTCATGACTGTATTGATATGACCCAACCTTGATATTCTCTCCCAACATGCACTTGGGAGAGAATGAGCTACAGTCAACTTAGAAAAGCTTGCATCTTGGGAGCTATGCATACATTATGGTCTTAAGAAACATAGTTCAGAGAAGTGAGAACTGTTTCTCTATTCAATTCCCCCAAAGAGTGAGGAGCAACAGGACTCTGGCCTGGGAATAATGGAACAGCGGAGAGAAAATGACAGATGGGAATGAATACATGATGGTCAGTGCCTTGAAAATACAGTGTTTTTATTTTTTAATAATGGAAGGCACTGCATGATATAGACAATAAGCCCAGACAAAAATCTCAGAAGCAAATTGAAGAGACTGAAAATACTCTCAGGCATACTGAGTGCAAGAAACTTTCAAAGAGAGTATCTGAAGTACGGCCATATTAGAGGTGATTCATGAGTCCAAAAACTCCCAATTTAGGGCTCTTATAAAACTGGTTACATGGTCTAGGCTTGAAGCTTAAATGGATAACTATCTCCTCCTAACCAAAATCTAAACTGTAGGAATCCTATCCTCAGGTACAAAACTACAGCTAGGTAGATGAAATAAGTTCTAGTGTTCTATGCCACTATAAGATGACTATAGTTAACAATAAAATATTATATACTTTCAAAGAGCCAGAAGGATATTGAATGTTCCCCACATGAAGAAATATTAAATGTTTCATATGATGGATATACTAAAATCCTGATTTGATCACTATATATTACAGGTACTGAAACATCACTACATACTCCATGAATCAGTACAATTATTATCAGTCAATTAAAAAGTAAAATTAAAATAAATAAAATAATTAAAAAGAAGGTGGCCATAGAAACTCAAAAATATCAGTATATGTACCAGTGACCCTTTTGTTTTAATACTGGACAGACTGAAATGTAGAAAGAGAGATATAGATTATAAAGAAGGCTCCATCTAATTTAGCTACTTAACGATGCTCACAAGAAGGAAAATACAAGACCTGATGTCTCTGTCCCAGGCAGCAAATAGATAATGCTATCATGAGGTATCCTCTGTAAATAACAGTAACCTCCTCAAATTTGAAAATATGTCCCAATGAATGTCATGACCTTTTTTCAATGAAACAGGCTGCTCTCTTTCCTTTGAGATTGGAGTGTATCTAAAGCAGTGAGCTGAGAATTCAGAAGTTAGAAGCTGCAAGAGAGTCCCCAGTCTCGTAAGCTGGTATTTGACAAGTACAATACTCATTCCCATCTTAACAGCCAAATCATCTAGAGGGGTTTTAAATAATTACAGATGCCCAAAGCATACCCTTCGGCCAGAGAACCAAACTTTCAAGGGGTGAAGCCTACACATCTGTATTTTCTAATAGCTCATGTGTGAATTGTGATTCTACAATGAAGTTTATAAATCACTACTCTAGAGTTTTTGAAGAATTAGTTCTTACTTTCAAATATCTGTATTATGTTGACATACTGGAGGGAATGTAAGAATAAGAGTTGGCCCAGGCCACTCTCTCTACTGTAAACCTTTGAAGACTAGGCAAAAGAGAGGCATTATCAGCAGTTGCCTAAGGTTTTAGCAACTTGCTTGGTCCAGGTCCTGCAACAGCAGTTGCTGATTCTATCACTCCTTTATTTTATAAATTAATCTAAGTTTTCATGAAATTAAGAACCAAACTATACAAAGCAGAGATACTAGAAAAGAAATCTTTAGGTTTTACCAACAAAACCCTGCCTGCTTGTAATATTTAATACCCTTAGTGTCCACAAGGCTGCTCAGAATAATTGTGTCCATATGCTGGCTCCACTCCGTCAGCTCTTATTTACTGTTTATGGCTAAAACTTTTTATTATGCAAATCTCTGTAAGTACAAATTTAAATCAAATTGACCCCACTTAGTATGGGTTTCTTAATTTAAAATACACTAATGTAATTATGCTCTAAATTATTTATTTTACAAATGAGCTTTAACCAAACCAACTTTACAGCTAACATTTATTATAGGATATTATCTAAAAATGTACTTTAATACAAAGAAAAACCAAACTTTAAATTACGGAATCTAAGAACTGCCCCATTTTTTAATTGCCTCTAGAGACTTATAAACCTATGGGAGCCATTTCATCACTCCAAGTCAGAATTTTTTCGTCTGTAAAGTTGACATCATAGCCACACTAACATACCTCTTAGGATCGTGTAAAAAATACAGAATTCATTATAAAATAATATAAAGTATAATGCAGTTATAAGGTAACTGGTTATGATTACTTAAATAACTAAGCTCAACTATGGGATGAGGTTGAAACAAATTTGGAACTCATGTTTGGTGAAGGAATGAATGAAAGCAAAATTTCATGATGATATTAAGGACTTGTCTCCTATTACATCCTACCAAATGTAGTAAAAAAGTATTGACAATATTCTCTTCCTCGACATATGAGATCTTTGTGTTCCTAATGAACTTGCTTAGTGTCTAGTTTGCACTAAAAGTAAATATTTATACAAAGGTTATAATTTGCTATATTATGACTAGGTTGAGGAAAGGAGTAGCTGTTCTTGTTCAAATGTTGTGGAGTCTTTCTCTGTTTTTTTGTTTTGTTTTGTTTTGTTTAAATTCTTTGGCCTCTCTTTTGAAGGCTAAGAAAGCAAACACCTCTTTACTCTTATCGCGTAGTTAGAGGTTTTCCTTTTCATTGTGATGGGAGTGCATTCCTAAGAGCAACATTTTAATCAGTATACCATTTTTTGGGCCACATTTCATTCCAGTGGTAATGAACTAGTAAATTTTGCATAGGTAGAAACACAAATTTGTAATATATTTTTTTTTCAGTTCACTGACTGCACCTTTTAAGGGGTTATTAATAATTTAAATTGGTGCTCATTACCCTTGACAAGTTAGTTAACCGTGCTTTTAAATCTTTTGCTTATGCTCAAATTCTTGTATATCCTTTTCTATTTATGTAAATGTTATCTTCCCAATCATTTAGCCTTGAAAACTTCTGAGTCATTAGAATCCTGGCACTTTCTTTTCATTTCTCCCTCTCTCCCTCTTTTTATAATTCATCTCCTGGTTTGGATTCTATAGGTTTTATTTTAAGTAATTAAAATTCAATATACATATTTAGCTGTATGTATTTCTAGCATGATCCAAATTTTTTCATGAAGCACCTTATGCTTAATCCTTTAAATGCTTCCATTGTCATTTTGCAAATCATTATTGTCTGGAGATTTGGTTCCAGTATTTTTAAAATCAGCTACAAAATGAATCATATATTACAGTCAATAATTCCTAAAATATGTTACTGATTAATTTGCTCTTACATTTCACTTCTTTGCCATGGATTTAATTTCCATGCTGCATGTATCCTTGAGTAGTCCTTTCAGAGCTTACAGAACAATGCCACACATTCAGATTTCAGTGGATTCCTATCTGCCTTCTATACCTAAATTCTGTGAAAACTGCTACTACTAGTGCTATAACTTTCACATTATTAAAATCTAATGGACATTTTTTTAAAAATTCTTCTTACAGCATTCTCAGAATCATTCACCCCATTTCTGTTTCTTCCTTTGTGAGGACTTTTCTGCTCTAGAGTCACTACCTACTCACCATGTTTGCCTTTTCCTTTGTAGGCACTCCTCCGTTTCCTTTCAGACTCCTTATCCAACCTCTAACTGTCTTCCTCTTGCCCTTTTCATTTTCTAGATCATCTCATCCATTCCTTTGCCTTTAAATGTCACATAGGTATACTGATGGTGAAGATAGTTATATATATAGTGCTGATCTTTCAAAACTGTATATCTTGATCTCTCCATCTGGTTACCTTCCATTTATCTAAAATTTCACTTGTCCTAAACTGAACTCCTACTTTTTGGATCTTCCATTTATACTTCTCCTTCAAACTTCTCCATCTTTCCACATAGCACTAGCATGTGCTCTGTATTTCAAGCTGTGACCTAGTGATCAACAGCCATACCAGCTTCTTTCTCTATGCTCATCAGCAAATCTCTACAATTATAAGTAAAAGTCCTATCTTAAATTTTAGCTCTTATTCCTATGTCTGCTGCCACCTTCCTCACCTGTCCACCATAGCCTAATGAAGTACTTTTATTTTATTTTATTTTATTTATTTGCGAAGGAGTCTCATTCTGTCACCGAGGCTAGAGTGCAGTGGCGCGCAATCTCGGCTCATTATAATCTCTGCCTCCCAGGTTCAAGTGATTCTCCTGCCTCAGCCTCCTGAGGAGCTGGGACCACCGGCACCCGCCACCATGCCCAGCTAATTTTTCTGTATTTTTAGTAGAGATGGGGTTTCACCATGTTGGCCAGGATGGTCTCCATCTCCTGACCTCATGATCCGCCCACCTCAGCCTCCCAGAGTGCTGGGATTAGAGGCTGAGCCACCGCGCCCAGTCTGAAGTACTTAAATTAATTTTCTACTTCCTCTTTCTCTTAGAACAACCATTGTTCACTCTATAGACAGTATGACTTTTAAAAAATATATAAATTTGTGTATTGTCATCCCTTTTTTAAAAAGTAAAAATTATCTTGAGATAAATATATGGCCAGTAAGTTACTGTTTACTCCTACTGTGAAATTATTCAACATGCTTTTTCCTGAATCTGGAATGGTTTTTCTTCATTTATGGCCTGACTTATCACCACACTTTAGATCTAAGTTTCAATGCCCAAATAATTTTTCACTCATTCATTTATTCAACAAGTATGTCTTGACTTCCTATTATTTACAAGGCTTTATTCTAGGTACTGGGATAGTTTAGTGACAAAGCTAGAAGAGAAAGGAAAGAAAAAAATGAGGATGAATAGGGAGGAAGATACATATAATCTCTATCTTTATTGTTATCAATATATGTTAAGTGCTATGAAGTCATTGCTAAGAGAGGTCTTATCTAATACCAATCTAAATTGGATTTTCCTTGTTCTCCTTCCTAACAACCTGATTTATTTTTATAGAATTTATAAGAATTTATAACAGTGCATGTATTTGTGTTATTTTTGTGTAGAGTATCCTTTTACTGTACTATAAACTCCATGTGTTAGGTGCTATGCTTCTTTTAGCACTAATTTATCTTTGGCATTAAAACCCAGGGTTGGCACATAATAGGTTTTTAATAGATACTTGTGGAGCAACTACTCAATTGTTTCTTTTTAATATTCATCTTTTAAAAATTGTATCCTAAATGCTCCCAGGAGATGTCCTGGGTCAGAGACAGATTCTTATTATCTCACAGTAAAAAATGAATGCGTCGACTCCCCTTCTTTTATCCTTGCAGTGACATGATGAAAACTGATAGAAAAAAAAAAAAAAAAAAAACTATCTGAGTATCCAGATACTCCACAGGAGAGAGACAAAGTAAATTTTTTTTTGTTCTCTGCTAATAAAGAGGAAAGAGGCCACTGTATTCCTCCCTTACTAAAAGGGTCTCCTTAGAGACCCTGAATCCTAATGGGCCTGAGTCCTTACTCCAATCATTTGGTATGTAAATAAAATATCTCTACGAGGCAGGTAGCCCCTGTGCCTGAGGCATTGTTTCTTCTGAAATATCAATAATGGGGAGATAATACTCCAGTCTCCTTGACATCCTGAAGCTTAATCTAGGGAACTATTCCAGGATATAACCATTCCATCCTCTTGAGGAAATATTAGTTTTATTATACTTTCATATCAGGACCATTAAGTAGACAAACAGCTAGAGATCAAATTCTTATGTATAAGAAGAATAGAATGTTCCTGTGTCTCAGGAGGCTACAGATTTCTACAGGAACACTAAAAAATAGAGTGAAATTTTATTTCCCCATAAATAATGAAGTGAATACATAAATAAAAGTAGGGCACTAATAACACGACTAAGTGAACACAAGAGTGAAAGTAAGACAGTCTTATATGGAATAACCTTTCAGATGTGAACTTACTTCAACAATCTCATCTATGTTTTATTGGGTAACAGTCCTCCATGAAGTCTCATGCTCCTTAGTCTTAGTGGGTACACCAAACATGCAAGGCCCTGACAGCTCTTTTCCTTTGCCAGAGTTGTGTTTACAATGAGCAACCATGAGGTACGAGACCATGTATCTCTCTAGAACAGAGTGTGCTTGCTTACTGCTTACTATAGGTTAGTCAATTATTGATGCTCAGTATTCTCCTGTAATGCAACCCACTGCATGTGCAGCAACCATCTGGGCCTTCTGCTTTAGCCCCATTGAACCAGTGGAACAAGAAAAAATAATGGAAACATGATGCTCATACTGCCATGAGTAACGAAATTCTTTACCTCTGACCCAGGAGTCTCATGTCTACTGCCAGCATCCATGAAACAGTAACAACAGGCTAACATGTTCACAAGGAGGGTAAAATTAAATCCCAGGGCCTGACAATTATTCTCAGCATACATACAGTTGAGAGGTAGCCCGAGGTTGAGTTGACAGTTTAATTTAACCATACCTTGGATGTGCACTACAGTTTCTGGATCTGCAACCAGAATAATGTTGTTCTTTCTCTTATTGGTCTCACCTACAGGTCACTCAAATTACCCCCAGTGAGGGCATCAGATGCAGCTGATACTCCAGTTTGTGTGACATATGCTTTTGGGAGATATTTGCGTTCACAGATAGTGCCTGCAGTGACTGTCAACTCAATTCCACTGATAATTTAGGGACATTCTATCAGAGTAGAAGGGTCATTGGAGTGGCCATGCAGCATGTCTAACAGAGATGTATTATAAACCTTTACTGAAATTCTCATCATTTTCCAAATATACCATGTTATTTTGTTTTCCTGGGATTTTGCACATTTGTTTCTTTTTATCTCAATCTATTGCCATTACACTCACCTTTTATAACCAAACTGAGGATCACACTTCTATGATATATCTTCTGATTCTCCATTGTGAAAGCCAAACTAGTTCCTCCCCTTTTGTTTGCTTATATAGTTACTATATACCTCTATAACATACTTGTTAAGCATGAAAGTTTCCCCTCATGACAGAGAAAATAGAGTGATCAAATTATACCAAGATAAAAGCTTAGAAAACTTTCAAAAATTTATTTATGCTCATCAAAATATCATCCACTTCATATTCATTGTTACATATTGCAACAATACTTATCTCTGAATGTCACCAAATAAGTTGTCGATTTATATTTTTCACACCTTATTTTATAGGCTAACTTGTCTAATAGATTGTATCATTGTTCATTATGTCATAGAAGTAGCTGACACAGCCTCAGTCAACCTTGGAAGGACATGGAAGGGTTAAATGAATCTGACATATTATCAAATATACACCTAACCTATTCTAGGTTACTTTTAAATACAGTGGTTTGTAAGACTGAGTTTATATTAAAACATATATTATGAAATTGATTCTGAAATTGAACTACTACTGGAGCCACATATTTTTAAAAAAAATAAAGGAAAAAGAAGATGAAAAGTTGGAGTTGGGAAATGATAAAAATAGGTTTTAAAGAACATATTATTTACAATCTATTTTGTTTTTATTGGTTTATTTTAGTGTCACTTTCCAGCTTAACAATAAGATGAAATGATAACCTAAGGGAAAGTTTCATTATTACATTTTAGAGGAAAATATGAGCATTGAATGTTTTAGTAGAAAAGATAAAATTAGCACTAAGTGAAACATATCTATCACCAAATTCATTAACACAAAAAATTGAAACAATTTAGATAATTTCTAAATCGTTAACTAGGAAAATATCTCATTTGATCATTTTTTATCTCCCGCATTTGAAGACTTTATGCCAGTCAACAAGTTATATAATATGTTAAATAGCAGTAACCAATGTGGTTATTTATAAATCTCTATGTATATAAAGTTAAAATCTCTAACATTATCATGGTGTTGCCATTTAGTTAAAAAATAGCAATAGTTTAAAAATAATTGCAAAGAAGTCATGTCACTAAGTTTGGAAGTGCTCAGTTTTTAAGAAGAAAATGTTATCAGTCTGAAAAAGGAGAATTTCTTCTAAACCATTACAACTATGCTGGTAGAAGTCAGCAATTTCATAAAACGTCCATTTGAATGATTAGTATTAAGCTAATCAGTAGTAAATCTCATGGAAAAGAGCTATGTTTTGGTTGGTATGTTTGAAGGTACTTACTACATTATTTTAAATAATTAACTAGATAAATTAAAATGGACTA
Organism: Piliocolobus tephrosceles; assembly: GCF_002776525.5. NCBI lineage: Eukaryota > Metazoa > Chordata > Mammalia > Primates > Cercopithecidae > Piliocolobus > Piliocolobus tephrosceles. The sequence goes on along the minus strand of NC_045448.1, from coordinate 57,647,086 downwards.
TGCCAGGGCAAAAGTGAGTTTGCCATTACAAATAATTATTACAATTTATTGCATATGAGATCTAAAGGACAATCAAAGGGACATAAACAATTAATTTATCCATCATCAATGAGGGAGGTAGTTATCCTTATAATTACATATTTTAGATAGCCTATTTCTTTAAGTACTGAAATATATAATCATTTAAAATGCCAATGTCTCAGAAATGTCTTACATACTTCTAAATGGAAACTAATGTCTATAATTGAATGTCCTCCTAACACAAGATTTAGATTATGACAATCAAAAATTTTACTCCCTGTAAACTGGGCTATTAGCCTCTGTTAACTTTCCTAATTCTAAATTCTACTATCTAATAAATGTGGTGTAGAATGAGAAACAAGAATGTCCAAGGTTCTTACAGTGTCTAAACAACTCAATACTTTCTGATGGATGACTTAAATTTCTGTTGACTTCTGCTTCTCTTAAGAGTATGGGTTTTGTATTTTTATATGCCATATAGTTTTGTTGAAATTTAGAAAGCTTGTATTGATTCTGAGGCAAATATGTAATCTGTTTATGTTTTATTTTATTTTATTTTTTATATTGGACATGACTTTTCTTCTGCTTTGGCTTTCGTTCAGAGCATTAAGTCAATCCAGTTATTAATGAGTTGGTATTGGGGTTTGTGGTTGCTATAGTTACCCTCTGGTGCACCACCTGTTTCAGATTCCTTGAATGTGACCTTCCCACCCTCACCTTTAGGTCTTCCCTCCATGCTGTGCCTCAAAGCAGGTCTCTCTCTATGCTCTTGCTCCTTCCCCAGCAGTATTCTGCTCTTCCTTTTTATTTGATGCTTGCTCACCTGTTGGTAGTTGGGGGCTTGGGGAAGGCATTTACTGTGGTTCTGATTAAGCTTTCATCCTAGGCAAATATTGTGTTTCCTGGGTTTCGGGGTTAGGGCCTTCGAATGACCGTGCTCCTCCCTCAACTGGAGAAGACTCTATTCAGAGCACATTTTTGCCACTTCCTCTAGGTTGGAGTGATTTTTCTGTCTCCCTCTCTCAGCTATAATCAATTTTCACCATTTCCCTAAGAAAAACGCTGTATAGTGCTCTTCAAGAACAGCTTAAGGCTTCTTTATTTCCGTAGGAAAAAAAAAAAAAAAAGGAGTGGGGGCATCGGTGAAGGAATTTGAAGCCTGTTTTGGACCTTTACTTCAGTTGCTGAGTCTCCTTTAACCCAGCATAGATTTTAGGATGATCAATAATCTTTTTGGTGAGGCTACTGAGTTCTATTAAAAAATCCTGTGAGAGAAAAGTCTCCTCCTCTCAGGCTGTACCCACCAGGAGTTCTGCATTCCCTGCTATCCCACACTCAGGCTTTAGCATTCCGTTAAACAATTTATCCAGACTAATCTTACCAGTGTCCAATAGCATCTTCCTCAGGTAAGCAAGTACCTGAATCTCATCTTTCCAGAAGGAACTTGTTTTTGTTAAATTTTTAGTTATTTGGTTGACCTATAAACTTAAATCTATGGAGTGTTCAAGAAAATTATGAATGTGTAGATACTCTAGCTATTTTGTTGTTTTTAAGAGTAGGAGTGAAATGGTTTGGATATTTGTCCCCTCCAAATCTCATGTTAAAATGTGATTCCCAGTGTTGGAGGTGGGACCTGATGGAAGGTGATTGGCTCATAGAGGCGGATCCCTCAAGAATGGTTTATCACCATTACTTTGGTGATAAGTGAGTTCTCATTCAATTCACACAGGATCTGGTTGTTTAAAAGTCTGGGACCTCTCCCCAATCCCCTTTCTTTTGCTCCTGTTCTCACCATGTTATGTGCCTGCTTCCTCTTTGCCTTCTCACATGGTTGAAAGCTTCCTCAGGCTTTCACCAGATGCTGGCACCGTGCTTCTTGTATAACCTGCAGAACTGTGAGCCAATTAAACCATTTTTTCTGTATAAATTAGCCAGCCTCAGATATTTCTTTACACAATGTAAAAACAACCTAAAACAGAAAATTGGTACTCAAGAGTGGGGCACTGCTACAAAGATAACTAAAAATGTAGAAGCAGATTTAGAACTGGGTAATGGACAGAGGTTGGTAGAGTTTGGACGGCTCAGAAGAAGACAGAATGATGAGAGAAAGTCTGAAACTTCTCAGAGACTTGTTAAATGTTTGAGATAAAAATGCTGATAGAGATATGGGCAGGAATATCAGACTGAGGAGATCTCAGATGGAAATGAGAAACTTACCAGGAACGTGTATAAAGGTCACCCTTGTTATTCCCTAGCAAAGATCTTAGCTGCACTGCATCCATGTCCCAGGACTTTGAGAAAGTTTGAACTTAAGAATGATGATGTAAGGTATCTGGTAAAAGAAATTCCTATAGCAAAGAGTTCAATAAGTGGGCATAGCTGTTTCTAACAACCTAAGATCATATGTGGGAGAAAAGGAATGGCTTAAAGTTGGAACTCATATTTAAAAGAGAAGTGGAGTGTCAAAATTTGGAAAATTTGCAGCCTGCCCATGTGGTAGAAGAGGAAAAGACATTTTCTGGAGAGAAATACAAACAGGCTACCCAGGCAGTCACTTGCTAGAGAGATTAGCATGACTAAAAGGGAGTGAAGTGTTACTATCTAAGACAATGGGGAAAAAGTCTCAAAGGCATTTCAGAAATTTCTCACACAGTGCCTCTCATCACAGGCCCAGAGACCTAGGAGGAAAGAATGGTTTATTTGGCAGACCCATGGCCCAGCTGCCCTGGGCAAGCACAGGACACTGCTCCCAGAATCCTGGCTGCTCTAGCTCCAGCTTCAGCTTGATTGGACCCAGATACTACTTGGGTCACTGCTTTGGAGAGCACAGGCCACAATAAGCATTGGTGGCTTCCATGTGGTTTTAAGTCTGTCGGTGCATACAATGCAATAGTGAAGGAGGCTTGGAATCTTCCCTTTGGATTTTAAAGCATGTATGAGAAAGCCTGGGTGCTCAGGCAGACACATGCTACAGGGGCAGAGCCCTCACAGAAAACCTCTCCTAGGGTAGTGCTGAGGGGGAATGTGGGACTGGAGCCTCCAGACAAAGTCTACACCAGGGCACTGCCTAGTGGAGCTGTGGGAAGGGGGCCTCCATCCTCCAGATCTGAAAATGATAGATCCACTGGGAGCTTTTATCCTGAGCCTGGGAAAGCCACAAGCACTAAACTCCTACCTGTGAGAGCAGCCACAGGGCCTACACCCTGCAAAGCCACAGGGACAGAGCAACCCAATGACTTGAGAACACACCCTTTGCTCTAGTATACCTTGGATGCAGGACATGGAGTCAAATCAGAATATTTTGGAGCTTTAAGATTTAATAACTGCTCTGCTAAGTTTCAAACTTGAGTGGAGCCTGTAGACCCTTTTGTTTGGTCAATTTCTCCTATTTGGAATGGAAATGTATATACAAAACTTGTACTACCATTGTATCTAGACTGAAAATAACTTGTATTTAATCTCACAGGCTCATAGGTGGAAGTAACCCACCTCCAAATGAGACTTTGGACTTGGTACTTGAGACTTGGGACTTTTGAGTTAATGCTGGAACAAATTAAGACTTTTGGGGTTATTGCAAAGGCATGATTGTATTTTGAAATGTGAGAAGGACATGACATTTGGGGAGGCATAGATGGAATCATATGGCTTGGATGCTTGTGCCCTCCAAATCTCATATTAAAATGGGAGTCCCAGTATTGGAGGTGGGGTGTGGTGGGTGGTGATGGGATCATGGACGTGGATCTCTCATGAATGGTTTAGCACCATCACCTTGGTAATAAGTGAGTTCTCTCTCAGTTCATGTGAAATCTGGTGGCTTACATATCTGGAACCTCTCTCCCTTTTTCTCTTGCTCTTGCTTTCACTATGTGACATGCTGGCTCCCTGTCAACTTCACCAGGATTATAAGCTCCTTAAGGCCTCACCAGAAGTAGATGCCAGCACCATGCTTCCTGTACAACACGCAGAACTGTGAGCCAATTAAACCTCTTTTCTTTGTAAAATGCCCAGTCTCAGATATTTCTTTCTAGCAGTGTGAGAATAGCCTAATACAGAGAGTGGTGCTTTTCTAGCTTTCCGTATACTAAGCAGATGTTGGAAGTTCAAATATGATTTTAAATCTTAATAGAAAAGCATTAATATTATTTCAGTTACAGTGAGATCCTAGAAGGACATTAACAAGTACCATTATTAATATTATCTTGGACATAAAGCAAATTATATAAAACTACTTTAGCATATGAATGCTGTGTTGGACATGTAATAAGTACCTATCATTATTGACACATAAATTGCCTTTGATAAGATCTTTTGCCTTAACATGTAAGAAAACTGTAAACACTTAAAGTACTTAAAGTCTACCTATGGGTCATGATCCACGAAGGCCAAGGACAACTGTTCTGCAATTGTCAGCTTTCCATCACATAAGACTTTCATGACACATTACCTACATCATAGTTATGTTGAGGTTAGCATCTAATTCTCTAATTAGGATAACCATGCAAACTTGACAGGTATGCTGTCATAAAACATAGCAAAATATTCTCAAAACAAATAAAAAACTGCCTGTTTTGAAGAATAGTAAAGTAGAACTGGTTTAAAATAGTGAGTTACCTTTAGCAAATAAGAAAACCCTTCAATGAAAAAAATAACATGTTTTATACACATATTGTATATGTGTTTTGTATATTTTTAATATAATGTACATAAAATTCATGTGGGAAAGAAAACTTTTAATACAAAGATATTTGCATTTCAAAATTAATAGCAATGTATGAAATACACATTACAGGCTGGGCACGGTGGCTTTAAGCCTGTAACCCCACCACTTTGGGAGGCCGAGACAGGCGGATCACGAGGTCAGGAGATCTAGACCATCCCGGCTAACACGGTGAAACTCTGTCTCTACTAAAAGATACAAAAAACTAGCCGGGCGAGGTGGTGGGTGCCTGTAGTCCCAGCTACTCAGGAGGCTGAGGCAGGAGAATGGCGTAAACCCGGGAGGCAGAGCTTGCAGTGAGCTGAGATCTGGCCACTGCACTCCAGCCTGGGTGAAAAAGCAAGACTCCGTCTCAAAAAAAAAAAAAAAGAAATACACATTACATGGATACCGATGAGAGGAAGGGCATAAAATTTTAAGTGTCTATCTACATGATGTCCATTTTATATTGCTTTTCTTTTAGGTCTTTCAACTTTCAAAAAATTTATCCTTAAAAGAGAACATTCTCCATATCTTCAAAATTGGGAGACTGAGAGTTGATAAATTAGTTTCACTTACACAACACATAATGTCCTTCTACACTCTGTTTGAAGACATCACTGATGTCCCAGGACCTTCCCTTGCATTGTATATATTTTGATAACATAAAGTACCTAATACTTGTAATCAAATCAGAATTTTCAAGGCCTGTGTTATTTCTGTTGATCTTCCTGGCATTGTAAATATATCTCAGTTAAAATGAAATATAAAATTAATTAATTTTACTACAGTCAATTATATACTAATACAATTTATAGCAAAAATATACTTAAATTTAGCAGATGCTGAAAAATTAACAAAGCAAGTTTATTCAGTTACAAGCTAAAATAAATTCAGTAGAATGCTTTTATCACATAGCAAGATCTAATTATGTTCAGAAGACACATGCTATAAATTTCTCAGCAAGATGCATAAAGCAGTCCATGCATGTAATCTCTTAGAACATGCATTGTCATAAAGGAGGAGGCTAACATATGGCTCAATTCAACACATCCCTTTTCTATATGAGCAGAAACCTACCATTGAGCACTCTGGCAGTTTCTCTACATTTAAAATTCAAAACTGTAAAACTACATTAATGAGTACAACCTTTATGCTTGTTATTAACTCTTATAATTGCCTAGGTTTTATTGCCTGAGGAAAAGTTGGAAATAAATAAAATAATTAGGTTGGGTAGAGAAGTCAAGGCTTGTGGGAACATGGGAAGAAAAAAAAGAACTATCTGGAATTAATCATGAAGGGAGAGGAGAAGTCTGTCATTGAATTTGATGAGTTATTTAGAAATTCCACCAAACACATGGCTCACAACCTGGTATTTATTCCAAATAAGAGAAAAGATTGAGATGCACCATAGTTATGGAATTATGTAAGTATAGTACTGAACAATCCAATCTCATTTCTAAAGTAGTTAGAATAAGTGAATAGTCTGGCTTGTCTATTAACCTTGTTTAAATTAAACAGAAATGTTTTATGTTCACTGACATTTGCATGCATTTGCCATTTTTGTTGTTTAGCATCACACATTTATTTCTTATTTAATTTTTAAGTTCTGGGGTACATGTGCAAGATGTGCAGGTTTGTTACATAGGCCAAGGTGTGCCGTGGTGGTTTGCTGTGCCTGTCAACACATCTCCTAGGTATTAAACCCAGCATGCATTAGCTATTTTTCCTAATGCTCTCCATGCCTCCACCCCACTCTACCGTGACAGGCCCCTAGTAAGTGTTGTTCTGCTCTCTGTGTCCATGCGTTCTCATTGTTCAGCTCCCACTTAAAAGTGAGAACGTGTTGTTTGGTTTCCTGTTCCTGCATTAGTTTGCTGAAGATAATGGCTTCCAGCATCATCCACGCCCCTGCAAAGGACATGATCTCATTCGTTTCTATGGCTACACAGTATTTTGGGGTGTATATGTACCATATTTTCTTTATTCAGTCTATCATTGATGGGCATTTGGTTTGATTCCATTTCTTTGCTATTGTGAACAGTGTTGCAATGACATACACATAGATGTATCTTTATAATAGAAAGATTTATATTCCTTTGGGTATATATCCAGTAATGGGATTGCTGGGTCAAATGGTATTTCTGGTTCTAAATCTTTGAGAAATTGCCATAGTGTCTTCCACAATGGTTGAACTAATTTACACTCCCACCAAAAGTGTAGAAGCATTCTTATTTCTCCACCTATTCACCAGTATCTGTAGTTTCTTGAACTTTTAGTAATTGCTATTCTGAGTGGCAAGAGATGGTATCTCATTGTGGTTTTAATTTGCATTTCTCTAATGATCAGTGATTTTCGCATGTTTTTTTGGCCGCATGTATGTCTTTTATTGAGAAGTGTCTGTTTATATATCCTTTGCTCATTTTTTAATGGGGTTGTTTTTCCTTGTAAATTTGCTTGAGTTCCTTGTAGATTCTGACAAAGCATATTAGATCTTTGACAGATGGATAGATTGCAAATTATTTTCACATTCTGTGGGTTGTCTGTTTGTTCTGATGATAGTTTCATTTGCTGTGCTGAAGCTCTTAGTTTAATTAGATCCCATGTGTCAATTATTGATTTTATTGCAATTACTATTGGCGACTTTGCCATGCCTCTGTCCTGAATGGTATTGCCTAGATTTTCTTCTAGGGTTCTTATAGTTTAGGGTTTTACACTTCTGTTTTTAATTCATCTTGAGTTAATTTTTGTATAAGGTGTAAGGAAGAGGTCCAGTTTCAATTTTCTGCATATGGCTAGTCAGTTCTCCCAGCACCACTTATTAAACAGGAAGTCCTTTCCCCATTGCTTGTTTTTGTCAGGTTTGTTGAAGATCAGATGGATGTAGATGTGTGGTATTATTTCTGAGGCCTCTCTTCTGTTTCATTGGTCTATGTGTCTGTTTTTGTACCAGTACTATGCAGTTTTGGTTACTGTAGTTTTGTAGTATAGTCTGAAGTCAGGTAGTGTGATGACTCCAGCTTTGTTAATTTTGCTTAGTATTGTCTTTGCTATGTAAGCTCTTTTTGGTTCCGTATGAATTTTAAAATAGTTTTTTTTTTTTTTTTTTAATTTGGTGAAGACTGTCAATGGTAGTTGAATGGGAATAGCATTGAATCTATAAATTGCTTTGGGCAGTGTGGCCATTTTTACGATATTGATTCTTCCTATCCATGAGCATGGAATGTTTTTCCATCTACTTGTTTCCTCTCTGATTTCCTTGAACAGTGGTTAGTAGTTCTCCTTGAAAAGGTCCTTTACTTCCCTTGTTAGACGTATTCCTAGGTAGTTTATTCTGTTAGTGGCAATTTTGAATGCGAGTTTATTTATGGTTTTCTCTCTGCTTGTCTGTTGTTGGTGTATAGAAATGCTTCTGGTTTCTGCACACTGATTTTGTATTTTGAGACTTTGCTGAAGATGCTTATCAGTTTAAGAAGCTTCTGGGCTCAGTTGATGGGGTTTTCTAGATATATGATCACGTAATTTGCAAATAAAGACAATTTGACTTTCTCTCTTCGTATTTGAATACGCTTTCTTTCTTTCTGTTGGCTAATTGCTCCGGCCAGAACTTCCAACACTATGTTGAATAAGAGTGGTGAGAGAGGGCATCCTTGTCTTATGCCAGTTTTCAAGGGGAATGGTTTCAGTTTTTGACCATTCAGTATAATATTGGCTGTGGGTTTATTATAAATGGCTTTTATTATTATAAGTCATGTTATTTCAACACCTAGTTTATTGAGAGTTTTTAACATGAAGGGATGTTGAATTTTATCAAAGGACTTTTCTGTGTCTATTGAGATAATCATGTGGTTTTTGTCTTTAGTTCTGTTTATGTGATGAATCACATTTATTGATTTGTGTATTTTGAACTGTCTTTGCATCTCAGGGATGAAGGTGACTTGATCATGGTGGATAAGCTTTTTGATGTGCTGCTGGATTCTATTTGCCAGTATTTTACTGAGGATTTTTGCATCCACGTTCATCAGTGATATTTGATAGAAGTTTTCTTTTTTGGCGTATCTCTCCCAGGTTTTGGTATCAGGATAATTCTGACCTCATACAATGGGTTAGGGAGAAGTCCCTCCATTTCAATTGTTTGGAATGGTTTCATAAGAAATGGTACCAGCTCCTCTTTGTATTTGTGGTAGAATTCAGCTGTAAATCCAACTGGAACTGGGATTTTTTTTCTTGTTGTTGGTAGGCCATTAATTACTGCCTCAATTTCAGAACTTGTTGGTCTATTCAAGGATTCAACTTCTTCCTGGTTCAGTCTTGGGAGGGTGTATGTGTCCAGAAATTTATCAATTTCTTCTAGATTTTCTAATTTATTAGCATAGAAGCGTTTATAGTATTCTCTGATGATTGTATTTCTGTGGGGTCAGTGGTGGCATCCCCATTATTATTTCTGACTGTATTTATTTGAATCTTTTCTTCTTTATCAGTCTTGCTAGCAGTCTATTTTATTATTATTATTTTTTAAATCAGCTCCTGGATTCACTGATTTTTTGAATTTTTTTGGGTGTGTCTCTATCTACTTCAGTTTGCTCTAAGCTTGGTTATTTCTTGTCTTCTGCTAGCTCTTGGGTTTGCCCTTGGTTCTCTACTTGTTTTAGTTGTGATGTTACAGTGTCAATTTGAGATTTTTCTGGGTTTTTGATGTGGGCATTTAGTGTTATAAATTTTCCTCTTAACACTACTTTAGCTGTATCCCAGAAATTCTGGTATGTTGTCTTTTTGTTTTCATTGGTTTCAAAGAACTTCCTGATTTCTGCCTTAAGTTATTTACCCAGGAGTCATTAAGGAGCAGGTTGTTCAGTTTCCATATAGTTGTGTTGTTTTGAGTGGGTTTCTTATTCTTGAGTTCTAATTTGATCGTGTTGTGGTCTGGGAGACTATTATGATTTCAGTTCTCTGTATTTGTTGAGGAGTGTTTTACTTTATGTGATCAATTTTAGAGTAAGTGCCATGTGGCACAGAAAAAGTGTATATTCTGTTGTTTTGAAGTGGAGAGTTCTGTAGATACCTATAATGTCCACTTGGTCTACAGCTGAGCTCAAGTCCTGAATGTCTTTGTTAATTTTCTGTCTCAGTGATCTAATACTGACAGTGAGGTATTAAATCTCCCACTATTATTGTGTGTGGGGGGGGAGGTCTAAGTATCTTAGTAGCTCTTTAAGAACTTGTTTTATGAATGTGGGTGCTCCTGTATTGGGTGCATATATATTTAGGATAGGTAGCTATTCTTGTTAAATTGAACCCTTTAACATTACATAATGCCCTTCTTTATCTTTTTTGACCTTTGTTGGCTTAAAGTCTATTTTCTGAGAAACTAGGATTGCAACCCCTGATTTTTTCTGCTTTCCATTTGCTTGGTAAATTTTCCTCCATCCCTTTAAGTCTATGTGCATCTTTGCACATGAGATGTGTCTCTTGAATACAGCACACTAATAGGTCTTTTGTTTTTATCCAGCTTGCCATTCTGTGTCTGTCTTTTAAATGGGGCATTTAGCCCATTTACATTTAAGGTTAATATTGCTATGTGAATTTGATCCTGTCATGATGCTGGCTGGTTAACTTTGCAAACTTATTAATGTAGTTGCTTCATAGTATCATTGGTCTGTGTACCTCAGTGTGTTTTTGCAGTGGCTGGTAATGGATTTTCCTATCCACATTTAGTGTTTCCTTCAGGAGCTCTTGCAGTGCAGGCTCAGTAGTGAAAAATCCCTCAGCATTTCTTTGTCTGAAAAAGATTTTATGTCTCCTTCAATTACAAAGCTAAGTTTGGCAGGATATAAAATTCTGTGTTGGAATTTATTTTCTTTAAAAATGATGACTCTTGGTCCTCAATCTCTTCTGGCTTGGAGGATTTCCAGTGAGAGGTCTGCTGTTAGTCTGATGGATTTTCCTATGTAGGTGACCTGGCCTTTCTCTCTGGATGCCCTTAACATTTTGTCCTTTATTTCGACCTTGGATAATCTGATAATTATGTGTCTTAGGGTAGGTCTTTTCATGGAGTAAGAAGTCTTATTGGGGTTCTCTGGATTTCCTGAATTTAAATATTGGCCTGTCTTCCTAGGTTGGGAAAGTTCTCCTGAATGATATCCTGAAAAGTGTTTTCCAACTTGGTTCAATTCTCATCTTTTTCAGGTACTCCAATTAGTTGCAGGTTTGATCTTTTTACATAGTCCCATAGTTCTTTGAGGTTTGTTCATTCCTTTCCATTCTGTTTTCCCTAATCTTGTCTGCCTGTCTTAATTCAGCCAGATATTCTTCAAGCTCTGATATTCTCTCTTCTGCTTGATTGATTTGACTATTGATACTATTGATACTGTGACTCATGAAGTTCTCGTGCTGTGATTTTCAGTTCCATCAGGTCATTTTTGTTCCTCTCTAAACTGGTTATTCTAGTTAACAGCTCCTGTAATCTTTTATCATAGTGTTTAGCTTCTTCGCACTGAGTTAGAACATAATCCTTTAGCTCAGAGAAATTCATTGTTACCCGCTTTCTGAAGCTTACTTCTGTCAGTTCATCCATTTCAGCTTCAGTCCGATTCTGTGCCCTTGCTGGAGAAGTGTTGTGATCATTTGGAGAAGCGACATTTTGGCTTTTGCAATTTTCAGTGTCTTTGTTCATCTTCGTGGATTTATCTACCTTTGATCTTCAAGGCTGATGACCTTTCAGTGGGGTTTTTGTGGGGTCTTTGTTATTGTTACTTTCTGTTCGTTTGTTTCTCTTCTAACAGTCAGGCCTGCTGCAGTTTGCTGGGGGCACTTCAGACCCTGTTTGCCTGGGAATCACCAGTGGAGGCTGTAGAACAGCAAAGATTGCTGCCTGCTCCTCCCTTCAGAAACTTCATCCCACAGGGGCACCAACCTGGTGCCAGGTGGAACTCTCCTACATGAGGTGTCTGGTGACCCCTGTCGGGAGGTCTCACCCAGTCAAGTCAGGAGTCATGGGATCCAAGACCCACTTAAGGAGCAGTTTGACTTTCCATTAGTGGAGCTAGTGCACTGTGCTGGGGGGAATTCCCCTCATCTGGATCAGCCAGTCTCTTCAGAGCCAGTAGGCATGAAAGATTAAGTCTGCTGAACTTGAGAATGCAATGCCCCTTCCCCTGCAGGTGCTCTGTCCCAGGGAGATGAGATTTCTGTCTGTAACCCCCTGACTGGAGCTGCTGGAATTCCTGCAGGGATAGCCTGCCCAGTGAGGAAGGATGGCTCTGGGTCCAACCTAAAAATGCAGCCTGGCCATGATCTGCCACAGCCTCTTTGCTGCACTGTGGGAAAATTCCACTCAGTCCAAACCTCTCAGTCTTCTTTGCACTGTCAGAGGAAAACCACCAACTACAGCTGCAATAATGGCAGTTGCAACTGCCCCAGAAACTCAGTCCTCCCATGCAGACTCCAGACTGCTGTGCTGGCAGCAGGGGTCTTAAGCCAGTGGGTCTTAGCTTGCAGGGCTCCGTGGGAGTAGGACCCACTGATCAAGACCACTTGGCTCCCTAGCTTTAGCCTTTCCACTCTTGTGAGGTTCTCCTGCCTCACTGGAGTTCCAGGTACTGCTGGAGTATGTAAAAACTCCTGTAGCTCAGTGCCAGCCATAGCCACTGGCAGGAGTGGTATCGTTGGTTATCCCAGTTTTGTGCTTGAGACACAGGGCCCTAGTGGTATAGACTCACAAGGGAATCTCCCGATTCACAGACTGTAAAAATCCATGGGAGAAGCATGGTATCTCTGGTGGGTAGCACAGACCCTCACTGCTTCTCTTGGCTGTGGGAGGGAGGTTGCCCCACCTCGTGCAGCTCCTGGGTAAAGTGACATCCCACCCTGCTTCTCGCTCTCCATGGGTCACGCCACCTGCCTAGTCAGTCCCAATGAAATGAACTTGGTACCTCAGTTGGAGATACAGAAATCACCCGCCTTCTGAGTTCATCTCGCTAGGAGCTGCAGATTGGAGCTGTTTCTGTTTGGTTGTCTTGGCCCCTTTCTCAGCATTGAAGATTTCTTTAAGCTTTCCCTGTCCCCCAAATCCATTCATCGACACAAATGAACCACCACTCAAGGTTCTGGGCAACTCACCTCTTCCCTTAAGTTATCTTGGCCATTTTAGCTAGAAATGTTCTCTTTCATACATACTTTCATTTCTTTAGAGGCCATCCATGTGCCATGAAATTAGTAGACTAAAATGCCTAAAACCAAACTTTATTGTGCAACCCTTATGTTGACTATCTCTAAGTGATTGTATGGCTGTAGTGGAAGCTGTGGTGAAGTTTTGCTCAGGACAGTGACATCAGGTGGGCCAATCTCAGGCCCCAGTGGTAGCAGGAATGCTAGTGTGTGTGTCCTCAGACCCCAGAGTAGCAGGCTCTGGCACTTGGTACAGGTGACTCGTTCAGGTGCTATCAGTGACAGTGGTGGCCCATGCAGGTGGGCACATCTTCAGGGTCCTGGGCAGAGGGCATGGCATATGTGATGGCAGTAGCTATGGCAGGACCACCCTTGGACTCCCAAGAAATCTGCACTGGTGTTGGCAATGGCTGCAACTGCTGTGTTGGTAAGTCCCTAGGCCTGCTGGTGGCCTGTGCCGTTTAGTACTAACCCTGGTGTAGTGGCAGGAAGAGTGGACTTGTTTTCAGGCCCCCAGGAGGAGTGCTCAGTGGCCAACAGTGGTGGATGGAATGGGGTGATTCCGAAGCCTTCAAATGACATTCTTGAATGCTGGAAATTCAAGCCAGGAAGGGAGGAGCAGGTCTCAGATGCCCCAGCGGTGCATGTGGGTGCTGGCTGTGGTAAACGGTAGGGTGATCTCCAGGTACCAGTGAAGTCTCATGTGGGGAACACAACAGTGGGTGAGGAGGGGTTGCTGCCCTTATGGCATGTGCAAGGGCACTGTGTCCCTGCTGCTGGGGAGAGGAGAGTTGCTTAATGGCAGCATTTGTAGCCAGGTGGTTGAGGAGTGTGTCTTTTGGCCCTAGGTGACAGCTACAGGCATGGTAGCTTGTTCTCAAGGTACATATAAATGCACATTGACCTCAATGAGGGTGACGGGGGTGCTGCCAGTGACTTGTCCTTAGACTTTCCGAGGCAGCAGCCAGTAATGGCAGTGGCTGGGGACATCAGATGTCAATGGGGCTCCAGGGATGTGAAAAGTATGTTATTAGACCCCAGGGTGGGATGCAATCTGGTGGTGGCTTGGCTCCCAAAATGGTGGTGTGTTGCAGCTGCTTAGGTTTTGGCAGTGTGTGGGCCTCACCATGAGCTCTCTCTGGAGTAATGCCTTTCTGTAGTCTCTAGGTAGTTTTCTATGTTGGTTTCAGGACGTGCTACTGTCAAGGGGCCCTCCTGTGGCTAGAATTGCAGGAGTCTACGTGGGGATGTGGACTGCTGGGGATGTCTGAGTTGCCCTTCCCCCACATTGCAGGCCCTCCCCCCCACATTGCAGGCCCTCCCCCCACATTGCAGACCCTCCCCAGGGCTCTTGGTCAAGCCTGGCCTACCTGACTTCTCTCTCCTTCCTTGCCTTCCTTGCTTCCTGTTACTTATCTGTTGATTCTAGTGTTCTCTCTTAGGCACTGTATTTCAAGTGTGATCATCTACTCCCTATTTTGGGTTCTTTGTGGACAAGGCAAATGCTAGATACCTCTAGTGAGCCACATTGAAGCCTCTTCCTTATTGGAATTTCAGAATGACTGAAGGAACTTTTTAAATTTTGGCTTAATAGATTATGAGGTAGAGCTGTTTCCTTAGATAATCCATGATATAAATATATTTAATATTTTCTTTCAGGGGTCATTATATTTCCCAGGTAAGCATCAGGGAATCAGCCCTGCTTGCCAATAATCTGTGAGATAAGAGACAAAAGGGAGTTTGGAATCTCAGTACATTTTGCAATTAGTCAGCACCTCCGTTTTAAGGCTAATATCGTTCTTAACTTGTCTAGTATATCCAGATCAGAGTCCTTCAATTTTAACCTGTCGAATATTAAATCTTCAGTCTTCTATGGGTATGGAGAAGAAGAGTGCTGCTCTAACGGCACTAAGTAAGGTGGAGAGAAGGTCTTGTAGTCTATCCTGTACTCTGACCATTTCTTAAAATGGCTGAGTGTCTTCATTTACACTTACAGATTTAATGGTGTCATGAGTTCATGGTCCTTTTATGAGCACTGGGGCAAAACTCAAGTTACTTCTTGGCTTTCCCCATGGTAGCTTAGGATTCGTCTTCAATGGATTCAATGAGTAAATTACCACTCTTCCATATCTTCTCTACCTTCTAAAATGTTGCTTACTCCTCTTTTATTCTCTTTGTATTTGCAGATCTATGTCTTTTCAAAAACCCCTTTACTATTATTTCACATGTTCTGGTGGGAGACAAACTCAATACAGATGGTCCATAACTTACGTTGGTTTAACTTCAATTTTTTACTTTAAACTGGTACAAAAGTGATCCACATTCATTAGAGACCATGCTTCAGTATAGTATTCAATAAATTACATGGGATTTTCAATACTTTATTATAAGATAGGCTAGATGTGTTAGATGATTGAGCCCAACTGCAGGCTCTGTAAATGCTCTGAGCTTGTTTAAGGTAGGCTAGGCTAAGCTATGACTTTCAGTAGGTTAGTTGTATTCGATGCATTTTTGATTTACAATATTTTCAACTAACAATGGGTTTATTGGGACCAGGACCCCATCATAAGTCAAGGGGCATCTGTTTGTATATTTAATCTCTTTCCATGTTAATGTTTAAGAATGGAAAATATGTTAATTATTAGCAATGTTAGACAGTTTGACAGTATTACATATAGAGAATTACTTATATATACACACACACAAGTATGTTTATAACTTATGTGTATTTTTAAACATATAGATGTAAATAATTGGGGTTAAATTCTTCAACTTTCACAATAAGTGTCATGAAAAAGATTTTGAAGACTACTGGCCCACACAAAATGAGGGAAACATTCTTAAGTGTGTCATAAATGCTCCAGCAAGCCGTCCTGGCCACATTTTTAGGACTCCTCTTAAGCAGCTCCCTGTGCTCATCCATCTCTATGCCTCATCAAAAAGCTACTAGATATTTCCTGAATATGCTAAATGAGGAGGGGATGGTAAATAATTTCCTTTGTTTTCTCTACAAAACCCACACAGTGCTTCTTCTATAAATTATCTAAGATAACTTGTAAATCACCCTTGTAATCTTGAAACACCAACTCTGATTCATCTGCTAAATATTTATTGACCCTCTCTCTTTTATACATATTAATACAATGTGAAATGCAATAATGCACAGTGCCAGACTGGATAATTGTGGTAACAACTGCATGTTAGTCCAATCACATAATTTTATGTTAACTTGAGGTTATGCTCCCTTTGTGTGTATAATTATGTTGTTATGTCTGGCTCAATTTTCAGAACTAGTGTTTCAGAATTAGAGAAGTGTAGAAGCTGAAGAAATCCTGAGAAAGGACACCTAAAACAGATAATCCTTTGGTAAGCAAACAAGATTATTGACTAGTTTCCATGTATTCATTTTTAAGGAAATATTTTATTTTCTTCCCATTTCTGTTCTTTCCCAGGAGGGACTGCCCCTAAATACATTCATGGCCTTCCTGATCTTTTCCTCAATCTGTCTCTATGGAGATGCAGTGATTGGCCTGATAGCTGCATTAGAGAAGAACAGCTCTGAACAATATATCAAAGTCCACCTTCTTTCTCCTGGAGGAGGCACAAGTCGAGTTATACCTGCAGAGGTGACTCTTCACAGGGTAGCTGCCCACATTTAGTTCCCAATTCCATGCCATTTGGTTAACATGCTCTATCTCAGGCTCCAACCAAAAGAAAGATGATGTTTTGGTCTGCAGTTGGGATTACTCTTTGTTTTATTAATTTTGTTTATGCTTATACAGCGTATTGAAAAATCTTTCAATGATTTCAACCTTTCCAATCAATTTGTTTCAGATTTCCATTTAGAGATCATGAAAATAATAAAATAATGTTTCTAAAATATTCTTCTGCTTTCAATTTAAGTTCAAGAAGCATAAAATTTTATGAAATTATTTTAGCACTTATTCATAACATTTTAGTCTAAATTTCTGGAATTTGGCCAAAAGATGTATGCCTGTTTTAAATGGTATCTTCTGTTATTCTTTTATTCTTCCTGATCATTTTTATAAGTGTCGCTTAAGTATTTCTAACTTAAAATGTCATCTACTGTGCAGATTCTGGGTATCCATACCAATTTTTAGAATCAGAGTTTCTGGCAGACAGACCTTAGAATTATTATATTAATACATATGCCAAGTGATTCTTACTTTTAACTGCTATAGACAACCCTGATCTACACAATTGTCTTGCTACTGATGGTAGAGTAGATATAAGGCTGGCAAAAGTCAACAGTTATTGAAATACAGATTGAATATACTGGAACAACAAATAGGTAGATTAGTAACGTAAGATTCATGGATCTTTCCAGCAGAGCCATTTAGAGTAGACATTATTGCCCAACCAGAAATAAGCTGGATGTGGTGGTGCACATCTGTAGTTTCGGCTACTTGAAAAGCTAAAGCAGGAGGATCTGTTGAGCCCAGGAGTCTGAGATCAGCCTGAGCAACAAAGTCAGACCACATCTCTAAAATAAATGAATAAATTCATTAACTCAATTAAATAATAAAATCATCTTTTTGTTCACTATGTTGCAGCTTGAAAAAGTTCAGGCAGGAAAACAGATGAATTACTGTAGAAGTTTATGTCCATCAATAAATTGTACTACCTTGTATTCCCAGAGTTTGCCTTTTTCTGGTGTCTCATCATGGGAGTTTATAGATAGCTGACTTTTCTGTTTCTGCTAACCACAATCAACTGCCATGGAAACATACTTTCAGTATCTAAAAACAGAGCATGGTGATTTAAACTAATCACAGAATGAGTTTATGTGCATGTATTCCATACACAATAACAGAAAAGAATAGAAAGGCCCACTCAAAAATATATATGAATCTCTCCTCAAGCTTTCAAGATTTCTGAAGTAAAATATGCCTAACATTTTCAAAACTATTATAGCATTATGAAACACACATACATAAGACACTTCAGATAGTCTATGAAATAAGCCCTATTTAATTCTAAATAGAGTTCTCAACAGTTACAATAAACCAAATAACTATTTTTTTCTGGCTAAACTGCAAGGTACTTTAAAAGCCATATGTTTAGAATACTAGCAAATTGGAAGTAACAATTTTACTGTAACTTAAACATAGAACATAGAAAAATCATTTTTTCTGTATTCTATTTCTTCAAAGCAGGTGACTATGTCCAGCCCACACTCAAAAGGAGGCAACTGTAGAATCATGTAAATAATAGGAGACAGGGATAATTGAAACTGCCTATCACTTATCCAGCATCTATTCACTTACAACCGTAGGAATTTCTTGACTTGTCATATATATCATTATGTAACCAAACCCAAGATTGACAGCTCACTGCTCAAAAGCCAGACTTGAGACACAAGGGTTGGTAGGGAGGAAACAAATGTATTTGGAGAATCAGCAAACCAAAGAAGATGGTGGATTATTGTCCTAGAATATCAAGTTAAGTCAGTTAAAAATTTAGAGCCTTTTTATGTTAAGGCCAGGGGAAGAGAAGGAGATGGAGATCAAGAGGTGACCAACAACCACAGACATCTGGGCACTAGCGAGTGTCCAAGAAGGTTGGCAACTTCCCTGTCCTTCATCAGGTCACAGTGCTCCTATAAGTCTTTAACAAAACATAGTTAGTTGTTTACATACTTTTCCTTTAATTACAGAATTAGTTTTTTAAACTACATGACTGCTGTTTGTGTATACTATTTTAGTGTTTAAAATTATCCTGGCCTATGTACAAGAATGGGTCAAGGTTATTTAAACAAAAATGGAGTTAGTTATGTTAGTTCTGTTGCTGTTTTACTGTTATAATCAAAAAGCCCTCATTCTGACTATTTTTCTTATTTTTATTCTCCCTTTCCTAGCAGACGGCAAGTTCCCCAATTCTTACTTTTTTGTTTCTAATATATTGCAACAGCTATATTTTATTTTATTCAAGCCATTTAATTAAATTTTCTGTCTCCCTGGGGACAGAGGAGAGACTTAGATAAGACTCTTATTTGCATTGCTCGCTCATTTTGTGCTGTGTTCCACAGACCATAAAACCAATTTATCCATCATGTTTAGAAAATGTGTACACAAGTTTATTGGAATGCCCTCTTATATATTTAAAACATACATATTTATTATTATTCATGAATTACTGATTTTTAAAACGTTTTAGTCTTATAGTGAATCCAAATCCTCCAGTCAACTGTTAAAACTTTCTCAGTGTTGACAGAAAAAGTGTCTAATTTTTAAGCCAGTGCCTTTTCCTGTGTCATGTACTTGACATGTTACTTAATAATATTCATCATTTTGTAGTTTTTTTACTCTTTATGCAAACAACATAGTGAAGTTTCCTTTTATTAATAATGCAAACCAAGATAATATACCTTCAATAAAATATCAGGAAGTATTTGGCAACAATACAATAAAAAAAGTGCCACTTAAAATTCTTATATTTGTGGTGAACATTTTACAATAGGAATAAAATATCAGTTTTGAAACATGTTCCATTCAATAGTGTCTTCATAAGTATCCTATTGTATTACATATATAAACTATATAAAGACCATACCAACATTTTTTTTGTCTTGGAATAGTATATGCTATAATTCAATAGTTTTTTGATATTCCATTTTAATATAAGGCTCAGAATAATGATTCACTACAATTTCTTATTGCCACAACCAATTAACAAAATGTTTTCTTGATGAACTTACAGTGAATAATCTTGAATACATAAAAATGAAGAACTACCTGTTTTAGCCATATGTTGTTTGCCAGAGTGACTATATTTACTTATTAGGTAAGAGATTTGAGTCAGTTGCAGCTTTGGAATTTAGAATGTCAACAAATGGAGGGTCATTGCTGATGAAAGGGGAAGAGAATACAAAATGTGCATGAGAGAGGAGCAAAAGAATATTCAGAGAGGAACTGAGATTCAATTGTACAGAACGTTTAATTATAACACAGCATATGTGCTCCTAAATATCACTGCATTATGCAAATATGTGCAATAAAAAGTATAGAACTCATGAAGAAAATAGATTAGGAGCACGATGCTCAAAATGTCATCAATGACATATTAAATAATATTGATGAGAACTACATTCAAAGGAGTAACATAATTTTACATGTGTTAAATGGTTAAGAAATGCGTCAACAGTTCAAAAATATGGGACTTGATCTTGAAAAGACCTAATGTTTGCTTGTGGAAGTAGTTATCAGAATGGTAGTGAATTATTGTGAGGCAAAAGAAGAAGGGTTATCCAAAATATGATGGAAAGTTTTTTTTTTTTTTTTTTTAATTATACTTTAAGTTCTAGGGTACATGTGCACAATGTGCAGGTTTGTTACATATGTATACATGTGCCATGTTGGTGTGCTGCACCAGACTTCAAACTATACTACAAGGCTACAGTAACCAAAACAGCATGCTACTGTTACCAAAACAGAGATATAGACCAATGGAACAGAACAGAGCCCTCAGAAATAATACCACACATCTACAGCCATCTGATCTTTGACAAACCTGAGAAAAACAAGAAATGGGGAAAGGATTCCCTATTTAATAAATGGTGCTGGGAAAATTGGCTAGCCATAAGTAGAAAGCTGAAACTGGATCCTTTCCTTACTCGTTGTACGAAAATTAATTCAAGATGGATTAGAGACTTAAATGTCAGACCTAAAACCATAAAAACCCTAGAAGAAAACCTAGGGAATACCATTCAGGACATAGGCATGGGCAAGGACTTCATGTCTAAAACACCAAAAGCAACGGCAACAAAAGCCAAAACTGACAGATGGAAAGTTTTAACACCAGAAGTGGATGGGTAAACTCATGGTCCTCTGGTCAAATATGACAGTTAAACAATCTTTCACAGCCTTGAACCCTAGGATATATTTTTCTGCTTTCAAGATATAGTTTTGGAGGTATATGTTTATATCCGATACTTGTCCATTGAAACTGAAAAACCAAAAATCCAATATATAGTCTTTTCCTATAATCAACTTCTGCATCACCACTGGTAATTCTTGTGTAACTTTCTCATCTGTTCTCCAAGCTTTGCTCAGTGCTGAAGGGTTTGGAAATTGAACTTGTATTTGAAACTACTACTTTTAGACCCTACTAGCACTAAAAAGAAGCATTCTAGTAGTATTTGGTGCTTACCATTTAAAATCCTCATATATAAATATAGTGCTTTCTCTTTGGTTATAAAGAGCTTGTTTCTGATTCTTTGGTTGTTTGAGTTTCAACCCATATGGTTGATAACCTTTCCATTTCTTTAGGCTTTCTTCTTACTGACTTTGCAGCACTTGATATTGTTACAGTTATTGACGTTTCTTTGCTTTTCATTGTTTTGCCTTTCATAGTCTACCATATGGGTTCCTTTATGTCCACTGCTTGGAGACATCATATGTTCTCTCAGGGTTTGGTTTTTCTATGTTTTTTTTTTTTTTTTTTTTCTGAGACGGAGTCTCGCTCTGTCGCCCGGGCTGGAGTGCAGTGGCCGGATCTCAGCTCACTGCAAGCTCTGCCTCCTGGGTTCTCGCCATTCTCCTGCTTCAGCCTCCCGAGTAGCTGGGACTACAGGCGCCCACCACCTCACCCGGCTAGTTTTTTGTATTTTTTAGTAGAGACGGGGTTTCACTGTGTTAGCCAGGATGGTCTCGATCTCCTGACCTCGTGATCCGCCCGTCTCGGCCTCCCAAAGTGCTGGGATTACAGGCTTGAGCCACTGCGCCTGGCCGGTTTTTCTATGTTTTTAAAAACACTTTATTTTTCAAGCTTCACTTCAACACTTTAAACTTCTCTTTGCATCAACTTCATGGTATTTTTGAACCAGTACTCTTGAACATGTTTTGAATAATAAATGAGTGCTTTTACTTTTATTTTGTTTTTGTTTTTCGACTTTGAGACAGAGTCTCACTCTATTGCCCAGGCTAGAGTGCAGTGGAGCAATCTTGGCTCACTGAAACCTCCGCCTCCTGGCTTCAAACAATTCTCCTGCCTCAGCCTCCTAAGCAGCTGGGATTACAGGTGTGCACCACCATGCCTGGCTAATGTTTGTATTTTTATTAGAGACATTGTTTCACCATGTTGGCCAGGATGCTCTCAAACTCCTGACCTCAGGTTATCTACACACCTTGGCCTCCCAAAGTGCAGGGATTACAGGCGTGAACCACCATGCCTGGCAGTACTTTTGTGTTAATATAAAAAAAGAAAACTTCACAAATGTGAGGAATAGCAGAACACATTTTGTAGGCTCCTAAATGCATTGAATTAAGAGAACTGGTATATGTTTGAAGTGTGTGCCTCTGTGTATTTTGTTTATTGTTATACAGGTTGATTTAGCTGAGTGCAATTTTCTGCTTCCACCTAATTTTACTTCAAGAAATGAATCATGCTTAAACAAATGTGAAATACTTATTATGCTCGAACTGATCCCTAATGCATCAATACATTGAGCTAATTTACCTTTCCAAAACAAGCATAAAGCGTAAGTACAAGTCTATTTCAATAAACAAATAAATAACTTTAAAATATACCAGAATTTAGGAGAGTTTTGGTATTCTTCTTATTTGAGGAAGCCTGCAATTTATGTTTTTTTATATTACTTCCTGGTATAGTACTTTGTCTAACATATGCTTGGCACAAATTCTGAAGTCTTTTTATTTCTACTCTTTCCTTCTTTAAGACAAGGTATATAAGCAGCAAAAATGGCAGTGTTTGTTACTGTTTTTTTATTGTTTATATTTAAAAAGGGGATTTGCAGCACTGCTAGAGCTAAATCTGTCACCCTTTCAAACGTTACCATTATAACTGAGAACAATTTCCAAACATGCAATTCTGGATTAAACAACATTGTTATTCCTCAAAAGACAGAGTATGATATAATGAATTCCCAGTATATAATGATGCAAACATTTAAGACCCATATTGTATATTATATTTTGCAGAAATGGTTTTCCACGTCTTTACTCTTATTGACTCTAATTTAAGATTCTTCAAACAGAGACTCTTATTTTAACAATCTTTCCACTAAAGACTGTAGATTAGGTGGCGAAACCCCGTCTCTACTAAATATACAAAAATTAACTGGGCACAATGGCAGGTGCCTGTAATCCCAGCTACTCAGGAGGCTGAGGCAGGGGAATCCCTTGAATCCAGGAGGCAGAGGTTGCAGTGAGCCGAGATCATGCCATTGCACTCCAGCCTGGGCAAAAGAGTGAGACTGTCTCAAAAAAACAAAAAAACAAATAAACAAACAAAATACACGTTATAGATTAGGGATGTCCTAGTCCGAGCAAATCAAAGAGGTGATAGAGTAAGATGCCCTGGTCTGAGGCCAAGAAAATCAAATAGGTGACAAGATAAACTGATTCAGAAATTACCAGCTTAGAAATTAGCAGTGTCTTTCTTCTATTGTGTCATCATCAAAATTATAAAAGTATTTTTTTCTTTCGCACTTTCCAGGAAATAGCAATATTTCTTCCTAACAGAAATTCATACAATATATTATTTCATATCCTATTAAGGCTGAGCACTGATGCAACTGACAATCTAATGGCTTTACAAATAATTAAATTACAGATTTAATTTGCATTTCCCTAACTAAAAGATAAATTGAAGATCTTCTTTATATACCTTTTTCTGATGTCTTTTTATATAATTTTCCCATTTTATTTTAATAAATTTTATCAAATCAGTAAATTTTTATTGATACATAATGTTTCACATAAGTTATAAATATTTCATCAGTCTCTCAATTTTCTGTTTATTGTTTGCAGCATCTGTCATACACACTTTACAGTTTGATAATACAATATATCTATCATTTACTTCATAGATTTTGGGTTTTCCACTTTACTAAAGAAGTTATATTCTAATTTTTAATTATTAACATTAGGGTTCCAACGTTCTATTATGAGATAAACAGCCAACCAATGGTTCCAAAATCTCTAATTAAATAAAACAGTATTTTATAAGTTGAAATGCCATATGAATTATCATAGAAAAACTGTGGATTGTCTATTTTGTTCTCCTGGCATTTGTTAGTTTCTGAGCCAAGCTTTTGATTATATCAGTCCTATTTTAAGTTTTTAATATCTTCCAAGACTAGGTGTCCATTATTCCTAAACTTTATCATTTTTAATTTATACTCTTTTCACATATACATTTTCAAATTATATTACATTGTTACACATATATATTTGTTTGGATTCTAACTGCAAATGCATTAATTTATGTATTAATTTAGAGATTAATAATATTGTGATGATTTTTGAACCTACCATTATAGGAATATATTACTCTGTTTAAGTTATTATTTACTCTCATAAACTTGTATATATATTTTAACATTTATGTCTTTTGGATTTTCTTGTTTATCTTATACTTAGTGCTTTTATTGTTATTGTAAACCAAAAAAATTTCCATCTTCATGACTAACTGGTTATTTTTAGTAGAGGCAGAAAGAGAGAGAAAGAATAAAAGACATAAAGAGAGAGAGACAGAGAAGGAAACTGTAAGTTTCTAGTTTTTGAATATCTTGTTTCTACCAGACATTAATATTTCTGGTTAATTTTTCTTCTGCTGACTTGTATAGAATTGCATAATTATATAGCAACAATTTCTGTTGAGAGGTAACTGTTTAGTTTTATTTTTGTAATGTCGCAATTTAATACTTTTATAATAATTTTATTATATTTACATATTATGTTAGAACCTCAAACTGTTAGTAAATTATGCTAGTAAGTATTTTTGTCATGTTTCTAATTTAATTGGTTTGACATTAGCAATTTTTGTTTATGATGCTATTTGTTGTTGGTTTGGGTTGTATATAATACTTTCGTACGGGAAGTGAAATGAATGAGGAAATCTTTCCTTTATGTTAGCAGAAAGTTCAGGAATGGTTAGAACAAATGTATTTGCAAATTTCTATTACTCACTTTGAACTGGAAAAGTTGAATAACGTGAAGAGTTTAACGTACGTGAATGAATATATACAGAGTTACAAATATACTTGAAAGTGCAGGAAACAAGAGGAGGAAAAACAAGATTAATGAATATGTGAAGTAGGTGTTTCCACTAATATTGACTGTTGTACAAGGAAGACGATAGTTTTATTTTATTAAAATAATGAATATTCAAACAGAAGGAGTGAAATAATAAACTTTTAGAAACAACAACAGAGGCTCACAGTTGCAACTCCACTAGGTGAAGAGCTTGAAGTTATTGCTTTCATCCTTAAAACAAGAAAAAAGTAACTTACAAAAGTGAAAATCTACGACCTTTCTGAAACTCATCAAAAAAATAAGGTTTTAGAACAAATTGACCACCATGATATCTGACAAGACAGGTTAATTGAAAGAATCAGAGCCGAGATTTTCTTGCCTAGAGCAGAAATCACTTTAATCATAAAGCGGTAGAAATATTTAAGTGGTAGTTTAATTGAATTTCTGGGAACTGAGAATGGACTAGGCCAATAAAACTTTCCAAATTCAAGTGAAAAGAGAAGAAAAAAAAAAAAAAAAAAACAGAGAACACAACATCAAATAATTTAATAATTTGGGGAAAATTTCAAAGTGCATAACATACACATGATTAAAATACCAGGGAAAGAGATAACAAAGCACAAGAAATATTTGAAGTAATAATGGCCAAGGGCTTTCCAAAATCAATCATATACAAAAAACAGATGTAAGAAGTTCAGAAAACACCAAGCACATTTAAAAAATAAAAATAGCTAGCCATATCATATTATTTAAACAGCCAAAACAAAACAAACAAACAAACAAAAGAGAACATCTTGTATAATGCCAGAGAAGAAAAAAATATCTTACCTATTGTTGTGAGTTCAACGTGTCTCTCAAAAAGGTGTATTCCAGCCTTAACTCCTGGTACCAATTAAAGTGACCTTATTTGGAACTAGGTCTTTGTGGAGATAATCAGGTTAAGATGAGGTCATAATGGATTAGGGTGAGACCTAGTCAAATGACTGATGTCCTTGTAAAGAGGGAAATTTGGGCATAGGCACAAAGAGGAAAGTACATCATACGAAGTCACTTAGATTATAGCAATTTGCTATGGCAGTCCTAGGAAACTAATATGCATCAAAGAATAAGGATAGAAGTTACAGCAGGCTTGTCACAAATCATGCAAGCAAGAAGACAGTGAAATAAAATACTTAAAGTGTTGGAAAAAGAAGTCCACCAACCTAGAATGAATGTCTAGTTAAATGATGATTCAAAAGTGATGGAGAAATAAAGACCTAACTCAGACAAACAAAAACTAGGGGGAACTTATCATTGAAGTCATTCTTTACAAGAAATGTTGAAAGAAGTTTTCTTCAAAGTAGAAGAAAAATAATATAAATTGGAAACTCTAATGTCCATAAAGCAAGAGTGCTGGAGAATAAATAAATGTAAAATAAAAATTTTGATTTTCTTATTTGTGATAATTCTAAAAGTTAGCTGTTTAAAGTAATAATAAAAACAAAATTACTGTCTCAAAAAAAAATTACTATTACAAAAGTGAAATGAATTATAGCAATGACAGACGAGATGGGATGAAAGATTCAGGAAATCATGTAAGATACCTGTGGTACACCTGAGACAGTATAGTGGTATTTGCAGGATGGCCTAAAATTAGTTGTAAGTATATGTTAGAAATGCTAAGATAGCCGGGCGCGGTGGCTCAAGCCTGTAATCCCAGCACTTTGGGAGGCTGAGACGGGCGGATCACCAGGTCAGGAGATCGAGACCATCCTGGCTAACCCGGTGAAACCTCGTCTCTACTAAAAAAAAAAAAAAAAAAATACAAAAATCTAGCTGGGCGAGATGGCGGGCGCCTGTAGTCCCAGCTACTCGGGAGGCTGGGGCAGGAGAATGGCCTAAACCTGGGAGGCGGAGCTTGCAGTGAGCTGAGATCCGGCCACTGCACTCCAGCCTGGGAGACAGAGCGAGACTCCGTCTCAAAAAAAAAAAAAAAAAAAGAAATGCTAAGATTACCACTAATTCTTTTTATAAGAAATACACTTTTAATGTTAACAAAGGAGATATAATGAAACATATTATGCTCAAAATCAAAGAAGGAAGATCAAAGGAAGAGGAGGGTAAGGCCAATGAACAAATGCAACAAGTAGAACATTTATTAAAACATGGTAGATATTAATCTAAATACACTAACAATTATTTAAATATTAATCATCTAGTCAGAGCAATTAGGCAAGAGAAGGAAATAAAGGGCATCCAAATTGGAAAAGAGGAAGTCAGGCTATCTCTGTTTGCTGATGATATGATCTCATACCTAGAAAATTCTAAATACTCCTTCAAAAGACTCCTAGATGTGATAAATAAATTCCATAAACTCACAGATTACAAAATCAATATACACAAGTTAATAGCACTGCTATACAACAATTCCAGCTGAGAATAAAATAAAGAATGCAATCTCCTTTATAAGAGCTACAAAAAAATACTTAGGAATACACTTAACCAAGGAAGTGAAATATATCTACAATGAGAACTACAAAACACTGCTGAAAGAAATCAGAGATAACACAAACAAATGGAAATACATTTCATGTTCATTGATTGGAAGAACAATATCATGAAAGCCACCATACCACCCAAAGCAATCTATAGATTCCATGCATTTTCTATCAAACAACCAACAATATTTTTCACAGAATTGGAAAAAAACTATTGCAAAATTCATATGAAACCAAATATGTTTAGAGTAACCAAACCAATCCTAAGCAAAAAGAATTCAGAGGCAACACATTACCCAACCTCAAGTTATATTGTAAAGCTATAGTCATTAAAATACCATGTATTGGTATACAAGTAGATACATAGACCAATGAAACAGAATAGAGAACCCAGAAATAAAGCCAAATTCTTACAACCAACTGATTTTTGACAAAGCATACAATTAATAAAAATTAGAGAAAAGACTCCCTATTCATAAATGGTGCTAGGAAAATTGGATAGCCACATGTTGAGGAATAAAACTGGATTGCTATGTCTCACCATATACAAAAATTAACTCAAGATTGATAAAAGACTTCAATATAAGATCTGAAACTATAAAATTTCTAGAAAAAAACCTAGGAAAATCTATTCTGGATGTTGGCCTAGGCAAAGAATTTATGACAAAGATCACAAAAGCAAATGCAACAAAACTAAAAATAGTAAGTGGGACTTAATTAAACTAAAAGGATTTTGCACAGCAAAAGAAATAATCATCAGAGTAAACTGACAACCTACAGAATGAGAGAAAATATTTGCCAATGATGCATCCAACGATGAACTAATATCTAGGATCTACAAATAACTCAAACAAATAGGCAAGATAAAAACAAATGATCCTATTAAAAAGTGGGCAAATGCCATGAATAGCTTTTTTAAAAGAAGATATACAAATGGCAAAAAAAATGAAAAAATTCTCAACATCATTAGCATCAGGGATATGCAAATTAAAACCAAAATGATATCCCCACTTACCCCAGCTAGAATGGCCATTGTTAAAATGTCCAAAAAAAAAAAAGATGGCACAGATATGGTGAAATGACAATGCTTATAAACTGTTGCAGGCATGTAAATTAGTACAAACTCTGTGGAAAAAATATGGAGATTTCTCAAAGAACTAAAAGATTTACCATTCAATCCAGCAATCCTACTATGGATATCTATCCAAAGAAAAATAATTATATCAGAAAGATACCTGCATGTATATGTTTATCACAGCACAATTCACAATTGAAAAGATAAGGAATCAACCTAAGTGTTTATCAGCCCATGAAAAAAATACACACACACACACACACACACACACACACACACACACACACACCATGGAATAATACTCAGCTGTAATAAAGAATGAAATAATGTATTTGTGGGAACTTGGATAGAACTGGAGGCCATTATTCTTAGTGAAGTAAGGAATGGAAAACCAAGAATCACATGTTCTCACTTGTAAGTGGGAGCTAAGCTATGGGTACACAAAGACAGCGTGGTATAGTGGACACTGGAGACTCAGAAAGGAGGAGAGTAGGGAAGGGGTGAAAGATGAGCAACTGGGTACAATATGCACTACTCAGGAGATGGGTGCACTAAAATCCCAGACTTCACCACTATACAATTCATCCATGTGACAAAACACTAATTGTACCCCTAAAGATATTGAAACATTAAAAAAGTCATTGAACTGTAAAAAATAAAAATTAAAATAAATATTAACCATCTGAATATACTAATTAAGTGACAATACTGTCAAAATGGATCACTAAACAGTAATAATCAACTAGATGTTTTCTATAAGAAACAAACTCTCTTTAATTACAAATACTTAGATAAGTTGAAAGGAAGAAGATGGTTAACCATATACCATGCTATCATTAATATAAAAATATCCAGAATAGTTTTACATAAATCAAAATTCAGAAAAAAGGGAAATTATCAAAGATTAAATAAGACTATTATGTGATGATAAAGGACTATTCTCCTAGAAGACACAACAATCCTAAAACTGTAGGTACTTCAACAGATCAACATACATGAGGCAAAAGCTGGTAGATCTGTAGAGAAAAATAGACATATCCAAAATTATAATGGGGGACTTCAATATATCTCTGTCAGTACTTGATATATTAAGCAGCCAAAAAGTTAGTAAAGATATAGCTGAGCTGAACAGTACTATCAATGCACTTTATCTAACTTATATTTATATAATATTCCATTCAACAACAGCTTTTCAAGTTCACTTAGGTCATTCACCAAGATGGACCATATTCTGGGCCATAAAACACACCTAAGCAAATTTAAAATAACAGAGCTCATACACAGTATTTTGCAGCTCACAGTTGAATTAAACTAGAAATTAATGATGAAAAATACCTGAATAATCCTCAAATATTCAGAAACTTTTAGAAAACTCTTTAAAATAACACATGGATAAAAGAAATCTCAAGAGAAATTTAAAAATATTTTGAACTAGATGACAATGAAAGTACAACATAGAAAAATTTGAGGAATATGGTAAAAGTAAATTAAGCCTAAAGCACAAAGAATAAAAGAAATAATAACAGTTAAAGGAGAAATCAATACAACTGTAAACATTAAAACAATAGAAAAAATAAACAAAACCAATATCTTGTTCTTTGAAAATAGCACCGATTGATAAAGCTCTAGGAAGGCTAACAAAGAGAAAAAAAGAAAAGAAAAAAAAAACCCACAAGTTCACAGTATCAGAAGTGAAGCACGGGTCATCAGATTTCATGTACATTAAGAGGATAATAAATATATATGATATACAACTCTATGCCTGCAAATTTGATAACTTAGATGAAGTGGACCTAATTCCTTAAACAAATATCAAAACTCACCTAAGGATAAATTGATAATGTATGCAATCCTATAGTTACTATATAAGTTGAATTAATAATTCATAACCGGCCGGGCGCAGTGGCTCAAGCCTGTAATCCCAGCACTTTGGGAGGCTGAGACGGGCGGATCACGAGGTCAGGAGATCGAGACCATCCTGGCTAACACGGTGAAACCTCGTCTCTACTAAAAATACAAAAAAAACAGCCGGGCGAGGTGGCGGGCACCTGTAGTCCCAGCTACTTGGGAGGCTGAGGCAGGAGAATGGCGTGAACCCGGGAGGCAGAGCTTACAGTGAGCCAAGATCTGGCCACTGCACTCCAGCCCTGGCGACAGAGCAAGACTCCGCCTAAAAAAAAAAAAAAAAAAAAAAAAATTCATAACCTACCAGAAAAAATTAGGCCTGTATAGTTTCACTGATGAATTCTAATAAAGATTTAAGAACAAAATTACATGAATTCTATGCAAGATATTCTAGAAATTAGAAGCAGAAAGAACAATTTCTAACTCTTAGCAAGAAGGAAAAATTATCATAATACCAAAACCAGATAAAGACATTAGAAGAAAACAAAAATTACAAACCAGTATCTCTCATAAACACTTAGGTAAATATTCTCATCAAAATATTAGCAAATAAAATCCAACAAAATGGAGAACAATGCATTACAAAAGTGAGATATTATAGCTATATAAGTCTGGATTCAAGGTTCAACATTTGAAAACCAATCAACGAAATTCACCATATCAACAGACTAAAATAGGAAAATCATATGATCATACACATAGACGCAGAAAAGCATTTGACAAACTCCAATACTCATGCATAATAAAACCTTCCAGCAAACTTGGAATAGAGGGAAACTTCCTCAATTTGTTAAATACCATCTACCAAAAACTTGCAGCTCAAAGAAGAAAGTCTACATGACTTTAAGTTTGGGGATAACATTTTAGATATAGCAAAGCCATGATCCACGAAAAATTAAAAAAAAAAAAATTCTAAGTTTGTTTTGTTTTGGTTTGGTTTGGTTTGAAGACAGGGTCTTGCTCTATCACCCAGGCTGGAGTGAAGTGACACATCTCGGCTCACTGCAACCTCCAGCTCCCGGGTTCAAGCAATTCTCCTGCTTCAGCTCCCCAAGTAGCTGGAATTACAGGCACGCACCACCATGCCCGGTTAATTTTTGTATTTTTAGTAGAGTCGGGGTTTTACCATGTTGGACAGGCTGATCTCAAACTTCTGACCTCAGGTGTTCCACCCACCTTGGCCTCCCAAAGTGCTGGGATTACAGGAGTGAGCCACCACTTCTGGCAAGATTGGAATTTTATAAAATTAAAAACTTCTGTTCTGTAAAAGACAATGAGAAAACAAGCCACAGACTGGAGGAAAATATTTTCAAAAGATACATCTGGGAAAGAGCTGTTATCCAAAACATACAGAGAATTCTTAAAACTTGACAGTAAGACAACAAACAATCCAATTTGAAAATGGGCAAAAGACCTGAACTCCTCACCAAAGAAGATATATAGATAGCAAGTAACCACATGAAAATATGTTCAACATCATATGTCATTAGCAAATTGCAAATTAAAACAATGCATTATCAATGCACACCTATGAGATTGGTGAAAATCCAAAACACTGACACCAAATGCTGGTGAGTATTTGGAACAACAAAAATTTTCATGTATTGCTTGTGGGAATGCAGGTGGCACAGCCACTTTGAAAGACAGTTTGGCTGTTTCTTACAAAACTAAACATACTCTTATCATATGATCTAGCACTGTATTTCTTGGTATTTACCTAAATGAACTAAAAACACGTACCCACCCAAAAAAACTGCACACAGATGCTTATAGCAGTTTTATTCGTAATTGCCAAAACTTAGAAACAACCAAGATGTTCTTCTGTTAGGTGAAAGGATAAATAGAATGTGGTACATTCAGACAATGGAATATTATTCATGGCTTAAAAATGAGCTATCAACCCATAAAAATATGTGAAGACACTTTAAATGCATACTATTAAGTGAAAGAAGCCAATCTAAAAAGGCTACATACTGTACAATTTCAACTATATGACATTCAGGAAAAGGCAAAACTATGAAAATAGTAAAAAGATCAGTGGTTGCCTAGAGTTGGCTTAGGCTGAGGGAATAAATAAGCAGAGTACAGAGGATTTTTAGGGCGGCAAAACCACTGTTCATGATACTTTAATGGTAGATAACATGTCATTATTCATTTGTCAAAATCCAAGGAATGTGCCATATTGAGAGTGAATCCTCAACTACAGACTTTGGGTGATAATGATGTGTCAAGGAAGGTTCATCTAATATAATAAATGTCCTGCTGTGGTGCAGGATATTGAAAGCAGGAGAGGTTGTGCCATGCGGGGACAGGAATTATACAGTAACTCTCTGTACTTTCTACTTATTTCTTTTGTGAATTAAAAGCTTTCTAAAAGATAAAATTTCTTACAATATTTTTAAAATTACTTATCCACCTCATGTGCAAAACTATATTTTATTCCAAAGAAAATGGGACTAGTATTACCTTGTGTTGTTGATGTACCTGTCAAAGGGAAATCATACAAAAGGATGTGTACATCTCAGTGTTACAGTAACAGAGATATTTAGACAAAGCTCCTATCAGAGCACAGAGCAAATGCTCAATATATGGTTATTATTTTGTAACTATTCAAATGTTGGTTCTGATTATTGTCATCTGTATCTTCATTATGCCTTTCTAGTTGTTATTAATAAAAGAGCAAACTAGGTAAAATTTCAATCTAATGATAAATTGTTTGTTACTCGGTTTGGTTGTTTGCAGCCTTCCTATAAGTCATTTCAGGACATGGCCCAAGGATATTTCTTGTTACAGATAACAAGAAAGGTAGCATTCCTGCCCACTCCAGAGCCCCACATGGAACTATACTTTGCATTTGGATGATTATTCTGTCTATCTTCAAATGATTGTTGATGGATTTCCTGCAATCCATCTGGGTATAACCAAGGAAAAGGATACTTTGTTGTTTCTGTTAGGGAGATAAAATTTGGCATGGAGAGACAAAGTCCTAGGTTCTATCCAGGTAAGAGCAGGGAGACACGGGAGGAAGATCACCTGGAGGTCCAGTATCTCCCCCTTTCCATAGCTGATCCCTGGACAAACTCAGCTGCCAGAAAATCCACAAAGCCCATGGTAGGTGACTTTGACACTTTGTGGGGGCTCTAAAACCATCACATTAGATACAGGGCATATTTTGCCACTTACCCTGCTTCGTAAATCAAAGTTTCATGAATGTATGTATATTAACATATGTTTATATAAACATTTATATACATTTATGTATGTATATACACTCACAATATATGGCAGAATACTGTTATCTTTGCCCCCGTATTTATGTGTTGCCCCTCATTTCTATGAACCCCAAACATGCCAGGGTTCACTATGTAATTTGTGGCAGTTCAGTAAAATAATTCTCAAGACCCACGGAGGATGTTTCAGCCATATAAGACTATGGCCCAACCTTAGCAGACAAAGTCCCAAGTCCCACAAGCAGCACACACCAATAGAACAACAGAAAAGACTTCATCATGATGCCTGAACAAGACTGCATTTATTCACATGAATGATCCCAGAACAGGATGCAGTGAAGGAACACACACACCTCAGTGACAGCAGCTTCCTTCTTGCTGGTGTCCACCAGAAAAGGAAGTCCAAAGCCCAGGCAGGCCACATGCTCAGGGGTCTCCTATCTCCACAACCAGGGCATGCATGTCTGAAATTCTGACCTAATGCCTGCATATTCTTCCCCAAAGTCAGAGAACAATTGACTGGTTTCTTTTGCTACAAAACTCATAAAGAAGAAAGAAACATTTACTAAAAATACAAGCATAAACAATTTTTATTTTCCATATATTTTCTCCTTTTTTAATGTACTTTGTGAAACATTTAAAAAGTGAGATCTTAGCTTTTGGGTTCTATTTGTACTAGTATTTTTCAAACTGTGGGTCATGACTGATTTGTGAATTATAAATCAATTCCATGGGTTATGAGCAGCATTTTTGTAATTAAATAGAATTGAACAATAAAAAACCCTGCAGCTAACATAATATTTAGTGATGATATCTTTTTTCCTAATTTTATGAAGGTATTATTTCCCAAGGAAAAGTAGGAAACTTTTTCCCAAGGAAAAGTAGAAAAAATAGAAAACATTTCCCAAGGAAAATGTAAAAACCTGTTAGATGTTTGAGATTCTGGGTAATCTTGGACATATTGACCTTTAGTTGCTCATCAGTGACAGAGATTCCTTCCCCCAGTACTTGGCCTACTGATCCCAGCTTAAATACAATATTGGCTAGGAGGTGGGTAAGATGTTTTAGAAAAATAATTTTTAAAAAGTAAACATAAAGCAGTTGGTTTTACTAGTGGATGATATAATTCAATATTGATAGCATAAGTTTGCTTTAAATGAAACAAAAACATATAACACATTTGGCAAAACATTTGCATACTTGTTCCAGTTTGAAAACAAATAACAAATATTTAAAAAGAAACATGGATATTTGAGTACAGAAATTCCTTTGTGTACTTGTATCTTTTGAATTTGTTGGAAGCAGCTTTTCTTTAATGATCCACATGTATTTAATGTGGACTTAAGTGTTTAAGTTATATGGACTTTTCCATCAGTAACTAATTAGGTGCAACAAAAAATACAGTATTGCATCATAACTACAACCAATAATATGTCATCTGGCTAGAGGTGGCTGGGGCAAAAAAGTGTGTGTGTATATATATATTTACACAAACATATATACACACACACATATATACCTGCATATACATATATATGTATATATCTAATAAATATTAGATAACAAGCAAGCAGAGGCATTACAGAGTATCCTGGAAAGCAGATTAACATCATGAAATCTGGTTGTAAACTGTTTAAGTATTATAGATGGTAATAAAACTAGTGAATCCAATTACAAGTTATAAAAATTTTTAATAGGATACAATTAACTCAAAAGTTTTGAAAAAAAGTTTGCCTTAAAAATTTTATAGTTTCCAAGGCACAGTAATTTTTTTTAATGGAGAACAAATAATTGAAGACAAGAGAGATGTGGTTTATAAAATTTTGTAATTTTATCAAAATAAAAGACCTGGGTGAAAAACTCATGATTAATTCAACATCCATCAAAAATTTAAAGGCCTATTCTAATAAACTGAATTTTATTTAGGCTCTGACTTTCGTTATTCATTAACATTTTATTGGACCCAATTATATTTTAAAATAAAACCACTGTATCTACAAATAAAATATATTGAATTGCTTTTCATAAATTCAAATTTGTAATAATCAGAATTGTCATGGCAGAGGAAAAAGACAAACTCTTGTACACAAAAATTTATAGACATTTAGTGTTGTTTGATTTATAACAAGGGAAACCTGAAGAATAAAAAGCTATTGCTAAATAATATAAAATAGTGGCACAGCTATGCAAAGTGATTATTTTAAAAATCACACAAAATTTGCCTAGATTTCTTATTTAGCTCAGAAAATGCTCACATGTGATATTAAAGAGGAAAAAAGCTTGCCTAAACCACATATATACATATGTGTATACACACACATGCACACACAGCAGGAGGAATAAAAAGGGAAAAATAATTTTAAAATGGTGTGTGTGTGTGTGTGTGTGTGTAACATGTATGTATTCCACAATGGAATTCTTGTCTCCTCTGAGGCTCTCAGAGTTCTGGATTGCAGGCTGGATGATTCTTCAGGGAAGGAGACCCTCAGTTATGATTATTAGGGGCCAAGGGAGAAGCTGTGTTACAATTCAGGCCCTGTGGCAGCTCTGCGTAGCTGAGGCAGCTAGAGAAGGGGCTGAAGTACTCCCAGTGGCTAGAGTAGCAAGTCTTCCTTTGCAAGGGCATTTGGCCATCACATGATCTTCTCCACCACACTATGTAATCTGAACCCAGCTAAGTGTATACTTGTTATGCATAATATATTGATTGAACAATAGAGATGAAATTAAGCCAACACTATTATATCCAAAAGTCCAGTCCATTATTCACTCAGGCTTTAGAA
This sequence comes from Piliocolobus tephrosceles, assembly GCF_002776525.5. Lineage (NCBI taxonomy): Eukaryota > Metazoa > Chordata > Mammalia > Primates > Cercopithecidae > Piliocolobus > Piliocolobus tephrosceles. The sequence continues at coordinate 57,610,716 of NC_045448.1, read as the reverse complement.
AAATCATTTGTCCACAAGAAAAACACCAATAATATAAGACTTGTCAGAAACCCTCTCCTATAGCAGATACATTACATTATTTATATAGAAAAAAATATCTAGCAAACTGCATAAAAATCTGTGGAAACCTGTCTATTTTAGGTAGATTATTTGATCAGAAAGAAATTTCCCAAAATAAAGGAAAAGTTCTCTCCAACTGTAACCTTATTTGCAAATTTATAATAAGGAAAACCTGAAGAATAAAAAGCTATTGCTTTTTATTTTTTTGCAACTGAACAACTTATCTTTGTTTACTAAGAAGAGATTCTTGTGATTTTACTGGAAGAATATAAAATTATTGTTTTATTATTTTTAAAGGTGCCACAAATGTATACACGTTTTATAATTTTATATGGAAAAAATCATATTTACCATGTATCAAATTATTGGACCATTCTTCACTCAAGTAACAGATTGGTCATCTAGGTCATTATTAACTAAGAGTGAGCAACCAAATAATCTAAGTTTATTGCCCTCTTTATTATGAAATTACATTTTGAAATCAGAGTAATATATGCTTTTATCAAATGACTATGTTTTCTAAAATATATGGGAACTGTATGTATATACAAAATACTATTTTAATATTATATCAATTTTTATTAATATCTAATATATCATATTAACATATGATACATTAATATATTCCTTAGTTGCACTCTTAATATATTTATTATATATCATGTTTTATAATTATATAACATATTATATTAATGTGTAAGCATAGAACTCATTTCATTGTGCTTCCCTTTATTGTACTTTGCAGACGTTCTTTTATAAATTGAAGGTTTGTGGCAACCTTGCATTGAGCAAGTCTATTGGCACCACTTTTTCAACAGTATATGCTCATTCGGTTTCTCTATGCCATGTTTTAATAATTCTCACAGTATTTCAGACTTTTTCATTATTATTGTATCTGTATGTTGATCTGTGATTAGTGATCTTTGATGTTACTTTTTTTTTTTTAAAGGAGTCTCGCTGTCTCCCAGGCTGGAGTGCAGTGGCGTGATCTCAGCTCACTGCAAGCTCCGCCTCGTGGGTTCACGCCATTTTCCTGCCTTAGCCTCCAAGTAGCTGAGACTACAGACACCCGCCACGACGCCTGGCTAATTTTTTGTATTTTTAGTAGAGACGGGGTTTTATCATGTTAGCCAGGATGGTTTCGATCTCCTGACTTCATGATCTGCCCGGCTGGGATTACAGACGTGGGCCACCATGCCCGGCCTGATGTTACTATTTTCATTATCTTGCAGTCCCACGAACCATGCCCTTCTGAGATGAAAACAAAATTAATAAAGTTGTTTGTATTCTAACTGCTCTCTAGCTGTTTGTTTCCATCTCTTCCTCTCCTTGGGCCTCCCTATTCCTGAAGACAAAACAATATTGAAATTAAGCTAAATGGGTTAAAAATCCTGCAATGGCCTCTAAGTGTTCAAGTGAAAGGAAGAGTCACATGTTTCTCACCAAATCCAAAGCTAGAAATGATTAGGTTAGTAAGGAAGTCCTGTCAAAGCCAAGATAGCTCAAAAGCTAGGCCTCACATCAAACAGCCAAGTTGGAATGCAAAGGAAATAGTCTTAAAGAAAATTAAAAGTGCTACTCCAATGAACACATGAACGATAAGAAAGTGAGTAAGCCTTATTGCTGATATGGAGAAAGTTTTAGTGTTCTTGATAGAAGATGAAGCCAGCTACAGCATTCCTTTAGGCTAAAGCTTAATCCAGAGCCAGGCCCTGACTCTCTTCAGCTCTATAAAGTCTTAGACAGGTGAGAACACAGCAGAAGAAAAGTTTAAAACTACCAGTTTGGTTCATGAGGTTTAAGAGAAAAAGTCATTTCCATAACATAAAAGTACAATGTGAAGCAGTAAGTGTTGATATAGAAACTGCAGCAAGTTATCCAGAAGATCTAGCTAATATCACTGACGAAGATGACTATATTAAGCAACAGATTTCAATGCTGATAAAACAGTCTTATGATGAAAAAAGATGCCATTTAAGACTGTCATAGTTAGAAAGGAGAAGTCAATGCATGGCTTCAAATCTTCAAAGAACAGTCTGCATCTCTTGCTAGGCACTAGAGGGCCTGGTGAGTTCAAGTTGAAGCCAATGTTTACTTACTGCTTTGAAAATCCTACAGCCCTTAAAATACATGCTAAATCTACTCTTCATGTAATCTATAAATTGAACAATATATCTGGCTTACAGAGTGGCTTACTGAATATTTTAATGACACCATTAAGCCTGCTGCTCAGAAAAAATAATGAAAAATTCATTTAAAAGTATTACTGCTCATTGACAATGCACCTGGTGACCCAAGAACTCTGATGGAGATGTACAAACAGATTAATGTTGGTTTTATGCTTGCTATCACAACAACCATTCTATAACCCATGGATCAAGGAGTAATTTTGACTTTCAAGTATTACTATTTCAGAAACATACTTCATAAGTCAATAGCTGTCATAAATAGTGATTTATCAGGCTGATCTGGACAAAGTAAATGGAAAACCTTCTGCGAAGAATTCACCATTTTAGATGCCATTAAGAACATTAGTGATTCATGGGAAGAGGTCAAATAGCAACATTAACAAGAGTTTAAAAGGAATTGATTTCAGTCATCATGGATGACATAGAGGGGTTTGTAATTTTAGTTGAGGAAGTAACTACAGATGTAGTGAAAATAGGAAGACATAGAATGAAAAGTGGAGTCTGAAGATGCAACTGAATTGCAGCCATCACATGATAGAACTTGGAGAAGTAGTAGTTGCTTCTTATAGATGAGCAAAGAAACTGGTTTCTTGAGATAAAATCTACTCCTCATGAAGATGCTGTGTACATTATGAAGATGACAACAAACAAATTGGACTATCACATAGACTTACTTAATAAGGTTGCAGCAGAGTTAGAAAGGACCAACTCCAATTCTCAAGAAACTTCTAGGTGTAAAATGTCATCAAAGAGCACTGCATGCTACAGAGAAATAGTTTATGAAGAGTCAATCAATGTGGCAAACTTCATTGTTGTCTTATTTTAAGAAATTGCCACAGCCACCCCAACCATTACCAACCACCACTCTGATCAGTCAGCAGTTACCAAAATCAAGGCAAGACTCTAGGCCAGAAAAAAGATTATGACTTGCTGAAGGTACAGATGATTGTTAGCATTTTCTAGCAATAAAATATTTTTGATCAAGGTAAGTAATACACATTTTAAAAAACATGATGTTATTTCATACTTAATAATCTATAGTGTAAACATAATTTTTATATGCAGTGGGAAAACAAAAAAAAATCCTTTAACTTCATTGCAATATTTGCTTTATTGTGGTGGTCTAGAAGTGAACCCACAATATCTCCAAGGTATGACTGTATTATTTTATATAAAAATACTATGCCCATATGGAAAAAATAGTCATTTGCTGGAAAAGCATTTATTACTCTTATTTCTGCATTACATATACGTATACATAATTGCAGTAATTACATATATATAAGCAATTGAAGTTATAATCATATATATGTGTGTACATGTGTGTGTGTGTATATATATATGTATATGTAACGATTAACTGTAGGTACAGATTGAGCATCCCTTATTCAAACTGCTTAGGACCAGAATTGTTTCAGATTTCTGATTGTTTCAGATATTGGAGTGTTTGTATACACATAGTGAGATATCTTAAGGATGGGACTCAATTCTCAACATGAAATCCATTTATGTTTAATATACACCTATGAAAACAGCCTGAGGGTAATTTCATGCAATAGTTTTAATACTTTTGTGCATGAAACAAAGCTTGTGTACGTTGATCCATCAGAAAGCAAAGCTGTCACTACGTCATGTCTGTGCTCAAATAGTTTCATATTTTGAAGCATTTTGGGTTTTGAATTTTGGGATTAGGGATGCTCCACCAGTCTATATACATACACATACATACACACACAAACCACACATATACATACATATATACTGTACATATACAAAAACTGTGTGTATACATATATACACACACACACACATACTGTATACACATATGCACACACAGTAAAGCAGTAATATTGATGGGCTCCATAAAAGTATACAGGTAGAACAATGTTGGAGATTTACTAGCTCACACAAAATTAGGATATCTATAATGTGTAATATATATTTCAAAGCTATAAATGCCAGGTTTTAGTTTAACAGATAGAACAGATAGGAGATTTAATGTAACAGAGAGAAAATGTTTTATCTCTTAGCCCCAGGGGTTCTGTCATACCATAAAAGCAAGTACGCTATTTAAATTATAATAAGAATCTGAGAAAAAGTCTTCTGTAGGCTATATCAAATTTTTTTAAAATTTTTATGTTTTGTTTTAATCACACCAATTTTCAAGTTAGTTGACCATAAAACAGCAAACAGTGAGGCACTAAACTTGTGAACTCATCACACAGTATCAAGCATAGTTCCTCTCTTCTATTTAAAATATAAATTCTAATTATGTGAGAATAGTTTTTTTAACATGAATAAACAATGTCCTAAATAATTTTACATAACTAAACTAATAAACTAGAGAACTTGCTATAGATTCATGTGTATAATCATTCGCTAGAATCACAGAAACAAAGATACTGTTTCTTAGAAATTCTGACTCCGTGAAACCTAAAAAAGTCATAATTGGTCTTTGTAGATGTATTGCATATTTTTCAGCAGGTAAATCATTCAAGCTGGCAATATTTTACTAAATTTCAGTCTTAGAAAAGAAGCAATATTTTAAAACATAAAACAATGAAAACTTTTTTACAGAATGGAAAGGTTTATTACAAAGAAGGCTGAGGGAATGTAGAATAAGTCTGTCTCTTTAATAAAATGCTCCATCCATCATCCAAAGTACACAATATTTTACTTTCATGCCAACACATTTCTTTGGCAGTGTCATCACATGGTGATAAGAGCACAGTCATTGAAATAAGAGACAGTTGCAACTTACAAGCTGAGTGATGCTGAGTGATACAGTTGGGTTCACCCATCTGCAATTCCTTCATCAGTCAAATAGAAATAATAAGATATACTGTATAGGGTTCTTGCCTGTAAAATGTGTATCATTTCATATGATGCCAACGGCACATTCCATTTACTGTTATTTTTATTTACATTAGTTTCCTGTACAAATACGTGCCATTTTTTAAGGCACATGCTGTTGTGTTAATTAAAAAAAAAGGTACTTAGTAGTAGTCACCTGCCTTGCTATGTTATTTTTCCAACTCCTAGGAATATGACACCTAGTAATATCATAGCATGTTATTATTCTCTATTTTTATCTGCCTTAATGTTAGATTAAGACACAGGCAAAGTAACTACAAATGTTTTGGAGGTTTTTGCTTCCATGATTTATTTCAAAGGAAAACCAATTTTACCTGAGATGTTGTAAATATGTGAAGAATATTAAATCTGTTTCTGATTATTAATACCAGAATTCAGGAAAACCCTACACAACATTAGTATACTTCAAGTTTTACAACTTAAAACCTGTAAGAAAATAAGCATTATGCAGATCACAAGAGTGATCTCAGATAATTCAAAGAATTTGGCCAAGGTCAAGGAGCTTTTAAGGAGCCTAATCAGACATAACAAAGGCTTTCTCCTATAATTCACCTGTAGAAGCACTGAGGGTTGCAAAATGGTGCATCCAGAAGTGTGATAATTAAAATAAAATTTCTAGCTGATTCACAATAATGAGGGAGTTAAATTTGTCAGAATATTGAAACAGTATGTGTGAGTTTATGATTTCTTGTTTTGGAGCCTTCTCATTCTAGAGAAACAGAAAAATCGGTCACAGAGAATGCTGTCAGACCTCAACATCCTACGTGTAATTTCCTACTGTAAGGGCCTGGAAACTTTCCATACTATTTGATGTAATGGAAAACAAATAAATATCAAACTGCTCCTTCTCTTTACGGTGGCTTTCTATTAATTTTGTTCTAATAACATTTTGGGGGGTAATACAAATTAGGCAAATATTAACACAGCACCTAATGATGAAGCTTGAAGTTGTAAAAATTGACCTTAATAAATATTGGGTTATTTTATTTTTATGATGCCATAGTCACTAATATTTGTAGGGTTTTTGATCACGTATGCTTTGGGGTCCAGCTAACAGCAGAAAACTGTAACCTTCACTTATAAGATGAGGTAAAGAAGTTTGATTATGCTAAAAACCCTTGCATATATAAAGCCATACTTTTTAATAAGATGCTCTGTTAACAAGTCAATATTTATAGAATATTCTTATGTAACTCTGTTACCAAAATAGTTTAAATGAGAAAAAGCAAAGGGCATAATGAAATGTGCATGGTATTCAATTTTTCTATTTAGTGAGTGCACACATGAACAGAATAGATTGATACAAGCTAAATGTAACCTCATAAACTAAAAATAATACACAAATAATCTCTAGAGGTTGCTGAAATATATACACCTTAATTATTTTAGTATCTCAAGTCCTAACTAATAGCCATAAATTTCTACAATGCTTTATTTGGATAAAATAGCAGCATGAAATGGACGTTCTCGCCTCACCAAATGTTGATTCAGAGCTTTAAAAAAAAAACATAAAAAAAGAAAGATTTAACCTCTCAGTTATTCTCAGAATAATTATTTCCTCTGCAATAGCTATCTGCCCCTGTCAATACAAAAAAAAAAAAAAAAGATAAAAACATAAAGTTAATTCTTCTTATGTGGGACAAGTACTAATAGACTGAGTTAGAAGTTAAAAAATTGGCAGTATACTTTAGACTCGAAATAGGTGAATGTGCCAGAATTAAGCATTTTTTACTGTTACCTGGCAAAACAACCTAATACAGTTACATAAACGTAATTGTGTGCAACACATTTTTCTCAGAAAAATCTACCTATAATCCATTATGAAAGATCTACTCATTCCTCCCTTAATCTATGTACATACCTAATAATTTCAAGTGGAACCAGTCTCTGTAATAGTTTCCTATTGCTACTATAAACAAATGACAAACTGAGTAATTTAAATACACACACAAATATACGCACGTACACATACTATGCTCTGTCTTACAGTTTTGGAGGCAGAAGTACACAGTAAGTTTCACCGTGATGAGGTCAAGGTGCTGGCAAGGCTAGTTCTTTCTGAAGATTCTAGGCTAGAAACTGTTTCTTGTGTTTTCCAGCTTCTAGAGCAGTGGTGTCCAAGTTTTTGGCTTCCCTGGGCCACATTGGAAGAAGAAAAATTATCTAGGGCCACACATAAAAATATAGCTGATGACTAAAATAAATCTCATAATGCTTTAAGAGAGTTTATGAATTTGTGTTGGAACACATTCAAAGCCGTCCTGAGCCACATGGGGTCTGTGGGCTGCAGTTTGGACAAGCTTACTCTAGAGGATGGCAACATTTCTTGCTTGTGGTTGTACCACTATTATCTTCCTCATATGTCAGGAGTTTCACCCTATCCGACAAGAAACTCCTCTACATATCTTTTCTAGACAATTCTATCACTACTTACGGCTTCTGCTGAGATACCTTTGTGGATTTCATGCCTAAGCACATGCCTGATCTCTTCACAGTCCCCTGTGTGATTAAATACTCTGATCGTTTGATCTCCTCCAGGCAGTAGCAAAATGTTGTCAAGTCATACACTTGGCTTTTTTTTTCAGAGCATGCTTTCCTGACAGTGAATCTCCTCATAGTAGCAAGTTTTGAAAGCCCTGGCTCACTTTTGAATAAGAGTTTTGCCATCAATTTATATCTTTCCTCTTATATTTCACATTTCATAAGAAAAAAACAAAGCCACATCTTCAACACATTGTTCAGAAATCGCCTCGGCTAAATATCCAAGTTTATCAGATACAGTCCTTTCCACACAACTAAAAAATATAATTCAGCTAAGTTTCCTGCCATTATACAATAAAGATCTCCTTTCTTTCAGATTCTAGTACCATATTTTTCATTTGTTTCTGATCTCCCAACAGCAGTCCTTTTAATATCCATATTTCTACCAATAGCCTGGATATAAGGCTATTGGTAGAAATTGGTAAAATTATAAGGATATAATTTAAATATTCTCTAAGACAATAAGTTTTTCTCCTGTGCTCCTCACTTCCTTCTGCATCCTCATTAGAAGCCCTTTTAATGCCCATAATCCTACAAACATTCTGTTCAAGACTCCCTAGGCATTCTCTATAATGTTCCTCAAACTTATTTCAGCCTCTACCCATTACCCAATTTTAAAGCCACTTCCACATATTATGGTATGTGCTACAGAAGTACCCCACTTTCTAGTACTAATATCTGTACTAGCTTCCTATTGCTGCTGTAACAAACTGCCACATAAAAAGCTACTAGCCCTGGGAGAGGGGGTGATGTATGCAAATTGCAGAGAAAGAGAGAAAGAGATAGATACAGAGAGAGAGAGAGAGACATTGCCTGCTGTTCAAATCATAAGGTGGCTCTCAGTGCTACTGCAAAACTAGTTATGAGACTTTAAAAAAGAATGTACAATGAGTCATGTGCTCTTGTAATTTAAAAATTCATAATTAGAGGCATTTGTGATTGTGTATTACAAAGGAATTCCTCAACTAGTCTTATGTACACCTCAACCCATCACATACAAACATTAGGGAAACATTTATACCTACTAAATGATTCTAT
>NC_045448.1:57258425-57302004 GCF_002776525.5 Piliocolobus tephrosceles | reverse complement strand
AGATAGATAGATAGATAGATAGATAGATAGATAGATAGATAGATAGAAAGAAACATATGTATGTGTACGCATGTATGTGTGTATAACGCTGTTAAAAATATTGCTTACCAAGGACTGTTCTAGCCCCTGAAGAAAACTGCAGTCCTTGTTCCTATGGAATATATGTCGGGGAAGGATGAATACCAGTAATACATGCATACATAACATATTTTTAAATAGTGAAAATACTAGAGAACACATATTCAGGTTAATGTTCTAGAAGGTGGCAGAGGGCAGACGGATGTTTTCAATAGGATAGAGGAAGCCTCTGTAAAAGTGACATTTGAGTTAAGACCTGAGTAATGGAAAGTAGGAAAACATAGGATGATCCAGGAGGAAGGTGGTCCATTCAAGTATAAAGGCCCTGAGTAGAAAATAAGCTTGGCAAGTTCAAACAACCACAGGAAAGTACTGTGAGTGAAGGAGAGGAATACGTCATTAATGTCACAACAGGGTAAGTTAGGGAAGTCATACCTTGTTAATCTCAAATACTTTTATTAGCTATATCCAAGAGTAAAATGTCACAATAAATCCTTAGTAGCATCATTTCATGGCGTGGCAGTTTAACTGAATATTATATATTATTTGCTTCTTTATGACAATGTGAAAATTGTCAAAGAGCTGTGATTTTAAATGCCATTAGGGAATTGGTTTTTATAAATACATCACTTTTAGTTGGAACAAAAATTACATTTCCATGAATAACATTGAATTAGTAGTTTAAAAATTAAATCAACATGATTTGGCAATGTAAGAACATTTTCTCTATTCAGAATTTATTCCACTGAGATTAGTGAACCAGGTAAAGCACTGGAAGAAAAAAGAAGGTATGAGGAAATTGGATAATTTAAGGAGCATTTAATAAAGAACTATTTAGAAAAGTGTGGGCATGTTTAAGGGAGAGCTCAAGAGACTGCAGGTTACTAGGTTAATAACAGCAAGGAGCTGAGCACCACCCCTATCTTTAGACCTGGTGAGTTGGAAATCGAGACTTGTTACTAGGCCCTGAAGACAGGGAGAGAGCTAAAGAGAGAGACTGAGCTAGCCACCTGACAGAGCTGTGATCTTCATCTAGGAATTCAGGCAGCCAATGTCAGAGCCACTGGAGTGAGTTAGCGTAATAAGTTTTCTGACCCCACTCTCCTCCCCACCACCAATCTCCTGCTGGAGTTCCCCACAGACCAAATTCAACTTGAAGCTGGCATGTTAACAAGCCTGCTCGTGTACTCCATAAAGTTCAGCCTCCTGGAGCATAGAACAGAGGGGAGAAATGCAGATACTCTATTTAGAAGGACAAATAGGGGAGTGGTGTCACTTGCAGTCTTAGAATTTTCCTTATTTATATATGATATTGAAAAAATAAATACCTGAGTATCAAATCATTATTCATTTATTTGAACGAGCTTGCAAAATGGCAGCCACACTATAAATCACTGAAAACTCAAGGCATAGCCCTTAGTTTCAAGTTGTGTACTTACATCAATGGGAAGATTAGCAGGTTAATAGATTCATATACAATGTGGTCAGTAGTGAAAGGGTTGTGGTTAAGAGAAATGTTGATTTTTCTATTTTATCTGTGATACATTTATCCAGATGAGCCTATACACACACATACATATAATCTAGATTATCAATAGTTATATATACAATGCTATGGACTTAATGTCTGTGCCCCTAACCCCAAAATGAGTATGTTGGAATACTAACTCCCAAGGTTATGGTATTAGGAAGTGGAGACTTTTAGGATATGATCAGGTGATAAGGGCAGCTCTCATGAATAGGATAGGCACTCTTATAAAAATAGTAAAATGTCACAGATGGAGTAGCTTATAAACAACATAAATTTATCTCTTATAGTTCTGCAGGCTGGGAAATTTAAGATGAAGTCACCAGCAGATTCAAAGTCTGATGATGACTTCTTGTCTGGTTCATAGATGATACCTTCTTGCTTCATCCTTTTGGTGAAGGGATCAAGGCAGTACTCTGAGGTCTCTTTTGGTAGCTAGGTTTATGACCAATTTCTTCAATTTCTTATGTTTGTGGTGTAATTTAAATATTATATTTCACACTCAAAAACTGATATATGAATGCAAGTGAAAATGGTATAATTGCAATGCTAATCTGGTAAGTTATTATAATTCAATGTGGTTTTGCAATTTTTAGTAATATATCTGTCATTAGTGGTTTATGTCTTGCAACACACAGTTGTGACACAGTGAATCTCAATTCCATTATTCACAAATGCTAACCTACACTATACCCATACCTACACTACCACAAGTTCATAAACTAGCAGAGTAGAAATGAACAGATGGTCAATTTTCCAGACATGCAAATAACAAAAGTCACCTTTTGTTTCTTTGGTTTTCAAATCTTCATCTGCCGGTGTTACAGTTAAGACCTGCATTAACATTAGTGTTAAATGTATTCAGAAGCATGCAGCTTCCTGTGAAGTGTTGGATCCAGAAAGGGGAAAATCCAGGCAAGACGTTAAAATAATGGTTTGCCAGCCATTTCGGAAAACCTTCATGGTAGAAAACCAATCTATAGAATATGTACACAAAAAGTATTTGGTAGAAGAAGAGAGTAACCCTCTTATCTACCCTCTATCAAGAGCCTCACTTTCATGTTCCAGAATGTAAATGGAATTATTAACATTTATGTCATTACATTTCCTTATGGATTAGAGCATCCTTGTTTTTATAAACCATAATTCAATGATTTGTGGGACCAACATCTCTCGTTTTGCTTTGTCTAGTTATAGATCATGCAGAAATGACACATACAAGATATACTTGGTTGTTCCCCACTCTCTAAATTTGTATTATTAGTTCCAAGGATTCTAATATTGTTTATTCAATACATAAGAAGATATGGCAAAATTGAAACACCATGCCCAAAGTAGTGGTACAATAAACTTCAAAGAATCTATGGCATTCAAAGAATGTGTTTGTGAGTGTGTATGTGTGTGTGTGTGGGGGGGGGTAGGGGGTGTCTGTATATGAGAGAGACAGAGAGAGAGAGAGAGAGAGAGACTATATAACCAAAAACTCTTATCACATTGTCTCCATCTAAATTTTTGTTTGTATTACTAGCACCATGTGAAACAGTTGAATATAGTGAAATGGGAGAGTAGCTATGAAGTGAAAGCTGACTGGCCATCTTTACAATCTTCCAGAAACATGGAAATCTCTGCCTGGTAAGATTTTCAAATATTAACATCTTTCATGAGTCAAGTGTTTGGTTCTCCCTGAGACTTAGAGAATTGTTGTCCCAAGTGGAATTTGCCAACTTAAAATAGAATATTGTCTCAAATTGCTAGCTTCCATGAGTGAGCAATTCCACTTTATTTTGTTATAAATGGTTGAGGAGCAGTTAAACATTTGTAAGTTCAGACAATGCTCAGAAGAAGTGATCCATGTTAACCAGAAGCTGAGGACTCAGATAAACCAGAACTTGTATTATCTTTCCAGGAAATCAACATAAGCTAATCAAACCAAACCTGAACTGTAGTAAATATTTAATGAATAATTAGGCTTTAATTCTTTCTCAGTTTTGTGATGAATTAATGGCATTTGATTTCTAAAGTTTGCAATTTCAGACTGTATTTTCCATGAGAATTAAAATTGAATTGAGTCATTGATGTTAACTGTTTTATTTCCACTTCAAAAAAGCATTTGACTTAGAAGGAAAAACCTAATGAAGGTATTTTTTAAACCATAAATTAGGTAATTTTTAACTCTAACAATTATGGAGCTCCTTTTTCACGAAATCAAAGCTAAATCAATTCAATACTTGGCCAAAATTGTTGACACATAAATAGTGACAGCAAAATATCTGTGACTTCTCGGGGCACATAGCAGTACATATGGGCTAGAAAGACTTGCAGCAGGTTTTAGGCCATTCTGTAGATTCACATTTCCATTGTTTAAAGCTACTTTGTGAACACCACTTTCACACTGACAGTCAAAATAGTATTACATCATAATTTTTTTTCACCATTGAGTAGTATGGATCCAAATTAAAATCAATGTACTATCATATTTCATAAATTTAAAAATGTTTAGGTTTTCAGTTTAATGATTCATTATCTTATATCTACAGTCTTCAATAACAAAAATAAATATTCAACAGTGTGTTGAGCTCCATAAAGTCATGTGTTTCACTTCCCATTACCAATTGATTTGTAAAGCTATTTAAAACCTAGAACTTTCTGTTCTCTACCAGGACATAATAAGGTTTTTATGTTTAAAAGTTATATTCTCCTCCTCAAAATTTAATTATTAATTTATATAGGAAAAATTATTCCTCACCTGGACTTAGTTTTAACTTTTTTTCTTGCTTGCAAAAAAACTTTTAAAATCTTTAAACAAAAATAATGACAGTTTGACCAAACTATCGGGCTTCCAAACAAAAATATGGTCCTCCTAATATAACAAATAAGAGCTGAAAGACAAATGACTGTAATTGTATTGACCTGTTCACCTAGCAGAACTATTTAAGCATGGTTGCCATGGAAAACCATGCTGAGAATGAAATAGCAGGAGAAATCCAATTTAAGGCCATGCCAGTAAGTATCTCCATGACTGGTTTTAGAGTCTTTTCCTTGGAATTGTTTTCCAGGGTCACCAGCTGTATCCCCACACTTATCCTAGAAAATTAATAACACTTCAGACCATCCTGCATACAAATATACATTTTCTCTCTCTTTATCATTTAAACAACTGCAGAACAAATAACCCTCTCTGACTTGAACCAAGATCATTTTGGCTGCCTAGTGAACTTTTCATGCACTATTAACAGCAAATTGCCATTTTGTAAGTCCTCATTTTTCTTGACTTCTCAAAAGGTTCCACAATGCTAAACACTTTTCCTTAAAACATTCTCTTTCTTTGACTTAGGTAATGCTACGTTCTCCTTTATTATTTTCACAGACTTGTCCCCTGAGCTCTCACAGTAGCTCACAACTCAGACTTAGCCACCCTCTTTACCATTCCAAACTGTTTTTCTTCATGGAACCTCATCCCCACTGAAGGCTTTGATTACCACGCATATACTCATGATTGCTAAAATTTTATCTGCAGACTAGACAATTATTTAGAACACCAAGACTACACATTTCAATCCTAAGTAAGCATCTACTGGGATGATTTAACGACCTATATCAACAACTGCTCTTCTCTTTCCCAGTGATTTTTATCTGGGCAGTCCACAATCTTCTATCTGGTTATACAAGTCAGAAATCCTGGAGACAGTCTGGATTCTGTTTGTCCCTCAAGTCCAATTTCATGTGTGTTCAGGTGGCTTTTCCTCCAGAACTTATCCCATATCAGTTTTCTTCCTGCCTTTTCCACTAACACCACCCTGATGATAACCACTGCAATCCTTCATCTAAACTACTGTTAACAGCTGTTTAACTGGATTCCCTGTTTCTACGCTTATCCCCTTCCAATAATTTTTCAATTTATAGAGAGAGTTGTATTCAAAAAAACAAAAAACCTAACTTTATCAGACTATGCAACTTTCTTATTAAAATATTCCATCAGCTTCCTACTGAGTTTAGGGTAAGGACCAAAATCTTTTGCATAAATCTTCTAGGTCTTGCACAATTTTGCTCCTACCATGCCTCATCTTGTCATGGGCTGCTCAATTCTCTGTACTCTAGCCACACTGGTTTCTTTAAATTTTTGAAGAGTTGAATTCTGTGCTCCCCACACTTTTGCCATGTTTTACCTTCCTGTGTCAGCTCATTAATAATCCTATCAGAGAAGACTTTCTTATAAGAAAGAAGCACCATCAAATCTTTGGCTGACATGAAAGTGAGATATCAAAATGGTAATATTTACATTTAGCATGTTGCCATTATGGTTTTAGTTTTTCCAGTCTTGAAAATTAAGCCTAAGAAATGCCTGTTTTTGCAATAAATCTCACATGGCTGCATGTCTTCTGAGATACAAACAGTTTTCTTTGGCTCTAGTAGCTTGTTAATAAATATTTTACTAAAGATGGAAAGATTAGTTTTTTATAAATACAACTACACACTGGGCATAGATGACTTGTGTATTTTTTTCTATGCATGACTTGTCAAAAATAAAATAAAGTGAAATAAAATGGAATTGACGTAGTTCATGGTTTCACTGAGAAAAGAAAATAGGGAATGACGGAATCCTTCTCAGTAAGAGTTAAGTGATTTACAGAGTAGTGTATAAAACTACACTAGTCTGGGAGTCAGATAATTTTAGTCTCTATTACAAACTTGGTGAGACTTCTGCTCATCCCAACCTTGGTAAACCTTGATTTTCCATTTAAAATAAAAGACATAGGTGGAATAAAATGATGTGTGTATAAACATCTGTTGATTACTGAACAGATTTCAATAGTACTTTCTTTGCCTTTCCTAATCCAGCTAGAAACTGTCATTAAATCCTTACCCTAGCCAAGTGTAAGTGGCTCACTAACTCACAGCTGTCTGAAGCAATATCCTGGATGCTTCCTCTATAACACATTCATTCCTACCAAGTATAATTCTCTGCTTTCCATCTAGGCCTTCCATCTCTTCTGACCTTGTCTTCATTTTCTAAATTTTAGCTTACCTATATTTTTAATCAACAAGCCCATTGATTCATTTCTCATTTCATGACTGATTTTCTGACTTGCAGTAGTCTGCCCTGTGTTCTATCAACTTAAATCCTATTCCAAGTTTCTAAGGTTCCTGTTCTCATAGGATCTTTCACAGCCCTTCTGGACCTTCACAGAACCTAACTCTTTGTCTCCTCTGCTTTGGCTCTAGAATCCTAGGGTTGGAGACTGAGAAATCTTTTACTGCCCGTCATTACTTCAAGTAGTTCTTCTAACAAGCTTTGCTCTTTTTCCCACCCATTTTTCTTTTAATAAACAACCCACCTTTAGTGCCAATGCAGCCTAATAGAAAAGACTTATTTTATAGTTAACTTGAAATTTACCAGTTGTGTTTGATTGTTATAAGCTATTACCAGACTTCTACTTAGCATTTATATGTGACAAACTCTTTGGCATTTCCCCCCACAATAATTCAATGACTTTTGCACTGAATTTTAAATATTACTTTTAAATGTATTTTAAATTATATTTCAATAAGATTTACTAAAAATAATGGGGTAAAAGTCACCCAGGGCTTTAATTTACCCAGTACTGTGCTAGACAAAACCAGAGTTGTATACTTTTACAATTATTTTCTGATGCTAGAAATGTTAGTTTACCAAAAGAGGGAATGGCTAACGTTTAGGGACTTGTAATAGATTTCAGCTCAGATTCCATGAGGCATGGATGAATTGATACTGTTTCATTCACAGTATTCTCCAACTACTGGAATGAAACCTCTCAAAAGCTGGACACCTGTTATATTTATTTACTATTATATCTCCAGAAACAGGAACAGTGCCTGAGAAATAGAGTAGTCAATGAATATTTGTCAAATGAATAAAACCCATCAAAAACAAAGGTGTGATTTTAGAAGAAATCAAGAAAGTAATACCACTGTGTGCATAGTTTGATAAAGACAAGATACATTGACAAAATAATTTTATTAATTTACTGAAGAGGAAAATTTCAAACTGCTATGTAACACTAATTAAATACTAAACACAGTGTCATATTGGCAACCTGTCATACAGTGAGGGTACTCAGAAGCAAGAAAAGTGTATTATATTAGTTCTCCTAACTTTTAATAAAATGTCACCTAAGTAAAGAAAAAGTTAGTGCATGACTTCTGTGCAACTAAAACTTGGCATGCATACATGTACACACACACAGAAATGTTCCAATAAGGTTCACACAAAGTCTGGCAATATTATTATTTAACACATTAGGAAAATTGATGCTTACGACAGTATATGTTTTCCCAAAGGTAGAAAATAGCCGAGATAATAGCCAGATCCAAAACTTCTGACTTTGACTTCAGTATATTTTTTAGTTTAAATTTGAATTTGGAAAAATCACATAATAAAAATTCAGAAATAAATCAAGAAGGATAGGATAATACTAATGTCCAATGGTCACTAGAGTCAAGCAGGTTTGTTAAACTCTTTATAAATAAAAATTGAAATTCGCCTTAAGACTGTAGATAAAGTGAATAAATTCTTTGTTTTCCTTTTCAAGAAGAAACTTGCCCAAACTCTAAATTATGAAATAAAATATGTGATTTCTATAAACTGAAGTTGATGTCAGTAGTTCTCAAATCTGTATGATCACCAAAATCATCTGAGGATTAAAAAAAAAAAAAAAAAAAAAACTTTCTCTCAGATCCCCACCTGTGGAGATTCCAATTAATTATATATGGATTTAGGACTAGAATTGATGATGTTGATGATCAGCTACATTTGAAAAACCCTGGTCTAGAACATTGCTTATTTCTTTTAACAAGACTGAGAGAGAAGCAGGTTGATGGTATGACCCCTGCTTGTGCAAATACTAAGGATTATTGAAGAGGCCAATAAGCACCTGTATTTCATGATGCAAAGTAGAATTTGCTAAATTATCCTTACAATTTCTTTCAGCCCTTTTTTTTTGGTAGTGATCTCTCTCTTTAATGTTATATTCGGAGCAAGCTCGCCTCCTTTACCAACCTCTGTATCCACTGCTCATTTTCCCAAAGTGGTACCTATGTATTTCTGAAAATTTTAGCATATAGACTGGCAAAAGTTCCATTTGAATCACTATAAAAGTGAACTTAGGGCCTGCAAAATATGCCTGTTATTTAGAGATAATATCATTGCCTAAGCTGTCCTTATCCATGTCCAATAACCCATAAAAACTGTTTATTTCTCTGTGTGTACCTCCTGTTTTTCTGTCATTTTTTTCCGTAAAAATGTTTTTTCTTTTATATTCAGCTACTTTCCAACATCACATACTATTTCTCCTGAGTGGGATTCTTAGTTGCAAACAACAGAAACCACTCTAAATAAAGTAGAAATTAAATATATTCAGATATATTTAGTAACTCTTCAAACCTCAGGGATGGCAAGATAATTAGGCTTGTAGGAACTGGCCAGTGATGAGGTCAAATTTCACCATGGAATTTCTCTAAATTCATACCACAGTGTGATGTCTCCACATATGTACTAGAATGGCTAATGTGAAAAAGGCTGACAAGACCATATATGTTGTTACCACAGGTGATAATAACACAGTTACAGAGCAACTGACAATCTCACACACTGCTAATGGAATAGTGGGTTTGGTGACTTGGAAGTGGGATGTTGAGGGCTTCTTGAAGGTTTTATTTATGTTTACGCTAACTGCCAACATCAGTTCTTGCACAGGTATTTTCACAAAATAATTTATTGAGCTGTATACTTATTATTTGTGTACTTTTTCTTAATGCACCATATCCAAATTTAAAAAATAGAATATTCTGGGTGGTCAAAGAACATGATAAATACCACTATGCTACATTTCCAGCTTTAACTTAGATGGCTTAGGGTGCTGAGGTGGGGAGTAGAAAGGACCTTTGTGGACTTAACTGCATGCACTCTGCAAGTAGGAATAGAGAATAAAGCTCACTGCGAATGCAAGGTCAAGCAATTTAAGAATCAGTAGCATTGCTGTCATTGTCAAATGTAGATAAACATAATGAGGCCATTACTATATGCAATTTGGTTATAGCATTTTCACTTCTGTATACAGTCATTACGACCTCTCAATGAACAAGAAGAGGAAACTTACTTAAAAGCTAGCCAATAAGAAAAATGGAAAAATTGGACAGTTTCAGTTCTGAGCCACATTCACAAACATGCATTAAACCTATTGTAAAAATAGAATTTTAAGCACTCATTCTCTAGAAAAAGGGTATTGCGGAGTTACTCTTCCTAAAGATATCTTTATGTTCTTTCTAAAAGTCATATTCTAGTTAAGTGCTTAAAGGCAAAATAACTTCTGAACTTCAAACTTGAAATAATGTTTATTTTTATACAAATCAAATTTGAAATAATATCTAATTTCAAATACATATGAAACATGCTATATTGTTATTCATACAGTAAGTCATAATAGGCCATATCATTAACAAGAACAAAAAATCAGAAGCAGTGGAGGGATTACTCTCTGATTTAAAGTGTTTTTTTCTTAAATCACATTGCAAATTTTAATTTTTTAAGCTCTCTGTTCAGTTGAATGAGAATTCCTCATTCCAGATCATCTATGTTTTCACCTCAGAAAGACTCCAAGGGTTGCTGGGACACTTGTTTCAAATAAAAATCCTGTCTTTTTGCATATGTACATCAAGATATATGTACATAAGAATGCTCATGGCAGCATGGTTCATTGTATATATTTATATAAACACACACGCAAATATATATTTGTATGAGTAGGATAACGGATAAACAATTTTGAAATTTCATCAGGATAACATATTTTACAGCAATGAGAAGAAATGATTTATCCAATAATACGAATAGAGCATAAAAGCTTAATATTGGAAAAGAACAACATGGTCCAGAAGACTGTATAAAGCCTGACACTATTTATAAACCACTAACGAAACAAACAAAATGATATGTGTTTACTCATACACAAATATGTGATAGAATATTTCTATACAGGAAATAAATTTTGTTTATGGAATGTGGGCTGATTAATTCTGAAGAGGATAAAGTGTTGACTTGGGGAACAGACACAAAGCAGAGGAAGTAGATGGTACTGCTTTGCTTTCTGGGTTGTGTGTTTGACTTACTGTCCATGATATAACTGTTTCTAATATTTACATATGTATTATTTTGTTTGAATTCGATATTATATAAAAATAATTAAGAAAAATAGGAAATAGCATTTCAGGCAGAAGAAAAAACATGTGAAACAATCCCTAAGGCAAAAAGTAATATGAGGTGTTAAACAAATTAAAAAAAGACACAGAGGAGAACCACAGAGGAGAAGGCAACAAAGGAGGCTGCACAGATTAGAAGCAGCTTTCAAGTCCATGATTTTATTTCATGTCCATAACCATGTTGGAAAGAATTCCACATGTCTGTTATTTTTCATGTTTTGCAGGTGAAGAAACAGAAGAAGAAGACAGGGAAAAGGTAGATGGAAACTTTAGCAGAGCTGAGAAAATCGAAAATGCTTGCCGAGGAGGCATGCGGCCAGAAGCAAGCTCCATCTTGGTGCAGAATCTCTTGAGGATAAGCTTTTGAGCTTAAAACAAGAGTGGTAAATAAAGCGTATGCAAGGATCTCTTAAACCAGCCAGACCCTTTCCTCCACTTCTCTGGGTCAGGGGACTATACATGTATTCTACGGAGAAGTTGACCTAGAGGTGCTAGACTGGGAGAGCAGGAAGAGGGAGAGTCAGGTAGATGTGTTCTATTAAAAACAGACGGAGTAAGCGAAAGTCTGCCACTTAATACGTAAGCTCCTTGGTCCCTCATGTGACTCTGAGCCAATAGGGTTGCCATCCAGGTATATAGCTCCCCAGGCAGAAGAGAAGAGATTATTCGCTCAAGAAACAAAATGGTCCCAGAGAAAACATTTGTAAACACTGATATTTGGGACTGCCTTGATTCTCATCTGATGAGTCTACACAAACAATTCACCAGTTGACATAACTCCCGTTAAGTTTTTATGCTTCAGTCTAAAATACAAACAGATAACCTTTGAAAAGACATTGCAAAATTAAAGACAAAGACCAAACCAGAAATAGGGAAATCAGCATAAAATATATGCAATCTGGGAAAGACCAAGAAAAACTTTATTTAATAAAAATATGCATAATACTCTCAGAAAGGAGAGGATATTATACAGATGAGATAAAAACAGAATTTTATGTAAATAGAATATTCAAAGAATAAGAAAAAGTTATTGGAAATAATAGGACAGTATATATTTGGCCCTCTGCAACCGCAGGAAATTGGTTCCAGGACCCTCATGGATACCAAATCCTACAGATGCTGATCAAGCCCTTGATATAAAATGTTGTAATACAGTCAGCCAGTATATCCATAGATTTCACATTTGTGCATTTAGGGAATTAAAAGTTGAGAAATTAATCTATAGATAAAAATTAAAAGTCAAAGAGAAATATAATAGGAAGAATCTTCGCTGAGAAATGCACATCAGAAAGCTCAGTCCTTTACCTTCTCATATCTTTACTCAAATGGCAACTGATTAGTGAGTCCTTCTCTGATGAATCTACTTAACACTGCAATTTACCATCTTCCTGACAGCACATTCTATTGCTCAACCTCACCTTACTATTTCCACAGATCTTATGGTATAATATGTGTTAAATGTATGTATTGCCTGTGTCTTCTCACTAGAATATAAACTCCATGAGATTTATTTTTTCTGGCTTTGTTCACTGCTGTATCCTCAGCAGCTAAAACATTGAATAGTAGGAGAGAGGATAAAAGACAAACTAGAGGATCTAAGAATACGAACTATTAAAGTTGGATTTGGAAGGGAGGGAATGAAAGTGAGAAAAAAGTAAATGCATATGTTATTATTCATATAAGTGGCTCATTAATACAATCAACAAATAGAAATTTTAATATATTTCACAAAGGTATAAAGAAAAGCAAAATAATAATCACCAACCTTAAAATAACCAGCAAGAAAACAAAAAAAAGGCAAATAGAAAATATAATGAAATTTTATTATAGTTGGCTATAACCTGATAAACAACTTTCAAGATGCATTTTAGTTAAAAGAATTCAGAATTTAATAGTGTATACAATATGCTAACCTGATTTTCAAAAATCCATTTACACATGCTTATGAATGCAAAGAATTGATGACAGAGGGCACCTCTGAAAAAATCTACATAATCTTTTGAATTTAGTAGTATCAGCGTGTGTTCCAGTATGTATATTAGCTTCTTCAAAATATTTAAGTTAATGAGAACTTATTTTGTTTTACAAAATAGCCTCTTTTCTGCTAGGCGTGGTGACTCACGCCTGTAATCCCAGCACTTTGGGAAGCCGAGGCAAGTGGATCACCTGAAGTCAGGAGTTTGAGACTAGCCTGGCCAACATGGTGAAATCCTAGTCTCTATTTTATAAATAGAAAAATTAGCCAGGTGTGGTGGCACATGCCTGTAATCCCAGCTACTCCAAAGGCTGAGGCCAGAAGACAGGAGAATCTCTTGAACCTAAGAGGTGGAGGTTGCAGTGAGCCAAGATCATGACATTGCACTCTAGCCTGAGCAACAGAGTGAGTGAGACTCCGTTTCAAAAAAAAAAAAAAAAAAAGGAAAAGAAAAGAAAACCCCCTTTCCTTCTAGGCACTCTTTTTTATCTCCTCATTGATGTCTCTTCCAGGCAGCCTTTTGCCCCACACCTATGTCTGGCAATTTATTCCGTTGTGGTATCCAAGAACACCTTCTATTAGCCATTTCATGGCACTTACTACATTATTTTATGGTGTCAATGAAAAGGATAGATTCCCTCAGTAGACCATGAGGTCTTGACGATGAAAATGCATTCATTTTGGAATGTCTTAATATGCTTTACTTTATATCTATATTACCTCACCACATTTTACCATCCATCCAAACAACAGTCGCCTAATAAATGAGTTTGCCTGAATGTATAAGTACTTTAGAGGTTCTCTCCAATTCAGTTTCCCATTTGTCCTCCTAAATTTTCTCATTCTCTGTTATTGTAATTTTATTCAGGTATAATGTATATGAAGTAAAACTTACCCTTTATGGTGTACAACTCACGAGTTTTGTCAAATGCATACAATCATATAACGAACATCACCAGCAAAAACAGTATAGATAATATAATCATCAACCCCTGAGAACCCCTTAATGCAACATTATAGTCAAACCTTCCTTCACCCCTAATTCTGAGTACCCTCTGATGTACTTTCTGTTCCTTTAGTTTTGCCGTTTACAGAAGGTCATAAAAATGGAATATACATATGAAGTCTTCCAGATGTGGCCTCTTTCATTTAGTAAACATGCATTTGAGACTCACTGATGTTTTTGAATACAGGAGAAATGTATTCCTTTTTATTTCTGAGTATTATTCAATTATATGTATGTACCACATTTTGTTTATTCATTTACCTTTTCAAGGACATATGTCTTGCTTCCAGCTTGGGGACATTATAAATAAAGCCATACACTACTATAAAGATTTGTGTGTGAACATAAGTTTTCAGTTTACTTGGATAAATACCTAGGAGTGGGATCGTTGGGTTGAATGATAAGTGCATGTTCAACTGTAAAGGAAAATGACAAATTGATTTTTCAAGTAGCTGAATCATTTTTATTTTCAATGACAAAGTATGAGAGTCCCAGTTGCTTTGCATCTCCTCAACAATTCATATTGTCAGCTTTTAAAAGCATTCTAATAGATCCATCTCATTGTGATTTTAATTTACAGTAAGGACTATTACATTTACCTAAGGACTAACGAAGTTGAGCACTATTTCAGGTGCTTTTTTTTTTTTTTTTTTTTTTTTTTTTTTTTTTTTTTTTGCCATCACTATACCTTTTTGTAAAATCTCTATTCAAATCTTTTTGATATTTTTAAAATTTTGAATTGATTTTTGAAAGTTCTTTATGTATTCCAGATATGGGAGTTTTTTCAGACATGGGATATGTAAATAGTTTCTGCTAATATTAGGTTTGGTTTTTATTCTCTTTGCATTGTCCTTGTGCCTGAGCAACATTTTCAGCATTTCTTTTAGTGTAGTTCTAATGGTGATTATGTCTTTCAGCTTTTGTATGTTTACAAAAGTCTTTGTTTTACCTTTTTTAATGAAAGATTTTTTACTGAAATAAAATTCTAGATTGTTTAATTTTTCTTCCAGTAATTTAAAAATACTGGTCATTCTTATTACATTGCTTCTCATAAGATACCTCCTGTCATTCTTTCTTTTCCTCTTCTACAAACACTGTGGTTTTTTACTTTGGCTGCATCTGAAATTTTCTCATCACTGTATTTACCTTAGTTTAGTTTTCTTCATATTTCTTGTGGTCAGAACTTACTGAGCTTCTTAAAATTCTGGAGTTAGAGTTGTCATCAAATTTGAAAAATTATCACCCATTATTAATTCAAATATTTTATCTGCATACACTTCCTTTATAAAATCCAATTACCTATCTATTAAGTTACATAAAATTGCCCTACAGATTATTAATGCTCTTTCTTTAATATATATGTTTTCCTATGGCGTTTAATTTTAGATTGTTCCTACTGATACATCTTCAAGTTCCTAATTTTTTTCTGGGGTGTCTAATGTCTCACTAATCTCATTTAGTATAAGATTTACTTCACACATACTATTTCTAATCTATGGAAGTCTACTTTGAGTTTTTTATATTTTTCATATCTGTACTTTTAAAAGATTTTTAAAACTTTTAATTATAATTGACACAATGATTGTATATATTTATGGGGTACAATGTGATGTTTAGATACACATGTACATTGCGTAATGATCAAATCATGATAATTAGAATATCACCTTAAATATTTTTCATTTCTTTGTGATAACATTCAAAAATCTCCCCTAGCTATTTTGAACTATACAATGACATTACTGTTAACTCTGGCCATTCTATTATGCTATAGAACACCAGAACTTATTCCACCTATCTAACATAGTTTTGTACCCGTTGACCAATCTCTTACCATCCCTCACTTCTCCCTATTCTCCCCATCCTCTGAGAACCACTGTTCTCTTCTCTATTTTTATGAGAACAAATTTTTAGATTCCACATATGAATGAGATCGATTATGCAGTATTTGTCTTTCTGTCACTGGTTTATTTCACTTAACATAATGTCCTCCAGGTTCATCCATGTTGTCACTAATGATAGTTTTTCTTTTTTAAGGCTGAGTAGTATTCCATTGTGTATATATACCACATTGTCTTCATCCATTCATTCATTGATGGTCATCTTGGCTATTGTGAATAGTGCTGCAATAAATATAGGAGTGCAGGTATGTCTTTGATATGCTGACTTCATTTTTTAAATATACACTCAGTAGTGGTAGTCCTGGATTATATGGTAATTATATTTTTATTTTTTTGAGGAACCTTCATACCGTTTTCCATAATAGTTGTACTAGGTTGCTTTTCCACCAGCAGTGTACAAGGGTTCTTTTATCTCCACGTCGTCACCAGCATTTGTTAGCTTTTGATTTTTGTATAGTAGCCACTCTGACTGTAGTTAGGTGATATTTCACTGTAGTTTTGATTTGCATTTCCCTAATGATTAGTGTGAAGTTTGATATTTTTATATATCTCTTGGTCACTTGTATGTCTTCTTTTGAGAGATACCTATTCAAGTTTGTTGCCCATTCTTTAATTGGGTTATTTGGAGTTCGTAGTTGCTGAGTTGTTTGAGTTCATTATATGTTTTAGATATTATACTCTTATTGGATGTGTAGTTTGCAAATACATTCTCCTGTTCAACAAGCGGTCTCTTTGCTTGGTTGATTTTTTCATTTGCTGTGCAGAAGTTACTTTAGTTTGATATAATCCAACTGTCTATATTTGCTTTCAGGGTTTTATCCAAAAATCCCTTACTAAACCAATATCATGGAGTTTTTCTCCTATATTTTCTTCTAGTAGTTGTGTAGTTTAAGGACTCACATGCAATTCTGTAATCCATTTTGAGTAAATGTTTTAATATGGTGAGAGATAAAGATCTAGTATCATTCTTCTGAGAATATCGAGAACTGTGGAGATAATGTTTTCTAAGCACAATTTTATTGAAGAGTCTATCTTTTATCTTTCCTCATTGTGTGTACCTGGCAGCTTTGTCGAAAATGTGTTGGCTGTAGATTTGTGGGTTTATTTCTGATATTTCTATTCTGTTCCATCGGTTTATGTGTCTATTTTTATGCCAGTACCATGCTGTTTTGCTCACTGTCACTTTATATAATAGTATTTTTTGAAGTCCAGCAGTATGATACCTCCAACTTTGTTCATTTTGTTCAAGATTGTTTTGACTATTCAGGCTATTTTGTGATTTCATACAAGTTTTATGTTTTTTTAAAATTTCTGTGAAGAATGTCATTGACATTTTGATAGGAATTATATGGAATTATAGATTGCTATGACTAGTACAGACATTTTCACAATATTAATTCTTTCATTCCATGAACACATTTTAAAAATTTATTTGTGTATTTATATTTTTCATCAATATTTTATAGTTTTCATTGTAGAGATTTTTCAATCCCTTGGTTAAATGTATTCTTAGGTATTTTATGTATGTTTTTGTAGCCATTGTACATAAAGATTGCTTATAAATAAAGATTGCTTTATTTCTTTTTCAGATAATTCACTACAATTAGTGTGCCTTCATATATCCAAAAAGTTAACAACTCAGTGTGTCTTAGTATATTCAAAGTTATACAATCATCTCTATTATTTAAATTCAGAATATGTTCATAATTCCCAAAAGAAACTCCATATGAATTAGCAGTCACTCCCCATTCTATTTGATTCCCAGCCTCTGGTAACCAATAACCTCCTTTTTGTGACTATTGTTTTGTTGGTTCTGAACATTTCATAAAAATGGAATCATACAATATGTAGTATTTCATGTTGGATGTACTTTACCTAATGTAATAGTTTCAAGTTTCATCCATATCATTAACTTTTATTGCCAAATATTATTCTAATGTATGGCTGTACCACATATTGTTTATCCATTCAAGGATTAATGGATACTTGGGTTGTTTTCATTTAGGTTTATTATGAGTAATGCTACTATGAATATTTCTGTAAAAGCATTTGTGCAGATTTACATTTTAAATTATTTCAGTACCTCAGAAAAGAATTTCTGAGTCATATAGTTATTCTACATTTTGCATTTTAGAGGACTGCCAAATAATTTTTCAAAGCAGCTGCATTGTTTCATATTTCCATCAGCAAAGTATAAAGGTTCAATTTTTCTACAACTTTACCAACACTTATTATTTTCCATCTTTTCAATTCTAGTAATCCTGTGATACCACCCATCTTACTGAGTGGTATTTCGTTGCAATTTTGATTTGCGTTTTACTAATGGCTGATGATGTTTGGGATTATTTCGTGTGTTTCTGATCATTTGAATATCAAATTTGGAGAAATATCTGTTCAAATCCTTTGCCCTTTTTCATTGGCTTATTCATATTTTAATTGTTGAATTTCAAGAGTTTGTTAAATAATTTTGAGACTAGTCCCTTATTAAATATATAATTTGTAAGTATTTTCTCCCATTCTATGGGCTGTCTTTTCACTCTTAATGGTATCCTTTGAAGCACAAAAATTTCTAATTTAATATTTATTTGATTAAGTCTTCTTCAGTGTCCAGTTCCCTTGGTTATTGTTTATCTAGAAATGTGCTAATTTCTGTCTCCTTTTTGAGGGATACTTTGCTGCATACACCATATTTTAATGAGAGTGTTTTTCTTTCAGCAAAATGCCTTCCCACTGCTTTAGTCTGCCATGGCTTCTGATGAGAAGTTAGCTGTTAATCTTATGGATTACTCCTTATACCGATGAGTCACTCCTCTTTTAATGCTTTCAAGATTGTCTCTTCATCTTTGTCTTTCAGAAGTTTTCTTTTGATGTTTCTAGTGTGGATTTATTTGAAATTTTCTAGCCTAGAGTTTGTTTGAATTCTTGGTTGTGTATATTAGTATATGTAACAAACCTACACGTTATGCACATGTACCCTAGAACTTAAAGTATAATAATAAAAATAAATTATGTTTTTTTAAAAAAGAAAAGCTTGCAGGCATTATTTCTTCAAATAGTCTTTCTACACATTTCTCTCTCCTCCCCCTTGCATACATACTCCCTATCATGCACATAGTGGTACACTTGATGGTATCCCATAGGTCTTTTTTCTTTTGTCCTTATTCTTTCTGTCCCTCAG
The DNA here is from genome assembly GCF_002776525.5 of Piliocolobus tephrosceles. Classification (NCBI taxonomy): domain Eukaryota; kingdom Metazoa; phylum Chordata; class Mammalia; order Primates; family Cercopithecidae; genus Piliocolobus; species Piliocolobus tephrosceles. Next base: position 57,283,104 of record NC_045448.1, on the reverse strand, counting down.
ATTTGATATTCTCAATTGACCTATGTTAAAGTTTGCTGACTCCTTTTTGCTGCTATCTTCTGTTGAGTCCCTCAGAGTAAAATTTTGCTTCAGTTACCCTTTTCAACTACAGATTTTTTATAAAATTTGTCTCTATATTGATATTCTGTATTTAGTGAGATGTTATTCTCATTCCTTAGTTTTTATATGATTTTCTCTTCTAACTTGATATATATAAAATCACTGATTTTAATTATTTCTTTAGTAACTTCAACACCTTGACTTCTTCCTGGATAGTTTCTATTGACAGGATTTTTTCATATGGATGTACTATGTTTTCTTGTATTTTTGCAAGTCTCTTAATATTTACTAAAAAGTGGACATGTCAAATAATATAAGCAACTCTGGAAATCTGATCACCCTCCACCAACCAGAGTTTGACATTCTTTGTGCATTATGCTGTTTTTGCTGAGTTATTTTGCTGACTTTCTTGAAGCAATTTTGTAAAGTATGTATTTTTTGTTATTGTGCAAAGCCATTGAAGTTGCTGCTAGCTTTCCTTGTTTGTCAGCTAATCACTGGGCAGAGATTTTCTTAAATGACTGTAACCAATACATCTTACAGCACTCGCTGATGGACACTTTTTGGAGTTCAGACACACCTTCAGTGCTCAGGCAAACAGTTTAAAATTCTGCCTTAGCCTTTACTTTCTGCTTATGAAGACTCTCAAGGGCAGCCAGAGATGAGTGCTAAAGATTTTTTCTAGTCTTTTCTAGCATGCACACAACCCTGGTCATGTGTGCCACCCCATGTATCCTTCTAGATTCCCTGGAACACATCTGAGGTTTTTAAAGCCCACCATAGATACCTCATTCCATATATACATATATATATATATATATATATACACACACACACACACACACATATACACACATATATATACATACACACACACACACACACACACACACACATATATTAGCTATTGTTTGCCCCAACTGTTGTCACCACCTCTGGGAGCTGTGATGTTAAACAATTGCCAATGAGAAACATCCTCAGCTATTTATACATTTATACATAGAAAGCATGAAGAAGATCAAATTAAGACAAGTCTTATGAGTGGTGGTTTCTGCTGTGCCCTCATACTTCAATCTCCTTTTACACTGGTGCCACAGAGGGTGCATCTCTCCATGCCCTTGTCCCTCTCAAATACAATATTGATATTGTTTATAATTCCATGTTTGTCATTGTAATAATGCAGCCTCAGTACAAATGATGTATTGTAATGAAGCATCATCAGTACAAATTCTCTATTTGCCTGGCTTCCTTTTACTCCACCAGGGTTAGAGAGTTTAGGGGTTGATTTATTTATTTTTTATTTTTTATTTTTTTTTATTTTTTTGAGACAGAGTTTTGCTCTTGTCACCCAGGCTGGAGTGCAATGGTGCCAACTCAGCTCACTGCAACCTCTGTCTCCTGGGTTCAGGCAATTCTCCTGCCTCAGCCTCCCGAGTATGTGGGACTACCGGCATGCACTACCATGCCCTGCTAATATTGTATTTTTAGTAGAGGCGGGGTTTCACCATGTTGGTGAGACTGCTCTCGAACTCCTGACCTCAGGTGATCTGCCTGCCTTGGCCTCCCAGTGTTGGGATTACAGGTGTGAGCCATTGCACCTGGCCTGGAGGTTTATTTTTACTTTGGTGGTGGTGGTGTTTTACTTTTCTCTTCCTCTAGTTGTAAATGATCTTCATCAGTGCTTTGGGGTGACACGGTTCACTTGATTAAGGGTTTGGGGATTTGTTTTGTTCTCTACAGGGAAATAAATTTCTAGTTAGAGGATCCTGCTTTTCCTACAATGATGAGTCCCCCATCTCCCAGCTCTGTCACACTGATGGAGCTTCTTGCTGGTTTCCATCTTTGTCCCCAATCTTTCTCATGAACAACTGTAGAAGGTCCTCAAGGGGGATCCTGAAAGCTGATTTGCTGCGTTAGTATATGTGGCTTCAAGAAGCTCTATACCTCATTCCAATTCACACTCAGCCTTTTGCACTTCATTAACAATGTTATTTAAATCTTTTTCATTGCTTTTATAGTGTCCACATCTTCTTTCCATGCTCAACTACAGGTGAGTCCCTGTGACATCCTGTCTCTCAAGGTGTTTCTGTTTCCTAAAATTTCAATATAGTAGGTTCCCTACAACACCAGCTCTTTGATGTGTTCAACAAAATTATAACTTTATAGGTTATCTGGCGTTTTATTATTACTAGGTTGGGAGTGATTCTCTTCTCAGCATCATACATCCTAAATACGAGCCTGACTCACAATTTGAACAACTATTAAACAAACATAATTTTCTGAACAAAAAGTAAAATTGAAGACTAGTTTCAAGGGAAAAGATGGAAAAACAAACAAATAGTTCCTGTTTTACCATATGCTATAGCCAGCTCATGACAAACTATATTAACTTTGTTTAGCAATGCCTCAACAAATAGAAACATACCTCAATGTATGAAAAATTGGACCAGCTTTCATCATCCCTGATATTTAAAATGTGATGCTGGGAAAAAATTATTTTTTATGGTAGCTAATTATATTCCTGGCAAAACAGAAACAAAAGTCATGCTGTAATTTCCTATTAAAACTACAAAACAGGTTGGGAACAGTGGCTCACACTTGTAATCCCAGAACCTTGGGATACCTAGATAAGAGGATCACTTGAGGTCAGGAGTTTGAGGCCAGCTTGGGCAACACAGCAAGACACCATCTTTGTAAAAGAAATAAGTAAGTAAATAAATTAGCTGAGCATGGTGGCATACCTGTAGTTTTAGCTGCTTGGAAGTCTGAGACTGGAGGATTGCTTGAACCAAGGAGTTCAAGGTTATGGTGAGCTATGATTGCACTACTACACTCTAGCCAGGGAACAGAATGAGACCCTGCATCAAAAAAAAAAAACAAACAAAAAAAAAACAAAAAAAAACAAAAAAACAAAAAAACAACAACAAAAAAAAAAAAACAGAAAATGCCTACAAAACAAAAGCAGAATACCATTTCATGTGGACTAATTTTACTTTATTCTAACACATTTTATTCTGAAGTTACAGACTACTCACAGGGATAAAACTTCTTCACACTTCACAAAGTAGTTATGTCACACACTAAATTGTCTTTATGGGTAGTATTAAAACTAACCTACATTTTTAACACTGATATCTATTTTACATTAATACCCTTTCTTCAGGCAACATATGAGGTAAAAAAGAAAGCACTTTGGAAAATGTGAAGTTAGTACCTATTTAAGATGATAAATTTGTTGTTTCAAATTATAAATAACCCATGTATATCCTGCTTCCTACATTATCTATATTAATTCCAAGTAACAGCTGTTTTGAGAACATGCAAGGTTACATAGAAGTGAATTTCTACAAGGAAAGAAGCTTTTATTAGATTTTGTGGATTGTCTACATAGATTGAATTAGTTAGAAGATTGCTAAATCTCATCTTCACTTAGTGCAGTTTAGGTGGAACTACATTGCTAATTCATACCAAAAAATAATAATAATAACTTATCGAAGTCGAGGAGAATTAGCCTCAAATGTCACACTTAAAAACATTAGCTCTCAAAATACCACGTTGGCTATTAAGATAAAATACTTCACAGATGTTCACAAAACCTACCTAATCATACCAATGCTACAGTTCAAAACAGAGAACAATTGATTTCTTAAAGTAAAGGCTTTTGAAAACAGGATGAACCTGACAAAATGCAAAATATTTACTAACAATTAATAACTCAGAAGTCCTCAACACAGTTATAGCTAAAAATAAAGAAAAAGTCAGTCTTAACAGAATATCTGACAGATGCCTAATACTTTTCTCTAAGCCAGTAACTAAAAACCAGTAAATAATGTTTTAATTGTAAAATGTAGAGAATTTCAAAGCACATAAGAAATAACATAAGATTTTCTGCCTGTAGTGAGATTTTATTAAAAGTGTTATAAAACAGAAAAAAATCAAAGCACACCAAAAAGTGTACACTTCTTCATTGTCCTGAGAGCAGCAGCCTGTATCATTTTCAATAGATGGACCACTCTGACAATCAAGAAAAGTCAGTAATTTAAAAAAGAAGAAAATAATAATACTTTATATTTTCTGTAGCATTTATCTGCATTCTACTAGTTCATGGACAACTTAAAATGTTTTGTTTTGTTTAAAATGTATAATATATATTTCATTTATACATACAAAAGACTGAGTGTGTATGTATATACATAATATATTGCATAGAATGAACATTGGTCAACCCATTACCAATTTAACAGCTAGAAGATTAAAAATACCATTGAAATTCCTTGTGTACTCCTTCCAGATTCAATTCAGCCATCCTCCCACAGCCCCATCTCCACCACGGCAAACAATATTCATTTTAAGAGACTGTTATCTTCAGTATATTTATTATCCATAAACTATATAGCATTTTTTGCTGTTTTACACTTAGTAAAATAGTAATACTGTATGTCTTAATCTGAAATCGCTTATTTCACAAATATATTTTTAAGATTCGTATAGGTTATTGTATATATGAATAGTTCATTTATTTTTACTAATGAGTTCTTTCACCATATATAGAAATTTATTTATCTATTTTATTGTTAATAAACATAAAAGTTGTTTATATATTTTTGTTTTTGATTGTGGGAGACAGTGTGGTGATTTCTCAAATACGTAAAGATAGAAATATCATTCAACCCAGCAATCCCATTACTGAATATATACCCAAAGGAATATAAGTTGTTCTATTATAAAGACACATAGCAGTGTATATTCATTGCAGCACTACTCACAATAGCAAATACATGGAATCAGTCTAAGTGCCCATCAATGATAGACAAGAAAATGTGGTACATATACACTGTGAAATACTATGCAGCCAAGAAAAAAAAGAACGAGATCATGTTCTTTACAGGTACATGGATGTAACTGGAAGTCATTGCCCTTAGCAAACTAACGCAAGAACAAAAAATTAAATACCACATGTTTCCACTTATAAATGGGATCTAAATGATGAGAACACATGGACACACAGAGGGAAACAACACATACTGGGGGCTATTGAAAGGGGGAGTGGGCAAGGAGAAAGATGATCAGGAAAAATAACTAATGGGTTCTTAATACATGGGTCATGAAATAATCTGTGACACAAACCCCCATGACATGAGTTTATTTATGTAACAAGCCTGCACATGTTCCCCTGAACTTAAAATAAAAGTTAAAAAATTTGTTTCTATAATTTTTACTTCAACGGATATCCTTGGATTTTTTTATTCTGACATGCATATCAAAAGAGTTTCTCTAGGGTGAGGCTTTTCATACTGTGAATCACATCCTAAATAAATCAACACTTTGGGAGACCAAAGTGAGAGGATAGCTCAAATCAAAACATAGTTTTTTTATGTAGATTAAGGAAGAAATTAGGACAGTATTAATTAGAATAAGATAGAATAAAAATGTCGTTTCATGAAAAAATATTCCAGTTATTTCTATATTCCTATACATATTTATAAGTATCTGGGATAACGATGTAAAATATGTTACTTAATGTGGGTCAGATTGATAAACATTTGAACATTCTATATGCTAGCATGTAGAATTACTGTGTTACAAGATATGTTCACATTTAGTTTAACAAGCTAAGGCCTAAATGTTTTCAAATTGGTTATCCAAATATGTAGATTTAACTGTTCTGTCGAAGAATATGCACATTTTTCATATTCTCACTAACAATTATTAGATATTTTAATTTTTGACAATCTAGTGAGTATAAAATGATCACACATTTTGTTTTTCAGTTTGTATTTTTCTGATAACTATGAGATTGATTATATATTTACTAACCATTCAATGTACTCTTCTAAAAGACAGGCTTTATGATTTTATTTTTCTCCTGGGTTGTCTCTTATTGATTTGTAGGAGTTCTTTATGTATTTTCAGTATGAGTTTTTTGTATAAGTATTGTCATGGTTTATGACTTATTTTCACTTTCACTTGGATATATTTGATTAACAAAAGTACTAAGTTTTATTGTCAATTCTATCAATCATTTTATGGTTAATACTTTGCTTATGATAATCATTTCTCTTATGATGAGCATCTTGATGAGAGTATTTCCTGTCCAGCAGACAAAAAGTTACTGTTTGATAAATTTTTCAATGTTTTAAAATTTAACTTTCACATTTAATTCCTCATATTGAATGGATTTTTGTGTATGGTACATAAAATGGAATAAATTATAGTTATTCCTAGGGATAACAACATCCCTTCAACATTTATTGGATTAACCATCCTTGTCACACTGATCTTGGCTCTAATGCCTTCCCTTTAATCAAGCATACCTGTTTGTGGACCTCCCAGCCTACATCTTTCTCCTATGCTGGATGCTTCCTGCCTTTAAACATCGGACTGCAAGTTCTCCAGTTTTGAGACTCGAAGTGGCCCTCCTTGCTCCTCAAGCTTGCAGACAGCCTATTGTGGGACCTTGTGATTGTGTAAGTTAATATTTAATAAACTCATATATGTATATATGTGTGTGTGTGTGTGTATGTGTGTGTATTCTATTAGTTCTAATACAGTGGATTTGATTACAGATTTGATATTTGGTTTCATTGTTTTATTTTTCCAGCATAACATATTATGCCTACCACAGATTTAAAACATTTTTATACCTTTTAGGGGAAGTATTCCCACCTGACTTTTCCCTCATTACCTAATTTGGTTATCCAGTTTTTGTTTTTTCCAAATTGCAACATTAGAATAGCACAAAAATTTAGTGAACCGTCTTTCAAGCTTCCCAAAAACCTATTTTTAGGTTTCTATTAGAATTCCATTAATGTTGGAATCAACTTCACATATATAGATGTAATAAATTATTTTCCAATCTCTCAAACTCTATTTTAGTGTTTTATTTAAATTCTATTAAATCTATGAATTAATTTGTGGAGAACTGACATCTTTAGATTATTGAGCCTTCTAATCCAGAATCATTATATGTCTCAATTTTATTGAGGCCTCCTTTAATTATTTTTCTACATGTTTAGTTGCCTTTCAGTCTCTAAAACAAATTAGCCTGTAATTTTTGTAGGAAGATTTTATACCATTGATTCAACATAATATTCGTAGGACTATTAAGGCTTTCCATTTCTTCTTTGTAAATTATATTTTTTAGAAACATATCTATTTAAGTTAGTTAGGTTTTATGCTTTTTACCAAACAAAATTACACACCAATATTCCTGAGGAACATACATGAAATAATCCTTAATAAAATTTTAGAAAATTAAATTCAGCAATATAGAAAAAGCATCTCTTTCCTTATAGATATCTTATAGATATAGAGATAGAAATAGTATCTCTATTCCCCATAAACTCTGGCAACCATTAATCTACTTTCACTCTCTGTAGATTTGACTATTCTGGACATTTCATGCAAATGGAATATTCTGCAAACTTTTTTATCTCAAGTATTTTAATTAACAGGTTTTCAAGATTCATAATTCTTGTAGCATGTTTAGTACTTTATCCCTTTTTATGATTGAATGATATTCCATTGCATATATATGTCTTGTTTATCCATTTATTAGTTCATGGACATTTGAATTGTTTCTACTTTATTATTAATAATGCTGCCATGAACATTTGAGTGCAAATTTTTGTGTGAACAAATCTTTTCAATTATCTTGGGTAGATACATAAGAGTGGAATTCATGGGTCATATGATCACTCTGTGTTTTACTTTTCGAGAAACCACCAAACTGTTTTCCCATGCATCATTTCATATTCTCGCCGTCAATGTATGTCCCCATCAGATTTTAAACTTCAGGAGAACAAGGGCAATGTCTATTTTGTTTACCACCATATACCCAGTACCTAGGGAATGGGGCTTGACACATAGAGTATTCTTGACACAGATTTGTGGACTAAATTATTGAAAAAATAAATGAAATGGTCCAGTTATTTGTTAAAGCTATATGCCTAGAACATATAGAAAGTGGTAAATATTAAAATGTTACTATTATTACTTTTTGAATTTATACTCAGAAGTGTAAATCCATTTAACACCTAAGTTTGTGGCTATATTGTACAGTTAAAATTCAAGTCAAAATAGGTTTGAAATATACAAGTGGGTGATGATTTCAGGACCAAATGCCTTGTAAAATTGACCTAATACTTACTGACAACTACTCAATTTACAATACAAAATATTGGAATACTGGGTGATTGTCACTTCTCCAAACTGTCCACAGTGATATGAGAAGAGAAGGAGTATAAAATTGTGGCTCAGGGAAACAGCACTAGACCTCGGCATTTCCTGGGATAAAAAAAAAAGTTGAGGAGGATAATCAGCCAATCCTAACGCTCCTATTGATAAGTGAATTTAGAATGTGTTTGAGAGCAAAGTATTCTACCCACTCCAATAGTCTGCTGCTTAATGTCACTTCCTGATCCATTCTCCATCCATCAGCCCAAATTATCTTTAATCATAAAGCTTGATTGTTCTACTTTACTGTTGAAATCTCTTAGTGGATTTACTACTGCTTTTAGAATTAAGATGAAATCTTTACTATATTCTATAGGAACTATATAAAGGCATTCTTGCCTGAGGGTAATGGACATGGCTAAAGAACTCTGATTCAAATTTTGATTCTAACACATCGTAACTATGTGTATTGGGGAAATACTTAGGTTTTTTCATCTGGAAACCAAGATAATAGCAATAATGTTCTCCTTAGGTATTTTTATTATTGAGTTGTTTATGTAATACTTCACAATAATACTGCAGGATAACGTAAAGTAGTATTTGGTGCACATTAACCACTTTATAAGTACTAGCTGCTCTCATTTGAAATTATTTTATCACTTGTTATTGGCCACTGTTAACCTCTCCAATCTTGTCTCACACCATTCACTTATCCCTTGCTCTGCCCCAGTGACACTGAATTTGTCTTTGCTCCTCAAATACGCCATATACCATGTTTCCCCTCGCCCCCCCTTTTCTTTGCCTGTGGCACATACTCCCTCTTTTGGGTGGTTACAATCTCACATTCAGTCTCACTTTCTATAATTCATTTTATCAACCTCAGAACACGGCCTGGACCCCCAAGGGTCATGCTTGCCTTAGCAGTCCTAGATTTCTCTGATGCAGCTCTGCTCATCTACCAACCCCTTTGATCTAGAGCCTTTGGTACCTACTCTGACTTCCACACCCCAGAACTCTTTGCCATCCTGTTCATTTAGTAATCCTACTGGGTAACATTTCTGCTCAAGTACAACTTGACAGTTACACCCTTGGCTTATCTTGCACTAAGTTGTAGTTTGCACTTCCCATGTCCACATCTAAACTTTCTATCTGGGGAAATCAATTACAGGTATACCAAAATGTAACCTGACAGCAAGAAAAATATGGGAAAAATATCAAAACTAGCCATCACAGCCTGGCTACCAGATCAAAGACAACTGAGTTAACTCTAAAACCCAAAAAGCCACCTTTGATTGGCATTGGTTCAGAAATTGTATCTGAATACGGATCTCAGTGGAACATATGAAGCAAACTGAGAAATTTTGGAGGGGCTCATGTAGGTCAAGTTATGACAGAACAAATGCCACAATCTTTTTCTACCTTACAAGTTATTCTACAGATGACCCTATATATGTCAACTATAAGCAGTATGAGCAAGAAATCCATCTCTTTCATTGTCTGGAGCATAACACACATTTGACAACAAATATAGCACATGCATAATATATGATTATTTAAATAAATGATTATTTGCAAAATGTTTCAATTTCTTGATATTTCTCATACTCACGTTATCTGAGGAGTTATCAGGACTCTAGTCTCATAAACCATACTAACTGGCTTTGCATAAATAATTTTAGTTTTGTTTAATTTTTTTTAAATATTAGAATTCTTACCCAAACTGTAGTGGGACAAGTTTCTAAAGTGAGAGAAACCTGCTTACAACTGTCCCAGAAATTTTGATTCTATGCCCTTAGCATGTGACATCACTTTTTCTGGCATCCTAGTTTCTTTCCCTTTTTTAAAGATTTAATAGTAATGATAGCCCTTTTTCAGTATCATTATGAGAATGTATTATATAAATGAAAGAAATGTCTAAAATATCTGTTGCAAGGCCTGCAACACAAACCATAATGGCATGATAAATGACATTAGGTATCATCAAACAAATAAATATTTGAGCTCAGACCAGGTATGTGGTCTTGTGAGGATGATAAGAATAGTTGATTTGCAAACTCTGCCCTTGGGAGCTTTTAGTATGGTGAGAGATGTAAGACATGTTTAACAACAATGGCAATACCAGCAGCAGTAGCTATACCGAAGAGCAGTACTGAATTTACAAAGATACAAGGGGCACTTTTCCACAAAGGCAGTTAAAGAAAATAGGATTTAAGCATGGCCTGCAGGCACAGGAAGCAGGAAAAGCAGAGCCTGGGAAACAGCAAAAATCTGGAGAATGGAAAATTAAATAATAGGGTAAATAGGCATTGGGTATAATAGTTTGTGTAGAATACCAGTTCACCTAGAAAAAAATGAAAGATATGGCTAGGAAAGCAAGTTATAGTCATATAGGGTTTGGGATATCAGACTGAGATGTTTGAAATACATCCACAGGCAGTGGGTATCAGTGATGGTTTTAGTTATGAAGGGACATGCCCAGAATTTGTTTTAAAAGATTAGACTTCTTGCTCGAAGAAAAATTTTAGAGACAGAATCATATTGAAGGGTGTTGTTAGAAAGCTGGGAGGCATTGATACCATCTAAACTATAAATATCTATGTCATAATGGAGACAACTAGAATGGTGACATAACATTTCCTGTGTTTCCTACTTCGTCTGTCTTAACTCAGGGTAGAAAAGCACATGAGAAAATTTTCATTCTAATTCAAAGAGAAAAACGGTTAGCTTGACAGGAAGGACCTCTGTATCAATAATAAAGTGGAGGAGCACCAGTGTTCTGACAGGGGAGCACCATTTTTGAAAATGATCCCTGAGAACTTTTGTTTTGAATGATCTTATCTTCTAAGAGTGCTGTCCTGTATCCCTATCACACTTTCAGAGAGAGAGCATCTTAGATATTTTCACTTTAATGAGAAAAAAGTCAATATTTCAATGGACTTAAATGGTTTATTCTTCCTTCAATAAAAGAGCATAAGAAGTTAATAAGATGGTACTGAAAATCTTTTTGGCCATGTATGATACTACCTCTAGAATGCCACATAAAAATATGAACTTTTCAGATGAGCACTGAGATTTAGGAAGAGAAAATACCAGTATTATTTATAATCTCTCTCTCTCTAAATGGTCTTCAAATACTTTGCAAAGGTTATCTTGGAGATCCTCACAAGGAGGCAGGTAACTAGTAACTATGGCCATTTTATTGAATGGATATGGGTGATCATGTGTAGATAGATAAAACCTAAGCCTGGCTTCACAAATCCAAGCATAGAATTATTTCAAAACTTGATCAATACATAGGAAAATTTGAGAGCCATTCAAAGTTACACTTTGACGAATATAGGGAAGAAAAGCTGGCACGAACTAACCCATTCCATGCCTACTCAGTGATGTTTTGGTGGCTGCCGAGGCAACTAAGTTGACCTCCTAATATTTTTATAGGAATGCAGTTTTGAGTAACTTGATCAGTTAATGCATTGGCTCTTCACAATACGCCATACAATGATAGCTACAGAAGTGTCCAGGCTTTCCTGATTTGAAAAGAGTAAGATTATTCATTGAGTGAATGGCACTCAGCTAGGCACTCCCTGAAAGATGCAAAGATAAATAATGATCAGTGTCATAATTAGCATACTACAGGGAGTAGGAGAGGGAAAGAAAGAAATGTTCACTGGACTGAGATAAATAGACTGACTATGGAAGTATTAAGTATGTGTTTGGTGATGAAATGTTGGTGCCGCAAAATTTGAGAGTTGGAAATAAAATACCATCAAATTTCAGTTTTAATAAAATATAATTATAAACATAGACAAAATGTATTTTGTTAACACACAAAATGTTTCAAACACATAGGACTTTTTAAAATATTTTCTTCAAAACCCCAATAAAGTAGAAATTATCACAATCTCCATGTTGTAGACAGGAAAACTAGGACTCAAAGAGAAAAACTCATATTGCAAATTCAAAACCAAATTATCATATGGAAGCACAACTTTGAATGTCAAAGAGAATTTACTCCAATAAAGATCTTAAAATGGATGTGTATTAGTCCATTCTCACACTGCTGTAAGGACATACCTGAGACTGTGTGATTTACAAAGAAAAGAGGTTTAACTGACTCTCAGTTCCACATGGCTGGGGAGGCCTCAGAAAACTTAAAATCATGGCAGAAAGCACCTCTTCACATGGTGGCAGGAGAGAGAATGAGTGCTGAGTGAAGGGGGAAGCCCCTTATAAAACCAACAGATCTGGTGATAACGCACTCACCATGGAAAGAACAGCATGGCAGGAACCGGCCCCATGATTCAATTACCTCCCACTGGGTCCCTCCCACCACGGGTGGGGATTATGGGATTACAATTCAAGAAGAGATTTGTGGGGGACACAAAGGCAAACCACATCAGATATTTAAGGAATGAATTATAAAGCAAGTCTTTCACATTAATTCATGTTTCCATTCTACATTCTTTTTTTGCAGTCCGATCTCTGAGTTCTTTATTTTCATATCCTAGCAACTTTCAACAGAAATGCAGAAGGTAAATATTCCAACCAAAGAATTATAAGGTGGCATATGTTAAAAATGAAGAATGAAGAGGCTGTGATTTTTATTTCCATCTAAGTTCTCTTCAGTGCGCTAGAATTCTATTAAATACCTCTTGAAATAACTCAGCCATCCACTTTCTCTTGTTGTTAGGAAACATATGAAGCTATGACAATTGAACTGTTTGATCATATAGGCTGATTGTAGCACAACGCCTATGTAGACTATAACTTTATTTCAAGTCCTATGTGATTGTGGTGTTTGAAAGGTCTAGGCAGGGGACAACAAGAGGCAGGAATGAAGGCACTTTAACTTTTCATTGGTTAAAACAAGTTCTCCACAGAATTATGCCAGTGGGAAAACTGAATCTCTGTCTGGAATTTTACAAAGAGGCATAAAAAGAACAGATTGGGTCATCTGCATATGTTAAAAGTAAAATAACATAGATTTTATACAAATAATTAAGATGAAAGGACCTAACATTGGTATCTGATAATTCTGTAATTGTATATGAATTACATTCATTGTGAGTCTGCACCAGATCAATGAGTTGACATTGAACTATCAATATCTCTTAGCCTTCCAATCTCCACATCATTAGATTTCTAAGGAAATTCTTGTGGGTCAAATATGTATTTTCAAAGAGAGGTGTGCATTATGCATCATATGGTGAAAAAGAAAAAAACAAGAGATGTGATTACAACTTATTTTACCAATAACTAGCTGTATAACCTTGGAACTTAACCTTCACCTTCTTGAGTCTCACTTTTATTATTTGCAATGCCAGAAATTGAGATAAATGACTTCTAGGTTATTCTACCTCTAGTATAGCTGTGATGTTTAGGCATAAGTGCTGTGACTCCAAAAAGTGTATTTATTTTCATAAGCTTAGCAGGTAACTAAACAAACAAACAAAAAAAACTATGGTTTTCCACTTTTACAGTATTTTGGATAATGATATCACTATTAAATCTTCAGAATCTCAAATACTCTCAATTAAGAATTTGAGTTTTAAGAATAGTATAGCTTCCTTCAAAACATTGATCAACAAGACAGACACAATTGAAAATATAATCACATACCCAGAGCGACTTCAAAACTAGTTGTTTCTTAAAATAAAAGTTTGCTATGAAACTAAAGCTACAACTGTCATAGCAGAAATGGAACCAAGTTGAAACAGTGCAAATTGTATTCACTGTCCAGGACAAAAAACTCTTTATTCCTTAATATAATAGCCCCCTGACTTTTGTTCATTTAAAATTCATTGGAAAACACTAGGTATATATTGCTGTATTACTGGAAAAAAAGTCCTGTAAATATTATAAGGAGGTAGAAAGTCTCCTTTCCAATTGACCCTATGTAAGAAGACTTTCATTTCATATATATGTGTGTGTGTGTGTGTATACACACACACACACACACATATATACATACACATACATATATGATCCATATATACTAATCAGCCATGAAGAAAATCATTTTCTAACAACTTCAGAGGGTATAACCATCTTCTTGAAATCCCTAGAGACTTTACACTCATCTCATCTCTATGTTATTCAATATATATGTACCAAATATATCTACGCCAAGGTAGTTCATATACAAAACAATATTTGGGAAAGGTAATTAAGTTATATAAAGCTAATATTAGATTTGTTTTTAAAAGATCATTTAGGATTAATAAATATGCATCTGTGTGGGTAAGTCTTGGGTCTTCCAAAGAAATAGAAAAAAAAAACAAATTTGGGAATATGCAATAGCAGGACACATGCCATCACTTCCATGAATGTGTGTGACAGCTGTATTAATATTAATAACTAACTATGCTATGCTATTTCCAGGATTTCACAAATTAACCCCAGGGTCCACTGTATATCATTAAAAGCACCAAGTGTATGTTTTATGTGGACAACAATACTGGTAGAGTATGAAAATTTGGACGAATAATGTAGAATATCTGGTAAAACATTTATCCATATATCTTTATTAGTCTCTATTTCTCTTCTTCAATATCAGGGCTCAAATTTTCTTCTTCAGGGGTTTAATTACTATGAATGTAAGTAACTATTTAGATAGAGGAAATTTAAGGCATTGAGATATTTTTCTAATGTACTGTACATGAAACAGGTACTCTATAGATCAATGGTTGTTAACTTATTATTTACATTTGACTTTCCATGGAGTCGATATGGCCTCTCTCTTTGAAAACATATCATTTAAATTAATATAAAACATTTTAATTTTTAAGTTTAAAGCATAGCCCCCATTAGTATAACTCCTTTAAGGGGCTATTCTCAATAAAATCTTCTGAGGTAAGATTTCCAAATAGGATGTAAAAGATGAAAGTTTCAAAGTTTTGGCCTGGGGCCAAAGAGCTATGTGTTATCTACTTATTCTGGGAAGTAGAGAAGAAAACAGTTAGGGTAAAAGAAAAAAACACCATATGGGCAGAAAGAATGGGTATTGATGTGTTGGGATAAGAACTGAGTTTAAAGAAAGAATGAATCCTGTTGCAGATGCTAAAGGTTTCAGATTTCATGTTCATGCTGCCTCTTACTACTTACAAATATTTACATAATTGGACTCTTTTATTTAAAAATATACTAATTTCTGTAGATGTCATCTTACCACAAACATTGGAGAAAACTAGGTAAATAGCAAAACACTGATAATTTAATTGTAAAGCATGAAGGGAACATAGATTTAATGTTTTCTTAAATATGGCAGCCCATTGTGTTCCATGACCTCAACCTAGAGGGCATTTCTTTCCACAAAAAGAGTCAAAGCAGGACTTCTAACCTGAAATTTCTGCCTGAATAGCACAGAGAAATCATTTCACTCTAGGGCAGCCAAAACCTTTTCCCAAACACATACTAGAGGAGAGAAAATCCAATGACTTCTGGCATCCCTCACACTTGTAAAACAAAATTAGACAAAATGTGAAGTAGAACCATAGGAATATATTTGAGAAACTAAGAAATTGCAGAAATAGACTGAAATAAAACCTGCAATGGCTCTCTAAACCTAGCTTCTATCAAGGTGGAAGTCAGAAAATTTGCTTTAGATATCACACCAGGACAACAAAAGACCATACAAAGAACACCAGGACAGAAGCACTTCCCTGGACTTGACACGGGTGAGCTTCACCAATTTCTTAGTAAAGAGAAATTGGAAATATTACCCAAACAACTGTGTTTGCTGCTAAGTATTATTCTAATCTTTCTATCAATATACACAGAAGTGTATTGTGTATACACTTTATTTAGCAAATCATGTGTTATTTATACCATGGTATAGTTTCATTCATCGAATAACTCATTTGTTGGTGCAATAATTCTAAATTAAATATATTCTTCCAGGGCTGTTGTCTGTACAAGTCCAAAGTCTTTGTGTTATGTTTACATAAATACAACAGCAATCAACTTCCAAAGATTTGAGGAAGGATTCTCCATACTATTTTTTAGTTCAAATCAAAGTATTTCGAGCCTAAACATTTACTTAAAGTTGCTATAAAGGTGCGAGTTGTATGTCTAACCCATGGATTGGTATACAGCATTTTAAGCTGATAACTCAAGATTCATAAATCTTTCCCTAAAAAAGTTAAACAAGAGAAAATCCTAGCCAAATCCAAACGGGTAAACATTTCTACAAATTTTTTTACAATTTCATTTTGCTCATCTTGCCCTCTTAATAAATCAAAACACAAGAAATTTTGAAATTCACCCTATGATAATCTTTATGATGACTGAAGGTATAAATTCAAATGGTAAAGTAGAAACTCCAGGTAAGGAATTTGCTGTTTTCCCACACAATTTTTCTCCCTCTCAAAATATGCCCCCACCACTCAATTGCTCTGCAATCCAACGCATAGGAATGAAACTTAGTCTTTTAAAAAATTAAACCACTAATAAGAAGGGAGTTATCTTTCTGGCGGAGATTTTTGTTCTTCTAATCTGGAAACTAAACTGCTTTTGTGTAAAAAAAAATCTGTAAATATACTGGAGATTGGAAAAAAGCATTTATAGGTTTTGAGATGATACTCATCTGGTTCTTGTCTTGAGAAATTGTACTTCTTCTCTTTCTAGATTTGACTGCTATATGGCTTATAAAGATACATTGTTTTACTTTTTAACATACTTTTTTATTATACTTTAAATTGTGGGATACATGTGCATAACGTGCAGGTTTGTAGCATAGGTATACACGTGCCATGGTGGTTTGGTGCAACCATCAACCCGTCATCTACATTAGTTATTTCTCCGAATGCCAATCCACCCCTAGCCCTCCACCCCCTGACAGGCCCCAGTGTGTGATGTTCCCCTCCCTGTGTCCATGTGTTCTCATTGTTCAACTCCCACTTAGGAGTGAGAACATGCAGTATTGGGTTTTCTGTTCTTGTGTTAGTTCGGTGAAAATGATGGTTTCCAGCTTCATCCATGTCCCTGCAAAGGACATGAACTCATCCAACTCATCCTATTTTATAGTTTCATAGTATTCCATAGTGTATATGTGCCACATTTTCTTTATCCAGTCTATCATTGATGAGCATTTGGGTTGGTTCCAAGTCTTTGCTATTGTGAACAGTGCTATAATAAACATATGCGTGCATGTGTCTTTATAGTAGAAAAATTTATATCCTTTGGGTATATACCCAGTAATAGGTTGCTAAGTCAAGTGGTATTTCTAGTTCTAAATCCTTGAGGAATTGCCACACTGTCTTCCACAATGGTTGAACTAATTTACACTCCCACCAACAGTGTAAAAGCATTCCTATTTCTCCACATCTTCTCCAGCATCTGCTGTTTCCTGACTCTTTAATAATCGCCATTCTAAATGGCGTGAGATGGTATCTCATTGTGGTTTTGATTTGCATTTCTTTAATGACCAGCGATGATAAGCTTTTTTTCCTATGTTTGTTGGCAGCACATATGTCTTCTTTTGAGAAGTGTCTATTCATATTCTTTGCCCACTTTTTGATGAGGTTGTTTGTTTTTTTCTTGTAAATTTGTTTAAGTTCTTTGTAGATTCTGGATATTAGCCCTTTGTCAGATGGATAGACTGCAGAAATTTTCTCCCATTCTATAGGTTGCCTGTTCACTCCAATGATAGTTTCTTTTGCTGTGCAGAGTCTCTTTAGTTTAATCAGATCCCATTTGTCAATTTTGACTTTTGTTGCCATTGCTGTTGGTGTTTTAGTCATGAAGTCTTTCCCCATGCCTTTTTCCTGAATGGTATTGCCTAGGTTTTCTTTTAGGGTTTTGTATGGTTTTAGGTCTTATGTTTATGTCCTTAATCCATCTTAATTTTTGTAGAAGGTGTAAGGAAGGGGTCCAGTTTCTGTTTTCTGCATATTACTAGCCAGTTTTCCCAAGACCATTTATTAAACAGTGAATTCTTTCCCCATTGCTTGTTTTTGTGGGGTTTGTCAAAGACCAGATAGTTGTAGATGTGTGGCATTATTTCCGAGCCCTCTGTTCTGTTCCATTGGTCTATATATCTGTTTTGGTACCAGTACCATGCTGTTTTGGTTGCTGTAGCCTTGTAGTATAGTCTGAAATCAGTTAGCATGATGCCTCCAGCCTGGTTCTTTTTGCTTAGGATTGTCTTGGCTATATGGGCTCTTTTTGGTTCCATATGGAATTTAAAGTAGTTTTTTCTAATTCTGTGAAGAAAGTCTTTGGTAGCTTGATGGGGACAGCATTGAATCTATAAATTACTTTGGACAGTATGGCCATTTTCATGATATTGATTCTTCCTATCCATGAGCATGAAATGTTTTGCCACTTGTTTGTGTCCTCTCTTATTTCCTTGAGCAGTGGTTTGCAGTTCTCTTTGAAGAGGTCTTTCACATGCCTTATAAGTTGTTTTCCTAGGTATTTTATTATCTTTGTAGCAATTGTGAATGGGAGTTTACTCATGATTTGGCTCTCTGTTTGTCTACTATTGTTGTATAGGAATGCTTGTCCTTTAAACTCTTGTTTTCCAGAAGAGTAGGATTCACTGAGCCAGTCTGAGCAGGGAAAGCATGAACACATAGTGTTAGGTTTACATTATTACATTTTCATTATTCTGTTCTGTTTGTGGTTTGTTTGTTTACTTGGTTTTTTACTACTATTGGCTCTGGTTTACTAGACTGCTGTTATTATTGTTGTTTTATTTTTACCATTCTTGGAACTGATATGTAAATTAGAAGAGAAAATAGAAAGAAAAAAAACATTTAATGGCATGGTATATTTTGCCGTTATTAGAATAACAGAAAGTAGATAACATTAAATCTTCATTAACCAAAATTAATATACTTATTTTAGAGGAGACATGAAAAAGAAAAAATAAAATAAAATTACAGTATGTTGTTAACCAGAGCCAATTCTAATCCTGTGGCAAGCAGATTTTAAGATCAATATGGTGGTGTGCATCTCTACTCGCAAACACTCAGGAGGCTTAGGCAGGAGGATCCCTTGAGCCCTGGAGTTTGAGGTTACAATGAACTATGATCATATTATTGCACTCCAGCCTGGGCAACAAGTGAGATTCCATCCCTAAAACACATTGAAACAATTTTAATTTAATTTAATTTTAAAATGATCACAGTCCTATGATCTCTGCTTTGTGCTGTTGACATCCTTATGAATTTCCTTCCCTTGAATGTGGGCAGTACCTGTGCTTTGCTTCTAACCAACAGAATGTGGTAAAGGTGATAGTCTTTACTCATGATTATGTTACATTGTATAGTATTTACTCTTACCAGCAAACTTTCTCTATTCTCTTTCGGTCCCCTTGCTGGCTTTGAAAAAGCAAACTGCCATGAAATGTAAAATCACAGGGAACCGAATGTTGCCAACAACTATGTGAGAGGGCAGTGGACCTTCCCCTGGGTGAGCCTCCAGATGAGAACCCAGCCACGGACAACACCCGCATTACAGCTTGTCATACCCTAAGCAGAGGACCCAGTTAAACTGCACCCAGACTTCTGACCTACAAAAACTCTAAATTTTCTTGTTTCAAGACACTAAGTTTGTGGTAATTTGTTGTTTATACAATACAATTTCATAATCAAAAAGTAGATTTAAAATATAAACGCCCCCTTCTTTTCTGAGAAAACACCAAATGGCGGATGACACCAGTGCAGCGGGGGGGGGGGGGGGGGGGGGGGGGGGCGGAGGCCCTGGTGGCCCTGGGATGGGGAACCCCGGTGGCTTCCACGGAGGTTTCCGCAGTGGCATCACGGGCCGGGGTTATGGCCATGGACGGGGCCGGGCAGAGGCCACGGAGCTCGAGGAGGCAAGGCCGAGGATAAGGAGTGGATGCCCGTCACCAAGCTGGGCCGCTTGGTCAAGGACATGAAGATCAAGTCCCTGGAGGAGATCTACCTCTTCTCCCTGCCCATTAAGGAATCTGAGATCATTGACTTTTTCTTGGGGGCCTCTCTCAAAGACGAGGTTTCAAAGATTATGCCGGTGCAGAAGCAGACCCGTGCTGGCCAGAGCACCAGGTTCAAGGTGTTTGTTGCTATCGGGGACTGCAATGGCCACGTCGGCCTGGGTGTTAAGTGCTCCTAGGAGGTGGCCACCACCATCCATGGGGCCATCATCCTGGCCAAACTCTCCATGGTCCCAGTGCGCAGAGGCTACTGGGGGAACAAGATCGGCAAGCCCCACACCGTCCCTTGCAAGGTGACAGGCAGCTGCGGCTCTGTGCTAGTGCACCTCCTCCCTGCACCCAGGGACACTGGCATCGTCTCAGCGCCTGTGCCCAGGAAGCTGCTCATGATGGCTGGTATCGATGACTGCTACACCTCAGCCCGGGGCTGCAATGCCACCCTGGGCAACTTCGGTAGGTGGTCCAGGCATGGGACATAGCCATGGTCTCTCAGTTCCGCTTAACGACACGGGTCCGGTGTGTGCTTGGCGTGTTTTCAGGGAGGCAGACAAAGGCTCTCCTAATGCACGACAGAGCCGCCCAGAATGGCCTCTCTGTTCCTAGGAGTGCAACAATTTTGGGGTTGGGAGACTTGCCTCAAGCACACCACTGACCCTCCTGGGGTTCTTTTGTTGTGCAGCCAAGGCCACCTTTGATGCCATCTCTAAGACCTACAGCTACCTGACCCCTGACCTCTGGAAGGAGACTGTATTTACCAAGTCTCCCTATCAGGAATTCACTGACCACCTTGTCAAGACCCACACCAGGGTCTCCGTGCAGCGGACCCAGGCTCCAGCTGTGGCTACAACATAGGGTTTTTATACAAGAAAAATAAAGTGAATTAAGCCTGTTACTGTCTAGAACACACACACACACACACACACACACACACATATATATATATAATGCCCCATCAGAAAAAGTATGTTAGTCTAAATTGCTTTCATGAGAGCCTTTCCTTTAATAGATATGATAGTGAAATGGAGACTGGAAATGATATAGAAAGTACTGTGGAAATAGGAGAAACTTGCATTAATTACTCAAGAAGAAGAGTAATCATTTAAAAATTTAACAAACAGATGAAACTACTGTATTGTTAGAATCAAACATCCAAATCATTAATCAACCCGGGATCTCTGCCAGAATTGCCATCTCTTTGTAATATTGCAAAGTCACTGTTTCTCCAGCTGCTCTTACAGATCTAGAGTTCTCTTGGATGGTTCATTTGAACACCAAATTCTGGTCACTTTATCTCTATGGGCTTGTAACTCCTGACCTCTCCTTTTCATATGGTTTCCACTCACTGAGTCCTCATCACTCCTGATCTATTTAATAGCATATCAACTAGTCTTCAAGCCTCATTTATTGAACAAAAACATGAAGTTCGATGTCTGCACAATGTGGCAGATTGCGCAATAAAACATTGTATAAACTATCATCACAGTGTCTTTGTAAGCAACAGACCTACTCAAATAAAAAAAAATCTATCAAAGGCAAACCATTATCAAAGAGATTATCCGATTTTGTATTTCAGTAAACATTCAATCAGTCAATCTATTAAAAATAGCCTAGAACAGTCAAATGTTTTACTTAGCTAAGTAAAATAAAATGAAATCTCTATTTTTATGAAAATGCAATATATTTTAACATATAAAAGTAATAAACCTTTAAACACTGTTTGCTTAATGCTAAAATACAGATATTAATAGTATTTACCTGATAGGGTTATTGTGAGAATAAGTGAAAGAATATGCTTAAAGTCCTGGGAATACCACATGGGACATAATAAATATTCAGTAAATTATAGTAATTTGTGTTATTGGGATTCCTATTTAAATTTTCACCATAATCAAGCATTATTTTTAAAATAAACAACAGAAAATTAAGATAGATAAAACCCTCATTATAAAAGAGAGTCTTTTCAAGAAAAGCTAATTGATAACTTTATACTGATATACATATGCACAGAAGTTATTTAAGGAACTATTACCCTAATTCAGGAACAGTAACTATGACCTCTGACATGAGAATTAACACTCAGGTTTTAGACATTGAGGAGATTGATTTAAGATAACTTGATTGATTGCATGTGAGGAGTAGATGAAGAGATGCTTCAAGAATAACTTCTAGTTCAACCACTGTAGAAGACAGTGTGGTGATTCCTCAAGGATCTAGAACTAGAAATACCATTTGACCCAGCCATCCCATTACTGGGTATATATCCAAAGGATTATAAATCATGCTACTGTAAAGACACATGCACACATATGTTTATTCCGGCACTATTCACAATAGCAAAGACTTGGAACCAACCCAAATACCCGTCAATGATAGATTGGATTAAGAAAATGTGGCACATATACACCATGGAATACTATGCAGCCATAAAGAAGGATGCGTTCCTGTCCTTTGTAGGGACATGGATGAAGCTGGAAACCATCATTCTCAGCAAACTATTGCAAGGGCAGAAAACCAAACACTGCATGTTCTCATTCATGGTGGGAATTGATCAATGATAGCACATGGACACAGGAAGGGGAACATCACACACCGGGGCCTGTCATGGGGTGGGGGAAGGTGGGAGGGAGAGCATTAGAAGATATACCTAATGTAAATGATGAGTTAATGGGTGCAGAACACCAATATGGCACATGTATACATATGTAACAAACCTGCATGTTGTGCACATGTACCCTAGAACTTAAAGTATAATAATTTTTTAAAAAAATGAATGACTTCTGTATTTCAGGCTTGGGAGACAACTTGAGGCACCACTGACATTAACTAAGGTGAGAATTATAAAGAAAGAGGTGCTCAATCCAGTCTTTCATATGTTAAATTTAAGGTTATGTAGAAATTCTGGATGGTAATAACCAACAGGCAATAGAAAGATTTCTCTGTCTGTAGATTAAACAACTGGAGGGCAGAGACCTTGTTGTACTGATTTTGTCATGTTTCTTCAAGTATAGTCCCTTGCACAAGAAAGTCTTCAATAAAAAAAGTTAATTCAATTGACAGTTCTATTTGGTAAGGGTCAGAAGGCCCAAGAAAAAAAGAGGTAATAAGAATCAAAATGCCTGTTCTTTTTTTTTCAATCAAAATTCAGCAGAGACCAGACATATTCACAAATGTTTACTGCCTTACCAATCAAGAACAAAAGCAGTGAGTGTTGCAAAGAATAGAATTGATTTTAAAGTCCTATAGTTTTGCCAAAGTTCTTAAAGATTTTTAAATAATTTCATATAATTTTTATTGTATTTAAAAAGTCCTTGATATCAAATATTTAGCTTACTTCCATTCATCTGTCACTTAAAATAAACTAAAATACCAAATATTTTCAAACTCTTCTAAATGAGATCTCTAAGTACCATCAAGTCCTTCCCCTGTTGGATAGATTGCTTTGTGCAATTCATATCATATATATGAAATCCAATTTCTGAATAAAGCCTGTGATCAGACTCTATAATCTATTTCCCACATTAGCCACGCTCTTTAATATGGCTTTTAGTCAGAATTATTTGATCGCTAACTTTAATTTTCTGAAGATCAGCACAGGGATCCAACCTGTCTTTCTTAAGCTGTTAATTGTCATTTAAATGTAAGAATGTTTTTTTAGCCGTCATTATCAAACCTTGAATAGAGAAAATTTCCTGAGTTACTTCTCCACCTAACAAAACCTAATTGCATTTCCCAGACCATTTCTGAAAAGAACTTTCACCAATTTAACCATCATACTCCCTGCAGAAATTTTGGGGGAATATGATAGTTTAGGTTCAGAAGAAAACAATCCCCTAAATTTGTTCCAAACAAAATCTCCCCTATATAAATAAAGTCACATAAACTTAGTCAATATGTCCTACTTTTTGAAAGTATGTGTCCCTAAGATAATAATCTGAGGTATGTTCTACTCTACATTACAAAACATCTTCAGCTCTTCTGGAGTAAGTGTATTTACGAGATTACAAAAGGAAGTCGAATTAAAATCTAGAAGAAATGGATACTTTCCTGGACACTTACACTCTTCCAAGACTAAACCAGGAAGAAGTTGAATCCCTGAATAGACCAATAGCAGGCTCTGAAATTAAGGCAATAATTAATAGCCTACCAACCAAAAAACGTCCAGGACCAGATGGATTCACAGCTGAATTCTACCAGAGGTACAAGGAGGAGCTGGTACCATTCCTTCTGAAACTATTCCAATCAATTGAAAAAGAGGGAATCCTCCCTAACTCATTTTATGAGGCCAACATCATCCTGATACCAAAGCCTGGCAGAGACACAACAAAAAAAGAGAATTTTAGACCAATATCCCTGATGAACATCGATGCAAAAATCCTCAATAAAATACTGGCAAACCGGATCCAGCAGCACATCAAAAAACTTATCCACCATGATCAAGTGGGCTTCATCCCTCGGATGCAAGGCTGGTTCAACATTCGCAAATCAATAAACGTAATCCAGCATATAAACAGAACCAAAGACAAG
>NC_045448.1:57205549-57243425 GCF_002776525.5 Piliocolobus tephrosceles | reverse complement strand
TATAATAATAATAATAATAATAATAATAATAATAATAATAATAATAAAGAAGAGTTAAAATTGACGTTGGTTTACATTTTAAGAGTAAATTGTTTAGGCTAACATCAAAACATGATTATATTTGAGAGTTAAGTGCCTGTCATGGTGGATAAACAGTGTTTTAATGGGAAGGTAAGTAAAAAAAAAAAATACATTTTCTGTTGACTAACACACAAAGCCTGCCAACACTTCCAAGGAGCTTCACCTGTTGAACATGAATACCCCACTGCACACTCAAATGCCTGGCTTCCTACGTCTCTTCTGCAAGGACCACACTTCTGCTGTTATTGGTGCACTGGATCCATTGCCCCATAAATTCACATATGTGAAGCCATGGGATCAGCCTGCAAAGGCCCTCACACCCTTTTAAGTTTCCACTCTCCCACCAGAACATCCACACTAAGTATGAACCTCTCAGAAGCTTTCAGGGTCCTGGTAATGACCTCAGACCCTAAATTCCCAGAACCTCTTTCCCCAACCATAAATTTAAGCTATACTTGAAGGGGGTTTGGGTGGTGGCAGGAACCACATCCAGAATTTCAAACACCTGAATTTAAAATAATCTTTTAAAGTTAATTTTGGCAAGCTAAGAACAGTCTAGCTTACTAAATCCATGGAGACTGATAATTGAGGGTAAATTGTACATTTTTTCAGACTGTAAATGTTTACCTAGGTACATAAAAACCAGACACACACAGCTCCTTATTCAGATATATTTTTGGAAACTTAGTACATTGTCCAAAAAAAAAAAAAAAAAAGCCATAAAAATATTTAAATGAATGGTTTAACTAAATTCTGCTTGAGAAGCCATGAGGAGAATTTGGGGTAGGTTTTTAAATTAAATTAGCGCAATTATAGCCAGCAAGCATGAAACAACAGAAGTCATGTTTGGCATAGCAAGCTGATACACATACCTCAATTCATATCGCAGTGATCATTTTGAGACTAAAATTGTCAGATCCCGGGAGACAGAGAATACAGTCACATTCTAATTAAAGTAAAACTCTTTGTAAGTGCATTGAAGGAGGCATACAAGCAGAATGACTACATAGAAATTTCTAAAAATAAGCATTTATTAATTTACAAAACAGGCTGATTTTGGTGGAATTATTTGGTTTTTGTGAGAATCAAAGGCAAAGACTTTACTAATTATTAAAGTGATAATAGCAATAGTAATAATAATAACATCCTAACATTGTTTTAAATGTATATGCCTTTTTTCTTTAAATCCAAGATGAGTTGATGGTGTAGCTGTAATTTCATCATATTAAATTAGAAAAATGAAAAAAATAACCTGAAAGTTTTCTGTTTGCCTGTGGCACATTCCTGAATTTCATGCTGTTTTTGGACTCTGCTCCAGGGATAATGAGATATTATTTTGGGTGTGAAATGCTGTCCAATGCATTAGCTGTGACAGGATTGCACGGAGAGGTATTCAACTGACTGGGAGAAAATTTTGCAAACATAGTGAACCTTGTTTCAAAATAAATTACTGCAGTTTTCTGGCTCTGTAATGTAAAATTTCAATATAAATGTGAGGCAAATGCTATGAGTAGGTTAAAAGAAAGAGATTCCTGTTGACAGTAAGTACAAGACAACGTATGATATTGGGGGTGCATACACCACATGGCTGGTTAATCTTCAAGGCTCATTTCATGTCAGGAAACAGAGCCAAGTGAGAACAGTCCCTTCCAAATTCAGACAACTACACAAAAGCCAACAATTCAATGCAGCATTATCTCATTAAGCAAAGCTGTTTTTCCCCAATCAATCATCTTGAATAAAATAAATTGATGTTCAATTTAAAAAAAAAAAAGAGTAGTAAAATTCAAGAAAGCTGCTGGCATGTTTAGTCTCTGCCATACCATTGCTTCCTCAGCATGAGCTGTTTTCAGGCACAAAACAGCAATTGACACTAATGAATGCTAATTACTCATCTTGAGCATACTTTTTGGTTTATCTGGCCTTACCAATATGTACTATTGAAGTTAAACATTTGCTTGAGGACTGAATAATTTTTTCAGCTCATCTCTAACCCTTGCTGTTTTACAAGCATGCTTACCCGAGTATAGGGAGGAAAAAGAATAAATGGGCTGTGGTCATATAAAGGCAGAAATGTACTTAAACCTTGAAAAGAGTATAAGCTTCTTTAAGAGTTAATGCTTTTTCATGGGTTTATACCAGCACCACATTATCCATCTGCATGCAGAAACAGTGTGTTATTGTGCTGCACTCTATCACACTTTGCAGATGTGCTTTTTACAAACTGAAGGCTTATGGCACCTCCCTGTTCAGCAAGTCTATCGGCACCATTTTAACATAGTGGGTGCTCAGTTTGTGTCTCTGTGTCGTGTTTTGGTAATCATCACAATATCCCAATCTTTTTATTATTCATATATCCACGATGGTGATTTGTGATCGTAACCTTTGATTTTACTATTGCAATTGTTTTGGGGCACTGCAAATTGCACCCACATAAGATGGTGAACTTAATCGATAAATGTTATGTATGTGCTGAACACTCCACTGACTGGCCATTTTCCCATTGTTTTCGCTCTTCTCTGGCCTCCTTATTACCTGAGACGCAGTATTGAAATTAGGCCAATTAATAGTCCTACAGTGGCCTTCATGTGGTTAAGTAAGAGTCACAGGTCTCTCACTTTAAATCAAAAACTAGAAATAATTAAGCTTAGTGAGGAAGGCTTTTCTAAAGCCAAGATAGGCCAAAATCTAGGCCTCAAGATTACTGATGATGATTGCTACACTAAACAACAATTTTCAGTGTAGATGAAACAGTCTTATAGTTGAAAAATAATCCATCTAGGACTTTCACAGGTAAAGAGGAGAAGTAAATGTCTGACTTCAAAGCGTCAAAGGACCGGCTGCCTCTCTTGTTAGGAGCTAATGCAACTGGTGACATTAAGTTGAAGCCAATTTTCATTTACCATTCCAAAAGTCATAAAGCCCTTAAGATTTATGCTAAATCTACTCCTCTTATGCTTTATAAATGGAACAACAAAGCTGGATGACAGCATATTTGTCTACATCATGTTTTACTAAAAATTTTAAGCCCACTGTTGAGATCCCCTGCTTAGAAAAAAAAGACTCCTTTCAACATATTTATTGCTTGACAATACACCTAGTTACCCCAGAGCTCTGATGGAGACGTACAAGGAAGTTAATGTTGTTTTCATGCCTGCTAATGCAACATCCATTCTGTAGCCTATGAATCAAGAAGTAATTTTGACTTTCAAGTCTTATAATTTGAGAAATACATTTCATGAGGCTATAGCTGCCTTAGATAGTGATCCCTCTGACAGAGCTGGGCAATGTAAATTGAAAACCTTCTGGAAAGGATTCACAATTATAGATGCCATTAAAAGCATTAGTGGTTCATGAGAGGAGGTCAAAATATAAAAATTAACAGGAGTTTGGAAGATGATTTCAACCCTCATATATGATTTTCAGGGGTTTAAAACTTTAGTGGAGGAAGTAACTGAAAATGTGGTAGAAATAGCAAGGGATCTAGAATTAGAAGTGAGACCCAAAGAAGTGATTGAGTTTCTGGAACCTCAGGATGAGCAAAGAAAATGATATTTTAAGATGGAATCTACATCTGGTGAAGATGCTGTGAACATTGTTGAAATAACAACAAATATTATGAATATTATATAAACTTAGCTGATAAAGCAGCAGCAGGATTTCAGAGGACTGAGTCCAATTTTGAGCAAGTTCTACCATGGATAAAATGCTATTAAACAGCATAACATGCTACAGAGAAATCTTTCATGAAAGGAAGAGTCAATCAATGCAGCAAACTTTATTGTTTTCTTATATTAAGAAATTGCCACAGCCACCCTAACTTTCAGCAACCATCACCTTGATCAGTTGGCAGCCATCCAAACTGAAGGAAGATCCTCCACCAGTCAAAAAGATTATAACTTATTGAAGCCTCAGAAGATTGGTATTTTTTACCAATAAAGTATTTTTTTCATGAAAGTATGTCCATTGTTTTTTAGACATAATGCTATTGCACACGTAGTAGACTAATGTATAGTGCAAACGTAACTTATTTGTACTAGGAAACAAAAAATCATGTGACTCACTGCATTATGATATTTTCTTTATTGTGATACTTGCTTTATTGTGATATTTGCTTTATTTTGGTGATCTGTGACTGAACCTATAATATCTCTGAGATATGCCTGTCATTATTACAATAGGTAACACTGAAGTTATTATTATTATCCTTATGGCTTAAAATGACAGTTCTCTGTGTTTAAAAACCATCATTGACTCTTCATTGCCCCTGAGTTGAGCATAAGATTTTCAATTTAGGGATTAGAAGCTCCACAAATAATACAGTCCCATCCTCTCTCTCCAGCTTCATCTTATATTATTTCCCAGTCACTACTTGGACTCCTGCTAACTCCAGAAATCAACATTCCCAACCATATTCTGGGCTTTTTAGTTTGTTTATCATTCTTTACTTACGTTTTGCCCTTCCATTTTTAGTTTCTTGACCTGCCCAACTCTTCATGAATGAACAATTTCATCCACTTTACTACCTATACAATATATTCTTTCATACTTTTGTTAATGTCACTTACCTTATTCAGTTATAAAGTTGTTTGTATCTTTGCATCTGTCTAGTGTCCAACAAAGTTTGTCAGACTGAAGTAAACAAACAGTTAACAAATCAAATTACAAAACATGTTTCTAAAAAAGTAAGCTATTTTCTACCCTTTACCTGAGGATATATGGATATAAACTCATTTTTTTGTTTTTTGGTTTTAGACATATTTGCATAATGTAAATACTTAAATATGATTATAGCACACATATTGCTGTTATATACTTAAGCACATTCTCCTAGAACTTACATATTTGAAGTTCTTTTAAATTTTGTAACATATGATTAATTTTAATATTTTATCTCAATTTCCAGAGTATGCCTAATAGGGGACTGCTAAATCAGAACTATTTGATAGCCATAATGGGGATTTAGGACTGAGTGAGGAATTGTGACCCAGCAATTGCTAGCCATTTCCAAAAATGGCCATTTCAGTCTGCATCAGTCTATAAACATGGCTTCTTCTCTACTATGGTCCATATCTTGTCTAGGTTGAAACTTTATAAGAAGTATCATAGACAGGAATTTAATGGTCATAGAAAGTTGTCAATTTGTTCTCTTATTAAGTAGCGTTTATTCCTTTTTCCTTAACATTTTCCCCACAAGATACAGTGGATCCCTGTTTCTGTGAGATCCTCAATTTAAACCTTGTTCAAGATCTAACTCTTAATTTTACCTTCTATGCAAATTTGATATGCTATATTCTTAACACAATTATGAAATCACAATTCTGTGTTTTATAGACTTTGGCACTGGACTAATTTACATGATGCACTATAGGCCCCATTTAAGCTAAACCCATGAGTAGCTTAAAGGCACATGACAGTGAACAGCAAATATATGTGTTACAAATATCTGTATGCAAAATATCCTGGTCAATAGATGTGATTCAGGTAACAGATTCTGTGGAGGGGCTTCAGTGGATGGGAGAGGGTAAAGGTGCAGGAATTTACAAGTATGGGTTCCTCAAGAGAGATCACAACATTGACATACTTAGGAGATCTGGTTGGTGGCACAGCAGAAGTTGACGATATAATAGAAATGAGTCTTTTGCTCTCTTTCCTCCTGTTTTCTAAATGTTTCCAGAGAAATAAGTAACTGCTGTATTGAAAACTTGCAAACCCATTCTGTATTCCTGAAATATCTTTGATATTTTATTATTGAACTTGGGCTATTCTTCATGTAAATATTTTCATGGTAGTGGATCTTTACATGAATTAACTCACCTTCAAGATGACTGAGAGCAATTAGTACATTCCCTCTCCTAGACACAGAAAAGACTTCTGTTTGTGATCACTTATTCCCATATGACTGGTTTACTTATTTGAACATTTAGACCTTACTGTTCTGAGAAAGAAACTACTCTGCAGAGAAGTGGGATGATGAATCAGTATTAGTTTCAAACTTGGGAATAAGCAAAGTAATAGTCTTTTCTGTCACTAGTATTTATTTAGAAAGTCACTTGGAGTTTTATAGCCAAGTGACTTTTCTGCCATACCTTCTGAAAGATTAAAAAAAGAGGGATTATGGTATGGGGTTCTTCCCCACAGAGACACTGCCTATTCCTTTGGGTGTACTAAACCTTAAAATGAGTTCTCACTCCTGCAGTCCAACAGCTCCCGAGACATTTCTAGCAATTTTCTGGGTGGCAGTTTACACTTATCAATGATTGCTATGAGAACTCAAAAGTGAGAAGAGCATAAAATTAGAGAAACAATATTTCTCTTCATTGCTAGACTGATCAATATCCTTAGGGATCATAGCTTCCTGTTTTTTCTTCTCAAACACACAGAAGATTTCAAAGAAAAAGATAATAAAACCAAAATGAAAACCATGGGAGTTGTAAAAGTTTTTCAGAATAGGAATAAATTACGCCATGACATATGGAAGCAAAAGTGTAGAGACTGCTGACTTACAAGACACAGAAGCAGTTTCAATGTGTTTAAACATGTCTCAAAAATGTAAAGGATCTCATTAAACAATGCTAGGTAACTTTCCTTCAAGTAGGTGTTATTGGTATTAAAAAAAAGTACCAAGATAGTTGCTAGGGGGCAAACTAGACTCTTGGCAGAACCTCACAGTACTGAAACACATTAGAGAATCTCCTGCTAAGTTTTACTGTCTGAGAAATTTGGTTTTGCCAGGGCACACAGTATGGCCACATTTAGGGAGAATGACAGAAGATAAAGTTAAAGGAAACTAACATCTAACTTTAGACTAACGAAAGGATTTACAAAAGGCAGTGAGCGTTCCTTGTATAACAGATATTTACATTTACTCTCTAGGGCAACGTCTATACATGTCAGGGTATTTGGGAAGCGAATTTAGTAATAAGAAGTTCTTTATGTCACCAGAGGTGATTTAAGACTAATTCACTTAATAAAACAACAAAATTTGATTAAAACTATTTCCATCCTTTCATAACTAGCATCTCGTATGGCAGGCATAAGAGTGTGCCAGGTTCAGACTTTACCCTCCTTAGTCAGTGTTAGGTGAATGGTGGTATAATCTTATTTTTTACTCTCCTTTTTCCCAGTGTCCTTGTGTGTGTCCAATCTTTTGTTAATATTAATGAGATTCTTCGGAAAGGGTATATAATAAATAGAGGTCTTTCTTTCTCCCTCTGCCTCCCCTTATTCCCTCTTTCTCCCTTCCCTTCCCTTCCCTTCCCTTCCCTTCCCTTCCCTTCCCTTCCCTTCCCTTCCCTTTCCTTCCCTCCCCTCCCCTCCCCTCCCCTCCCCTCCATTTCTTCCTTCTTTCCATCCTCCTTTCCTCCCCACTTCCCTCCCTTCTCTCTCTCTGTCTCCAAAACCTGTACTTGGTTGTAATTTTCTGAAGAAACATTTTAAACATAAAATGAAAAATATATAACAGATACACATGCTATGTTCCTCTTCTAGCTTAAATAAATAATATTTATTTGCCATTAAATGTGGGTCTGAGGTTTATTCCCTTTGTCAGATTAAGGAAGTTCTTTTCTATCTCATTTGCTAATAGTTTTTCTACTGAATGAGTGAATCATATTTCCATTTCTGGTACTGGCAATGTTTGATGATGAGACATTGTTATTTTTTGCTCTGATAAATTTGATTTGCTCTTATTTAGGAATTTAGCTGCTATTTCAAAAACTGGGTCTGGTGTGTTTATTGTATTTCTTTGCATAATTTTGATTTTGAATTTTAAATTCATTATAGAATGAGTTGGATACCTTTGTGTTTTAGTCTTTGAAACAATTTGCATTGTTTAAATTTATCTGTTTTTAGAGATTTAGATTTGGTAAAGGTTTTCTTGAAATTATGTGACCTAAGCTTTTTGAAGACTTATGTGTGTATATGTGTGTGTGTGTTTGTATATGTCAGGGGGTCATAGGGGTGTTGGTGTGGGTGAATCATTTTGTAATAGCCTGGGGAAATGGGATTTTAGCTATTAATTCTATTTAATTAATAATTGTTATTTTATTTTTATTTTAAATTCTTCTAAGTGAATTTTAAAATCTCTTATGTATATTTAATTTTATCTAGGCTGTCAAATTTATTTATATAACATTTTTGCATTATTCTGTCTTAAAATCTTTACTCTGTTGGTAAGTCCAAGTTTTTAAACTATATAATGATTATTTGTAACATTACTCATTTTACTAGTAATATCTATATTGATATTAATCGTTTTAAAGAACTGACTTTTTATTTTATTAATCTTCTCTAGTGTTTTTCTATATTTTCATTGATTTCTGGTTTTACTTTTAGTATTTCTATTTCTTTCTAGGTTTATTTTGTTAATTTTATTTTGACTCACTGAGTTGAAGCTTTGATTCATATTAATATTTCTTATGTAATGAATGCATTTAAGATTTTATATTATCTTTGATTAAGACTTTAGCCAGCCGGGCGCGGTGGCTCAAGCCTGTAATCCCAGCACTTTGGGAGGCCGAGACGGGCGGATCACAAGGTCAGGAGATCAAGACCATCCTGGCTAACCCGGTGAAACCCCGTCTCTACTTAAAAATACAAAAAACTAGCCGTGCGAGGTGGCGGGCGCCTGTAGTCCCAGCTACTCGGGAGGCTGAGGCAGGAGAAAGGCGTAAACCCGGGAGGAGGAGCTTGCAGTGAGCTGAGATCCGGCCACTGCACTCCAGCCTGGCGACAGAGCAAGACTCCGTCTCAAACCAAAAAAAAAGAAGAAGACTTTAGCCAGTTTGTTATGGGAAACTTACAATACTATCCAAGTCTTTGGGTTTAAATGTGTTACTGTTTTCATTGTAATATCCTAATTAATCTGAGTAGTAGAAGTTTGTTTATATTTGTTTCTAAAATTTTTATAAGCATTTAAAAATTATCAATTTCTAATTTAATTTTATGGTAGTCATAAATAAAGTCTGACATTTATTCTTTAATGTTTGTTATTGTTACGATCTTGAACACTACAGACAAGAAGATTTAAAGCTGTTTAGATAGTAAGTCCAGTGAAAATTCTGCTTTATAAAGGTTAATGTAATTTAGTTTCTGGTTCAACCCACAATGAAACATCTAACTTTTCCCTTCTATTTAGAAAAAAAGTACTCTTCTAGTGTTTTTTCACTTGCAGTCACTTCAGGGTGGGATGTATAGATGTGATACAGCAAGTTATAGAGAAAAAGAGAATGAGATTTAGCAACACGCAGCTTTGGTTTGAGTCTGATTCTGATACTATGATATTGGGCAAGTAATTTGAAATCTCAAAATTTGCTCTTTAATTTATACATTTGGAGCTTATATATTTTTAAATACCATCCCCTACTGCTATAGAAGAGCATGCATTGCTCCATGCTCTGAAAGAAGTTTGCAGACAGATGATTGTACTAGGTGAGAAGGTAGGCCTGTTCGCTGCTTGGCCGTCTTTCCTAGTATAACATTATGGGGTTATCAGAAGTCAAAATGGCTACTTTCCTAGACTAGGTACAAACTTTCTGATAAAATTTGCTAGGAGAAAACTGAAAAAGGCAATTTTCTTTCCACATTGATATTCAGATGAATGATATGCAGACTTCAACTTTTTCTCTCTTGCTCTAATAAGACAGTAGGAAATGAGTGTGGTGATTTTTGTTTTCCACTACTGGTTGTCTAACACAGCGGACTTTGCAGGTTTTTAAGGCTCCCTTTTGGCAGCCATGAAATTAGCAACGGTTGTCCATGTATAAAGAAGTCTCTTTATTCTCCATTAACTTTGTTTTTTATCAGCATCTATTGTTATTTTGGGGATACAGATTCCCTAGCCCCTGGTGGGGCACAGGCCTTTGAGTTCTGAATCTGAAATGTCGGGTATCTTGTGGGAAGCTGGGGAGCCCCCAGGGCCTCCACAGTTCACTTCTGTCCCTGTATGACAGCCTGTTACACGCTGGCATAGGCCAGGCAGCTCACAGCTGTGACTCATCTGCCGATGTGTTCCCTTAGGCGCTCCCAGAGTAACTGCGGTGGGTGGAACAGTGCGTATTGAAAGTCTGGGCACATGTTACATATTTCTCAATACCACCTGACTGAGGGAACAAGGGCAAGTGTGGCAGAATATGCCACCCCAAAATATGCCACTTTGGCGTAAGGGTAACTTTCATCTAAATGCGCTTGAAAAACAGCAAATGCATGAGAGGCGTCCTAATCTCCCCTTTTCTGAAAACAGGAGATTAAAAACTCCCTTGTGAAAGTTCCCTTCTTATACTGTGAGGAGGTAAACACTCTTCAGTGGGGAGTCATAGCCCAGAGAATTTTGTACAAACAGACCTTGTCAAAATAATAATAATAATTATATATATATATATATATATATATATTGGTGAACACGACGCTTTTTTGAGACGGAGTCTCGCTCTGTCGCCCAGGGTGGAGTGCAGTGAGTGGCGGGGTCTCGGCTCACTGCAACCTCCGCCTCCCGGGTTCATGCCGTTCTCCTGCCTCAGACTCCCGAGTAGCTGGGACTACAGGCGCCCCCCACTACGCCTGGCTAATTTTTTTTATTTTTAGTAGAGACGGTGTTTCACCGAAAATAATTCTTATCATCTTTTAGCTTCCTCACACAATTTGGTTACTTTTCCATAATTGCCTGTTTTCAAACTAACATATTAGCATTTAGGTTTTGTTACTTTTTTGGGTCTTCATTTCCTTATTAGGGCTCCTGTGTCACATAAAATTTATATTAAATTTCTATACTTTTCTCTGGTTAATCTGATTTATGTCAATTTAATTATTAGGTTCTGTCTAAAACCCTAGGAGGGTAGAGGTAAAATTTTGTCTCCCTGACAAGGGAGACAAGTATTTTCTTTCCTTTTCCATGAATAGTCTTTTCCTGGGTTCTGGGCCGAGGGAGCAGATTTTTGTTGTTGTTGTTGTTTTTGATCTCACAAAAGTTTTATTTACGAAGTTTCTCTATGTTTGTGGTTGTTTCCCATGGTTGTTTCAAGCTTTTGTAGAGGTTGTGCTTATCTCTGCAGATTTAGCATCAGTAGACATATATTAAGCTTGATAGCAACTTAAAAACAAAGAGACCACAAATGTTTGAACTATTTTCCAGGTGACATCCCTTAATAATGCAATATATTTAGAAATATGGTAACTGGAGGTTTTTATAATCGATTTAGGTCTTCAAAATTTCTGTGGAATATAGACAGAAATCAAGCAGTGTTCTTAAGATGAGGATTTGTCTATAGGTTTTAAAATAACTTTTAATTCTCAAGGAAATGTAATGGGAACAGCAGAATTGTGAGACCCGTGTAGAGGTCATGTTTGGACAAATATATCTTCATTTGTTAAATTGTATACATGTTTACAGCAAACCTGGCTTTCAGCAGCAGGCAGCGAATTCCTACTCAAATGTTTCCTTTGCACAATCATTCTTAACTTCCAAGTGAGCAAAAGGAAACTGCATATTCATTTAAAATTTGTTGTTTAGCTTATTGTGACTAGATACATACCCAATTATAATTTTTTAAGTCTGTGGATCATTAAAAACAAGGTTTTGCCAATTTTCTTAGAAATGTGAAAAAAAAAGGGAAATAGAGAAAGTAGTGAGCTATGAGATAGGATGGGGGAGGCAGAAGGGAAAAAGAAATGAGAGGTTGTTCTCTGTAGTTAATGCATTTGTCTTAGAAGAAATTTTTGAAGAAGGAAAAAACAGTGGCTTGCCTTAAGAACATGACAGGTGCCCAGATTTTATCTAATATTAAAAATCATGACGTGTGTCATATGGTTGTCAGTAATCTGAGACAATATTAACTTATTTCACGACAGTGCTCTGCCACTGCTGATTTTACGTTTAACACAGAGTCCATTTCTTCATCTCGCCTTAAGAGCCAGCCAATTCAAAATTTATTGATTTGGTGTCTATCAAATATGGTTTATCTTCTGAGTCTTTGCCTTACCTAATTGTTGACAGCCCTTGGAAGAGAGGATACTGTTAACCTTTGGAATGTGCATGAATGCATGGCGAGTGAGGGAGGAAAGGTTTAGCTTAGCCAGTATGGTTGGAAAACTAGTGCCCATTGAGAGTTCTAGGTCATGGTGCTTCATCTGTAGCAAGGGTGGCCAGAAAGAGATCCTCTAAAACGTCATATGCATCAGGAGATGAGAGAAGCAGTGATTACAATGTTGGAAAAAATGCCAAAACTGTTCTTTTTTATTTTTAGTTTGTGTGTGTGTGTGTGTGTGTGTTTTGGGGGGTGTGATATTGCAACCCTCGCATTTTGTAAAGAAAAAAACGTGAAATTAATATGTTTAACAGAATTAACAGTCTCCTTGCTTCATGCTTTTCAAATGCTAATATTTGAAAAATGTATCAAATGTGAAGTTATGAAAAATATAAAAGTTAAAATACCATTCAAATATACATTACTCGCCACTAGGTGACATCTCTGCACTCTGCTGTTTGCTGTAACTCCAATCCTCTACTGTCTGAGACCACTACAGTTACCCAGAGTGGAAGCCTCTTATGTGGCCACTCCAGTTGACCTTTGGTATCTTCCTGTCATTTAGCAGTCCTGTATAGAGTTTGCATTACTATTGCCTCTGGCTGCTCATGTTGGAGGGGCCACTTTCAGCAATTTTGATTTCTTTCCTAGGTATCCACAGAGATATGGTCATGTCCCCACTCTCTCCTTTCCTTTTCCAGTTGAGACATGTGCTCGTGCTACAGGCTTTTCCAGCCAGGTCCTCCTTGACCATCTGTGTGATGATGAAGTGGGGTTGGAGGAAAGGATAACAAAAAATTGGAGGAGACAGGGAACTGTAGGAGTTCAGTGACAAAGAATAACACAAACAACTTGCAGTGGGATGTCAGGAGTGGTGGCGGGGGAGGTAGTGGAACAGAAGAGAAGTCTATTTGAGACAGGGGGATAAATGACCAACTAAACTGCTTACCAATGTCTCCAACATGTACATGATGACAACAGAAGCACTGGTGTTTCTTTTCTTTTTTTTTTTTTTTTTAAGAAATAGCAAGGTGAAAGGTGAAGGCCTTCAACCTTGGCTGCACATTGGGAAGCTTTAAAACTACTGAGTCTTGGGTCCCATCCGCCAAGAGATACTGATTTACTTGGTTAGGATTGTTGCTGTATCATCAAAAGTTTAGAACTCTTCCCGAGAAGCTCTCATATTCTGCCAAGGTTGAGAACTACAGTTAAGTGAATACCAGGATTTGATTATAATCAGTAAATTATCTTTATTTCAATCAAAGAGAAAGAGGTTCATCTTTAAGAGGCATTTTTAAGGTACCAGACACAGTGATGAATACTTATATTATTAACTTTTATTTTTAAAGTTATCATAGTAACACTGTGAAGTAGGGATAATCAACCCCTTCAACAGGTGAAGGAAGTGAGGCTTACAGAGAAGTAATTTGCCCAAGGTGACACAGTTTGTGGAGGTGAAACAACCAGCTGGGACTCAATCACAGGTCTATGTGATTTGTCTTTTTCCTTATCTTTCCTTTAAGACCCAGTTGGGAATTATAGATAGGTATCATGGATTGCTTGAGGACCTAATGTTTTTCAGGCCTTATGTCTAGGAATAAGAAAAATAAATTCTATATTTTCTAATTACCATAACCCCCAAGATTGCCTAAAATTAGGAGCCAACAAATTATAACCCAGCATCTATTTTTTACATGACCTATGAAGAAAGAATGCTTTTCATGTTTTTAAATGGTTGAAAAAATTAAGGAAGAATCTTTCATATCCTGTGAAAATGATATAAAATTATAAATTTGGTGACCACAAAGAAAGTCTTATTGAAACAAATTAATTTGTTTTTGTGTTGTCTATAGCTCCTTTCATATTATAATAGCAGGCTTAATTTCGGCAGAGACCATTTTATGTCCAGCAAAACCTAAAATATTTACTATTTTTCCATTTACAGAAAAAGTGTATTGACTTTTTCTCTATATGAAAACCTGATAGAGAAATAGAAATAAATAAAAAAAGATATATCCTGCAGAGAATTCCCTTTCACATTAAAAAATATTTAACAATACAAAACAATTTACAAGTTTCTTTTAAGGTATAAGCTCCCCCCGTGGCTTGAAATGTTGGCATGAAAATCATTAGATGATCATGGTTCCAGTCACTCCTTCTAAGAGATCAACTTTTTAAGATTCACATATGAGTGAGATCATGTAGTATTTGTTTTTCTGTGTCTGGTTTATGTTACTTAACATAATAACCTCTAGATTGATACTTGTTGTTGTAAATAACAGAATTTTGTTTTTAATGGCTGATTACTATTCCATTATGTACATATGCCACATTTTCTTTATTCATTATTCATCTATTGTTGGACACTTAGGTTGATTCCAAAAGTTATTATGTGTCAATTAGAAATTAGGTGACCCTGGGGGTCAGTGCTTAGAGAAATATAAAGCCAAAGTACCATGAACCATTATTCACTGATTGCTCATAGGAAAATGTAAAGCCTTTGCAGATCACATCACTAACAACTGAATGTTGATTGTAGCAACTTCATTCATTTTTAGTTTTACTTGTAAATTAAGCAAATCACTACATAGTTCTGTTTCTAGTTTTGGCATCATATAGCTCTTACCAAAATTTCTATTTTCTTAAGTATTGTTGTATACATTAAATTTTTTCTGAAATGCATCATCAGTAATATGCTGTCTTTAATGGAGCAACTATATCAAAAGTTTCTCAACATGTCTTCCTTCAAGCACATGCATGAGAATCACAGAGTATGCTTGTTTTAAATAGAGATTCCTGGGTTATAGGCCAGACCAACTGATTCAGAATTTCTGATGGGAGGATTCAAGGTTTTGCCTTTCAACAAGCTCACCAGGTAAATCTCATACACCTTGTAGACTGATAATTTTATGCTACATCATGGGTGAGAATATTCACAACCACACTAGGGGCATAAATTTGGAGGAGTATGCAAACAGGGTATAGAGACTCTTGCAGAGAAGTAGAGTTATATCAGGTCTATGTATCCTCATGCTGTGTGATTGGAAGCTAGTATGAAAACAATATTGCTAATAAGAAGTAGAATCATCTAAGGCAGCAAAGAAATAATAGAGATGAGGAAACTCATTAAAATAATGGGAGCCAGGATGGAAAGCTGCTAGTTTTCTTCTGCTTTATGAGCATAGGGTTGATCTTAAGGCCATCCCCCTTCCTGGCACCCCTTCTTCATTGTGGAAATAGTAAACTGTGCCAGGCATTTTTATTTGCTCCTCCAGATTCAACTGTATCTCTCTCTACCTTTTCCGTTAGCCACCTGGGGAGGCTGAACTGTATTGACTACTACGAGAGGCTCCTCTTCCCTCTGGCATCTGGTGGGGTTTTCAGTGAAGTGCCTCAACAGAAAATGAGAGGTAGGGAGGAGAGTGGGACTCTCTAACTGTGAAGCTAACTCTATGTCATTAGACTGAAAGTCATTGTTCTACTCAAGGTGGTCTTTTCTACATAATGCTCCACTGTTAGGTTGTATTATACACTTTTCCCTTGTTCTTTTAGGTCTAAGGACAGTAATAGCTCTGTGGTTGCTAACCCCAGGTTAACTACATTTGTGTGTGTGTGTGTGTGTGTGTGTGTGTGTGTGTTTTCCTAGAATCTTCTGACTTGTTTATAAATTTGAAACCATCCTTATGACATCTGTTTTCTGTTTGGACCCTACTGAAACAGGAACCAAATGTTACATGTCAGAGTCCAAAAGGAGAGGAGGCATCATTTTCTCAGTGAGCAAAGTTTTATTTTACCAAATATGACAAACTCCTTATTGTCTTGGAACCCTCTGACATTCTATTCCTTCTGCTGAAGACTCTGTTCCCATGATTTGTTTGTCTAGCTAATTCCTAGTCATTTTAGAATTTTTACTTCAAAAGCCACTTTTTTATAGATGTCTTAAGTGGCTCCTCCCAAGTAAACCAGTTTCCTATTATAATTTCTCATAATATGCTGTTTCCTTTATTGTACTCATCCATATTATAAGTAATTTTTTTATTATACTTTAAGTTCTAGGGTACATGTGCATAACATGCAGGTTTGTTACACATGTATACATGTGCCATGTTGGTGTGCTGCACACATTAACTTGTCATTTACATTAGGTATATCTCCTAATGTTATCCCTCCCCACTTTCCCCACCCCATGACAGGCCCCAGTGTGTGATGTTTCCCTTCCTGTGTCCAAGCGTTCTCATTGTTCAATTCCCACCTATGAGTGAGAACATGTGGTGTTCGGTTTTCTGTCCTTGTGATAGTTTGCGGAGAATGATGGTTTTCCAGCTTCATCCATGTCCCTACAAAGGACATGAACTCATCATTTTTTTATGGCTGCATGGTATTCCATGGCATATATGTGACACATTTTCTTAATCCAGTCTATCATTGGTGGACATTTGGATTGGTTCCAAGTCTTTGCTATTGTGAATAATGCTGCAATAAACATATGTGTGCATGTGTCTTTATAGCAGCATGATTTATAATCCTTTGGGTATATACCCAGTAATGGGATGGCTGGGTCAAATGGTATTTCTAGTTCTAGGTCCTTGAGGAATCACCACACTATCTTCCACAATGGTTGAACTAGTTTACAGTCCCACCAACAGTGTAAAAGTGTTCCTATTTCTCCACATCCTCTCCAGCACCTGTTGTTTCCTGACTTTTTAATGATTACCATTCCAACTGCTGTGAGATGGTATCTCATTGTGGTTTTGATTTGCATTTCTCTGATGGCCAGTGATGATGAGCATTTTTTCATGTGTCTGTTGGCTGCATAAATGTGTTCTTTTGAGAAGCATCTGTTCATATCCTTTACCCACTTTTTGATGGGGTTTTTTGATTTTTTCTCGTAAATTTGTTTAAGTTCTTTGTAGATTCTGGATATTAGCCCTTTGACAGATGGGTAGATTGCAAAAATTCTCCCCCATTCTGTAGGTTGCCTGTTCACTCTGATGGTAGTTTCTTTTGATGTGCAGAAGCTCTTTAGTTTAATTAGATCCCATTTGTCAATTTTGACTTTTGTTACCATTGCTTTTGCTTTTATAGACATGAAGTCCTTGCCCATGCCTATGTCCTGAATGATATTGCCTAGGTTTTCTTCTAGGGTTTTTATGGTTTTAGATCTAACATTTAAGTCTTTAATCCATCTTGAATTAATGTTTGTATAAGGTGTAAGGAAGGATCCAGTTTCAGCTCTCTACATATGGCTAGCCAGTTTTCCCAGCACCATTTATTAAATAGGGAATCCTTTCCCCATTTCTTGTTTTTGTCAGGTTTGTCAAAGATCAGATGGTTGTAGATATGTGATATTATTTCTGAGGGCTCTGTTCTGTTCCATTGATCTATCTCTCTGCTTTGGTCTCGGTACCATGCTGTTTTGGTTACTGTAGCCTTGTAGTATAGTTTGAAGTCAGGTAGTGTGATGCCTCCAGCTTTGTTCTTTTGGCTTAGGATTGTCTTGGCAATGTGGGCTCTTTATTGGTTCCATATGAACTTTAAAGTAGTTTTTTTCCAGTTCTGTGAAGAAAGTAGTTGGTAACTTGATGGGGATAACATTGAATCTATAAATGACCTTGAGCAGTATGGCCATTTTCTTGATATTGATTCTTCCTATCCATGAGCATGGAATGTTCTTCCATTTGTGTCCTCTTTTATTTCATTGAACAGTGGTTTGTAGTTCTCCTTGAAGAGGTCCTTCACATCCCTTGTAAGTTGGATTCCTAGGTATTTTATTCTCTTTGAAGCAATTGCAAATGGGAGTTAACGCATGATTTGGCTCTTTGTTTGTCTGCTATTGGTGTAGAGGAATGCTTGTGATTTTTGCACATTGATTTTGTATCCTGACACTTTGCTGAAGTTGCTTATTAGCTTAAGGAGATTTTGAGTTGAGACGATGGGGTTTTATAAGTAATTTTTTATACATTATCCTTGAGTTATCTACCATGCTTGACTCTAATCTCTAGGAGGACTCTGACAAAACCTTCCTTTTGCAGATGCTTACTCAAATTTTGTTTAATAAGTGAATGAATAAAATACAGGTGTCTTAGAAAAGTTCGCTAAGTTGGCTTTTTTCCCCTGGGAAAACTTATGAATATATATAAACTATATATGTCAACATGCTATTTTCAGTGCTTCCATAAACCCACATATTTTCATTTGACCAATTACACTAATGCTCACATGGACACAAATGTCTCAGGTTAAAGGTAATTAACTTATTTGTCTCAAAGGTGCTTGTTTGTTTTATGACAATTGCTATAAGAGAGAAGGCAAAAACCTATTGTTGAACAAACTGTCAATAATTTATAAAGCAATAATAAACCATATTAAAGAACAATTACATGACAATTAAAGACTGATTCTGGCTTGAACTCTGAATGGGCATTTGCATTTTCCCAACAAATGGAGAAAAGGTCAATGGGATCCCATCCTTCCCATTTTCTCCTCTCCAAAGTATTTCTAATCAGAGTTACTAGCAGACATCTACTTAAATTAAAAGGTATTCCTATGTAGAATCAAAGTGCTATACATTTTTATGAGGCAAACTTGCCAAGATTGCCATTTTTTATTTGCTTCAATGAAAGCAACTTCTAGAAAGTTCTCTTTCTAGAAATTTTATAACAGTTCCTAAATTGGTAGCCTAGGTTAGAAGGAAAACAATTTAATCCAAATATTTGAAGGTTGAATAAACACTGAGAACTCCTTTAGGCAATGCC
This sequence comes from Piliocolobus tephrosceles, assembly GCF_002776525.5. Lineage (NCBI taxonomy): Eukaryota > Metazoa > Chordata > Mammalia > Primates > Cercopithecidae > Piliocolobus > Piliocolobus tephrosceles. The sequence goes on along the minus strand of NC_045448.1, from coordinate 57,224,566 downwards.
CCATTTTTAAAATTCCGATTCCTCATAATGTGAATTTTGATTTCTTTATAGTTGAAGAATTGGAGGATAGTTGAGATGCCCCCACAGATCTGTAAAAGATACCAGTCTTCCTTTTGTTTGCATTTCTCATTTGATCAATTCACAGTCCCCACCTTGCTTTAGCTTTTCCCTGCATGGAGCAGAATGCCCAGGTCTCAAGGACTCATCTGTTTTTCTTCTTGAAGGACTGCAGTCATTGCAGTTTCCCTCTTGCTAGCTGCCACCCCAGGCTGAGAAATTATGCAGATAACTACGCTTCTCCAAGTCATCACAAGCCTAGAGACATCTATCTGCATTGCACCAAATGCCACTGTAAAGAAAAAGAAAATCAGAATCTTTCTGCATTTCTGTATGGGTTGGTGTTCCTCCTTTATGAGTGATTTCAGGGATCAAGAGAATATTAAAGGCCCTATTTAAACGATTTCCCTGTGTGGGGTAGCACACAGCACACTGTTAATCATTTATATTTCAGTGTGAATAAGAATGCCAGATGCATTTTGAAAGCAGATTTTTGTAAGGAGTGACGTGGTGTTGGGGGGGCGGTGCAGAGAAAAGATGAGGCCCTTGTGAAGCCCACAGCAGCAGAAAGGAGACATGGGGGTTCTCAACCTACGCATTGTCTACTATCCCACAGATACATCTCTTACTTCAGTCTAATTTCAACGAACATTATTCTACTTTGTCAAGTATTGAATGTGTTCCAAATAAAATAATATGCCATGAATTTTCTCTGTCTATGGCCATGCCAGAGAAGCAGTTACCTCATTATTAACCACCTTTCAATCTTTCAATGTGTATATATATATGCACAAGTTTTAGACTTGCCATTATTCATATACACGTATATCATATATATATAATATATATGCATACTTTCCTTAACGTGAGTTAAAATAGTATGTGGATTCAGCATTATACAAGGCAGTAGGATGTATAGCCCTGTAAGAACACAATAATATGTGTGACTTTGTATCATTACCTTTCAGGAAATGCATACCAGTAACATTTACGTAGCAGTTCAAAATTTGTACTTCCATCTAGTGGTAACTGATAGAAACAACATATTTTTCAGTCATTTGATTTTGGAGGCACTGGGAGAAGATAAAGTGACAAAGCTCTTGGTCAACCAGCACCTGTTATGAATTCAGTAACATTTTGATATTGAATAGAAAATACACAGTGAAGGTAAACATGTAATAGGCAAAGGGAAGCCAAGGAATTTAACACAATGAATGGCTGCATAGGCTAAATTCATTCAGGATGGTTAAGCCAGAATTTCTAGTGGTGCTTACATTGGGAAGATCACATAGGGTGAAACGGTGGATGGTTTATTTTGAACATGAAGAGGAGGGTCAGGGAATTACTCCCATGTGATCTTTTTGCTGCGAACATCACCTAATGGCCAGCCTTCTCCATAACTTCCCAGAGTCAGTGTCCTTGATGGCAAATAATGTTTCAGAGAGGTCATTTGGGGACATGAAACAATCTATTGGTTTCCTTAAGTGTCTCATTTTAAATCCTAGTGAGTTGGAATCTCAATAAAATTATATCTCAATTTGATATAGAAGAAAAGGATATATGCTTATAGACTCTGAGGCTGCCAAGGAGTAACTCTTAGTTAAGAGAGCAATGTGTTAAAAATGTGTAAGTTTTCTGTCATCGATTTTCCTGGAGGTCTTTTCATATCAGTTCTTCCAAGGATAAGGTAAAACAAGTTTTTTGAGATAGAAAATCTAGGTTTATTTTTTTAACATAAAAAAGACAAAAGTTTCTTTATTGTATCTTATTTTATGTGATATAAGAAAGGATTGCTTAGATTGATTACATTTCATACAACCCCCATTCCACTATGGATGGGAAAAACTAGTAGCTCTAATAAACTTGACAACCAAAACATTTCTAGACTCACATGGCATACAAAGTTCATGCTGTTTGTCATTGCAGATGCCGCCACTGCTTGAGCCGCATGTCATCAGCTATGGTCAATTCCACCATGCTTGACATTGTGGCCTATGGTGAGCCCTTAGTCTGTATCTCCTTCAAGCTGTTTGCAAAGTTTCAAAGAAAGCAGAAAACTTTTGTGCTCTGAGCACTGGAGAGAAAAACTTTGCTTGTAAGGGTTCCTGCTTTCACAGAATTATTACAGGATTTGTCTGCCAGGGTGGGTATTTCACACACCCTAATAATATTGGCAGCAAGTCACTCTACCAGGGGAAATCTGATGGGGAGAACTTCATCCTGAGCATACAGGTCCTGGAATCTTGTCCATGGAGAATGCCAGACCCAACACAAACAGTGACTAGTTTTTCACTGCACTGCACTGCCAAGACTGAGTGGTTGGATAGCAATCACGTGGTCTTTGGCAAGGTAAAAGAGCATGAATATCATGGAAGCCATGGAGCGCTTTGGTTCAGGAATGAAAAGACCAGCAAGATTACCATTGCTGACTGTGGAAAACTCTAATAAAGTTGACTTGTATTTTATCTTAACCATTGAGCCATACCTTCTGTAGCTCAAGAGAGCAGCCCTCCACCCCATAGGCTGGCAATATCCTATATCTTTGTGCTTTTGCTGCAATTCTTTGGGTTCCATATTTTCCTTATTCCCCTTCACCTCTTGCTGGATTGCAGAGTTAAGTCTATAATTATGAAATAATAACTAAATAGCAAAAATTGAAAAAAAAAACAAAACTCGTGCTGTTTAGTGTGAATTGCCTCATTGTTGTAAAACTCTTAAGAGACAATGTAAGTACTGTTTCTTAGATATTGCCTCACTGGCAGAGTACAGTCACCTGGAAAATCCATTGCCCAAAGAAATTACCTCTCATTCTATGGACAATTAGGAAGTTTTTCATATTTTAATTTTATGTCTGATTTCCTGGCTTGCACAACAAGTATTTTGTTTCTTGACTTGATCTTGCTTATTTGGTCACTCACAATACAATGGTGATAATGACAATACCTCAACTTTCTTTTGAATATTTATTTATTCACTCATTCATTTGCTCATTTATTTTGATTTTATTTTAAAAATTCCTTCTGATTTAAATGGCTTTTGGCTCTAGTACATGCTTTTTTCTGTCTATGTATACGTTTTTTAACAAATGCTTATTCATCATGTTCAGTATCTTGCCTGGAGTTATTTTATGGGTGAGAGGAACTCTATGGATGTTGTTGCCTCAAAAGTATCTATACCAAATGTGAAAGGTATAATAACCCACGTCATAATTAATGTTTAGCTTTGAGGATTTCTTGCCTTTCTTTAATTTTGGAAAGATTTCTGCAAATGGTTAGACTTTTTGCAGTCATAACTTACCTTCCCTGCAGGATTCTGCCAGGTATAGAAGCATCACCTTCCTGCCGGCCCTCAGCTGCCCAATTGTGTCCCTCTGAGGGAAGATCCCGCTGTCTGTGGGAAAGCACACTGATAAGCCTGAGGGATAGCCCAGGGCAGTTGTTTGTGGGGTCTATAAAAGAGCTTAGGCACTTAGGCTAGGTTGTCCACATTGCATCTGAGAGGCCACCTACAATGTTGGACAGAGCCTGGGTAGAAAAAAAGTGGGTGAGTTGCAGACCATTGGTCACAGGCTAGTCAACCACTTGCAGTGCTGTCAAGCTGAGAATCTTACGAAGACAGGAGGATAGAACATATTTTTTTCGGCAGTCTAGTAGTTCTACTTATAAATGCTAATTATTTAGATGTATGTTACCTTGATTTCATTGGTTCTCTTGACCCAGTCCCACAAAAGTTTAGTATGTTTCTGATAGTGTTTTTCCAAGTGCCACCTCTGCTCTGCCCCCTGCTCTGCTGGGTTCCACTGTCTCTTACCTGCTTCCTGGGTCCCACTGCTGCTCTCCCCAGTGACTCTTTAGCTACTTCACCAGGCATCAGACCCTTTACTGCTGCTTCTCTTAGTGGGTACTAGAACCCTCCTAGTAGAGAGGCACACTTGGCTCCAGGTTTGTCTTAATGTTATCAACTCGCAGAGGTGAATCCAAGCAGTACTGCATGTTCCCCAGCATTTGGAAGAGACATTGGGTAAAATAGCTCTTTTTGTTTTACATACAAACTTCCCATATCTCGTTATGAGTCCAGTAAAGACAGACAAATCCCTGAGAGAGAGAGAGACAGAGACAGAGAGCGAGATCCAAGTTAAGTAATTTGCCTAAAGTCACATGGAAATGTGCCAGAACTTTGCTTAAACCCATGTTTTTGACTTCAAATATACAACTCTGTACGTGAGATTAGGCTGGCACTTGTTTTTATTTTATTATCACTTAATTATTGCCTTTTGAATTATTTGCTAATTGTTTTACTTATATTTATTTGCCTTGTCTATTAAGACTGTAAACATTTGAGGGCAAAGCCAAACATTGCCAGGGCACTGTATCTCCCAAGGCACAGAGAATAATGCTGAGAACATAATAGATGCTCAGAATAAATTATTGGAAAGCATGAGTTTTGTCTTTGGGATAATAATCTGCTGTGTCAGACAAAAAGGCTTCAGAGTGAAAGAAATCTATATTTATTTACATTCCTGCAACACCACTTTCTAGTTGTGAGAATGTGGGCAAATTGCTTAATCTAAGACTGTTTCTTCAGCTCCAAAATGGGCATAGTAGAAAAATGTACCTCATGGGATAATTGTAATAATTAAATGATAAAATGTAGGTAACACACTGACAACAAAAGATTCTTTTAATAAATATTCCAGCTAGGCCGGGCGCGGTGGCTCAAGCCTGTAATCCCAGCACTTTGGGAGGCCGAGATGGGCGGATCACGAGGTCAGGAGATTGAGACCATCCTGGCTAACACGGTGAAACCCCGTCTCTACTAAAAAGTACAAAAAAAAAACTAGCCAGGCGAGGTGGCGGGCGCCTGTAGTCCCAGCTACTTGGGAGGCTGAGGCAGGAGAATGGCGTAAACCCGGGAGGCGGAGCTTGCCGTGAGCTGAGATCCGGCCACTGCACTCCAGCCTGGGTGACAGAGTGAGACTCCATCTCCAAAAAAAAATAAATAAATAAATAAATAAATAAATAAATAAATAAATAAATAAATAAATAAATATTCCAGCTAGCACCACCATAATTTTCTAATCAAATTTCAGAAATCACAAGCCAGATAATATTTTGCCGTTGTATGAAGAAGTCAATTTGCCTGACAAGTGGACAATAACTCACTTTGGACCTGGTATATGTGTATTACAATCAACTGTTCCCATTAACTCCGTGAATATTGTGATGATGTTTACAGCTCCAATGAATCTATTTCTTCATTAACATTAATGGTAAAAACTCAGTAGATACCAAGAATATGTTGCCTTGAGTCCTATGGATCATGAAGAGTTCATGCATACTCATTTCTGGAAGTGGTGATGCGGCACTCAGGTGGGCTCAGCTAGTATGAACAGTAGAACCATAGCCCCAGCTTCACCTCAGCCCACTCAGTTTTATAGAGAAAACCTTCAGCAACAGCCATGGCATATCTGCAGCCCTGGGTCAACCAACTTTCATTTCTTAGTAAACTCATTTCAACACTACAGAAAAATCAAACTGTGCTCCTCTCTTATCTAAGAACTAGCGCTTGTTTTCTCTTTTTTAAGAGAGAAATTACAAAAGCTGTTTTTATTGTTAATGGAACTCACAGGGATCCATTTTTCCATCTTACCGTAACTAGAAACTAACACTTGCTTGGCACCTCTACATCTTGAGAAGAAAGCACCGTTTAAAAATAAAGGGTCCGGCATTTCTTATTTTTACGTTGGTATCTTTTGTATATATACATTATAGAGCATTTCAGAATATGGGAAATAACACAGGAAATAAAAAGCACACACGATTACATCCTCTGCATCAACCATGGTTAAAGATTGATATAGTTCTTGTTCTTTCTCTAAACACACACAAACACACATACCTATACGCATAGTATTTTTAATAATTTGCAGCATACTTAAATATTGTTTTGTATCCCTTGCCTTTAGTCATTCAATATTATAGAGTAGGCTTTTGATATTACTATTTTTTTCAAGAATAATCTCCAAAGATTAACATAATATGTGTCATATTTATTAGCACTATTTCAGAGTTTTTGAGGACAGAATCCCTGCGTAATATATAGTTCAGTGCCAAATATCTGTGTTGAAAACCATAGCAAGTACTTGTTTCCTTGCACGCCTCCCATCATGTCTGCCTATCCCCACCAAAAGTAGAATTCCTTATTTTTGATACAGGCTACCTGGTCAGTTGAAGAAACCTATTTAAAGAATTGACTGCAGTTCAGCATCTATCTTTCAGCTGCAGCTATAGATAGTTTATTGTGCAAAATGAAAGGTTTCGGTATTCAGCTGACAGAGAAGGTAGAAACCTCTTTGTTGACAGAAATAAAATGTGTCTTGTCGTAGGTGTTGATATAACATATTAATCGCCCCTGCTGGGGAACATAGGCACCCTGGTGCGGTGTGCTGTAAATATTGATGTGATCACCCCAAACTGGCAGGATGTCTGGGAAGCCATGAGAGATTTAGATAAAGGATTTTCATAAAGGTGTGCTCAATTGCTTCCCACCCTTCTCTCCCCACCCTCTCCTTTGGAATCTACATAACTCCAACTAAGTCTTTCCTGTTGAGTACCCAGACTGAAAACCATTTCAGGTATTCTGTGGATAGTGCTGAATCCTCTCCCCCTTCTCAAACACATCACCTAATTCTTTTATCTTTAACATTTGATACAGTTTTGACAGCTCTAGCAGCTTCCCCCAGCTGGCTGCCTATCTGGTGTAGTGAAAGGATGCCTGGCGTCAGCTGCTGGTGAGGAATAAGCCAAGCCATTTTAGCTGCAGGGGCAGAATTTTATGCTATGATGTTCTTTTCAGTTCAGGGGACACTTTCCAGTAATCAAGTTGACAGCCTTTCTTAAAGTCACATGCCAGTCAGAAAATTGTTCTGTTTCTGAAGATTGAGCAAATGCTGATGCTTACAGTGGCAAAAAGCCAGTTCTCTTGTGGCAGATTTGTTGTTTCACTACTGTTTATTAATCTTCACCAACCACAAGACTGAAGGTCAAAGTAGAGTGTCATCATTTAATCAGAAGTATATATTACTTCAGTGGACTACATTGCAGATTACTTCTGCAATTATATACACATTTTTAATCCAAAATTATTAAGTACCCAATATATGTCAGGCACTGTTCTATAAGTACGTTGATACAGGGATGAGTAAGTGGAGAAGAGAAATGAGGTCCCTGCTTTCAGCTTGTCTTCTGATTACAGCACCTCCAAATAAACAAATAAGGAACGTATCAGTTACAAAGACTATTTGTAACACTAAAATAGAACAGAAGAGTGGGTGGTTACTGTAGACCGGGGTCAGAAGTACTCTGAAGTGTAAGTTTTTAAAAGTTTTCAGAAGATTACAGATGAGAATGGTTTCAGGCAGCATGAATAGCTCACGCAAAGGTTTTAATGAAGATTTAATGCAAGAATGTTTTTGAGAAACAGGTGGAAGCCAAGTTTGGTTAACACTTTTGACTATTTTTAAATATTAAGTGATAATAAAGGCAAAGCTGATTTAGCATATTTGGAAGGAGAATGAAAGAACCACAAAGAAATTGTGTGGCTGCAATTCTTTAGGAATATTTTACAGAGAGTAACTTTAAGCCTTTCCAGCAAAGGTCTGGGAGACTAAGATTAATAGCACATGGCAAGATCACCCAGTCTCATCCAAGATGAGGATGTTGTTGGGTAAGAGGCTCTATTTTGGGTCCCCTGCAGGAGTTTCACCACAACAGGCTCTCTGAGGATCCTAGTTTGAACGAAAACCCGTTTTCCTTGGAAAGCAGTAACAATTCCCTTCTTTTGTATTTGCTCTTAGTGCTTGGCATAAAAGTTAATAAATGTTGAGTGTTCAGATTTTATAGATGATACCAGTGTGTAAGAAAATGTGAAAAATTTGATTCCCTACTTGGAAACCTAGAGTAACTGGAAAGCTCTGTAGAATGTCTTGTCCTGGTGGACACCATTTCTGCCACTTTGAAGCACTTGGAGAGATAGAAGTCTGTGGCAGTAAAAGACAAATGATTCAGAATATCACTTAACATTGACCTAAACCTTTGTTTTTTGATATTTGGAAATGAATACTCTCTGAGGAGTATCAATGAATTGCAGTGACTAGACTACTTTTTTTTTTTTTTTTTTTTTTTTTTTTATTGTACTTTAAGTTCTAGGGTACATGTGCATAACGTGCAGGTTTGTTACATATGTATACTTGGCCATATTGGTGTGCTGCACCCATCAACTCATCAGCACCCATCAATTCATCATCTATATCAGGTATAACTCCCAATGCAATCCCTCCCTCCTCGCCCCTCCCCATGATAGACCCCGGTGTGTGATGTTCCTCTTCCTGAGTCCAAGTGAGCTCATTGTTCAGTTCCCACCTATGAGTGAGAACATGCGGTGTTTGGTTTTCTATTCTTGTGATAGTTTGCTAAGAATGATGGTTTCCAGCTGCATCCATGTCCCTACAAAGGACACAAACTCATCCTTTTTTATGGCTGCATAGTATTCCATGGTGTATATGTGCCACATTTTCTTAATCCAGTCTGTAACTGATGGACATTTGGGTTGATTGCAAGTCTTTGCTATTGTGAATAGTGCCGCAATAAACATACGTGTGCATGTGTCTTTGTAGTAGCATAATTTATAATCCTTTGGGTATATACCCAGTAGTGGGATGGCTGGGTCATATGGTACATCTAGATCTAGATCCTTGAGGAATTGCCATACTGTTTTCCATAATGGTTGAACTAGTTTACAATCCCACCAACAGTGTAAAAGTGTTCCTATTTCTCCACATCCTCTCCAACACCTGTTGTTTCCTGATTTTTTAATGATTGCCATTCTAACTGGTGTGAGATGGTATCTCATTGTGGTTTTGATTTGCATTTCTCTGATGGCGAGTGATGATGAGCATTTTTTCATGTGTCTGTTGGCTGTATGAATGTCTTCTTTTGAGAAATGTCTGTTCATATCCTTTGCCCACTTTTTGATGGGGTTGTTTGTGTTTTTCTTGTAAATTTGTTTGAGTTCTTTGTAGATTCTGGATATTAGCCCTTTGTCAGATGAGTAGATTGCAAACATTTTCTCCCATTCTGTAGGTTGCCTGTTCACTCTGATGGTAGTTTCTTTTGCTGTGCAGAAGCTCTTTAGTTTAATGAGATCCCATTTGTCAATTTTGGCTTTTGCTGCCATTGGTTTTGGTGTTTTAGACATGAAGTCCTTGCCCATGCCTATGTCCTGAATGGTACTACCTAGGTTTTCTTCTAGGGTATTTATGGTATTAGGTCTAACATTTAAGTCTCTAATCCATCTTGAATTAATCTTCGTATAAGGAGTAAAGAAAGGATCCAGTTTCAGCTTTCTACTTATGGCTAGCCAATTTTCCCAGCACCATTTGTTAAATAGGGAATCCTTTCACCATTTCTTGTTTTTGTCAGGTTTCTCAAAGATCAGATGGCTGTAGATGTGTGGTATTATTTCTTAGGACTCTTTTCTGTTCCATTGGTCTATCTCTCTGTTTTGGTACCAGTACCATGCTGTTTTGGTTACTGTAGCCTTGTAGTATAGTTTGAAGTCAGGTAGCGTGACGCCTCCAGCTTTGTCCTTTTGACTTAGGATTGTCTTGGCAATGCGGGCTCTTTTTTGGTTCCATATGAACTTTAAAGCAGTTTTTTCCAATTCTGTGAAGAAGCTCATTGGTAGCTTGATGGAGATGGCATTGAATCTATAAATAACCTTGGGCAGTATGGCCATTTTCATGATATTGATTCTTCCTATCCATGAGCATGGTATGTTCTTCCATTTGTTAGTGTCCTCTTTTATTTCACTGAGCAGTGGTTTGTAGTTCTCCTTGAAGAGGTCCTTTACATCCCTTGTAGGTTGGATTCCTAGATATTTTATTCTCTTTGAAGCAATTGTGAGTGGAAGTTCATTCCTGATTTGGCTCTCTGCTTGTCTGTTACTGGTGTATAAGAATGCTTGTGATTTTTGCACATTAATTTTGTATCCTGAGACTTTGCTGAAGTTGCTTATCAGCTTAAGAAGATTTTGGGCTGAGACGATGGGGTTTTCTAAATATACAATCATGTCATCTGCAAACAGGGACAATTTGACTTCTTCTTTTCCTAACTGAATACCCTTGATTTCTTTCTCTTGCCTGACTGCCCTAGCCAGAACTTCCAACACTATGTTGAATAGGAGTGGTGAGAGAGGGCATCCCTGTCTTGTGCCAGTTTTCAAAGGGAATTTTTCCAGTTTTTGGCGGGCTCTTTTTTCATTGCATATGAACTTCAAAACAGTTTTTTCCAATTCTGTGAAGAAAGTCATTGGTAGCTTGATGGGGATGGCATTGAATCTATGAACTACCTTGGGCAGTATGTCCATTTTCACGATATTGATTCTTCCTATCCATGAGCAGGGTATGTTCTTCCATTTGTTTGTGTCCTCTTTTATTTCACTGAGCAGTGGTTTGTAGTTCTCCTTGAAGAGGTCCTTTACATGACTTGTAAGTTGAATTCCCAGGTATTTTATTCTCTTTGAAGCAATTCTGAATGAAAGTTCATTCACGATTTGGATCTCTGTTTGTCTGTTACTGGTGTATAAGAATGCTTGTGATTTTTGCACATTAATTTTGTATCCTGAGACTTTGCTGAAGTTGCTTATCAGCTTAAGGAGATTTTGGGCTGAGACAATGGGGTTTTCTAAATATACAATCATGTCATCTGCAAACAGGGACAATTTGACTTCTTCTTTTCCTAACTGAATTCCCTTGATTTCTTTCTCTTGCCTGATTGCCCTAGCCAGAACTTCCAACACTATGTTGAATAGGAGTGGTGAGAGAGGGCATCCCTGTCTTGTGCCAGTTTTCAAAGGGAATTTTTCCAGTTTTTGTCCATTCAGTGTGATATTGGCTGTGGGTTTGTCATAAATAGTTCTTATTATTTTGAGATATGTTCCATCAATGCCGAATTTATTGAGCGTTTTTAGCATGAAGAGCTGTTGAATTTTGTCAAAGGCCTTTTCTGCATCTATTGAGATAATCATGTGGTTTTTGTGTTTGGTTCTGTTTATATGCTGGATTATGTTTATTGATTTGTGTATGTTAAACCAGCCTGGCATCCCAGGGATGAAGCCCACTTGATCATGGTGGACAAGCTTTTGATGTGCTGCTAGATTCCGTTTTCCAGTATTTTATTGAGGATTTTTGCATCGATGTTCATCAGGGATATTGGTCTAAAATTCTCTTTTTTTGTTGTGTCTCTGCCAGGCTTTGGTATCAGGATGATGTTGGCCTCATAAAATGAGTTAGGGAGGATTCCCTCTTTTTCTATTGATTGGAATAGTTTCAGAAGAAATGGTACCAGCTCCTCCTTGTACCTCTGGTAGAATTCAGCTGTGAATCCATCTGATCCTGGACTTTTTTTGGTTGGTAGGCTATTAATTGTTGCCTCAATTTCAGAGCCTGCTATTGGTCTATTCAGGGATTCAGCTTCTTCCTGGTTTGGTCTTGGGAGAGTGTAAGTGTCCAGGAAATTTTCATTTCTTCTAGAGTTTCCAGTTGATTTGCATAGAGGTGTTTATAGTATTCTCTGATGGTAGTTTGTGTTTCTGTGGGGTCAGTGGTGATATCCCCTTTACATTTTTTATTGCATCTATTTGATTCTTCTCTCTTTTCTTCTTTATTAGTCTTGCTAGCGGTCTATCAATTTTGTTGATCTTTTCAAAAAACCAACTCCTGGATTCATTGATTTTTTGGAGGGTTTTTTTGGTCTCTATCTCCTTCAGTTCTGCTCTGATCTTAGTTATTTCTTGCCTTCTGTTAGCTTTTGAATGTGTTTGCTCTTGCTTCTCTAGTTCTTTTAATTGTGATGTTAGAGTGACAATTTTAGATCTTTCCAGCTTTCTCTTTTAGAAAGAGGGGGCATTTAGTGCTATAAATTTCCCTCTACACACTGCTTTAAATGTGTCCCAGAGATTCTGGTATGTTGTATCCTTGTTCTTATTGGTTTCAAAGAACATCTTTATTTCTGCCTTCATTTCGTTATGTACCCAGTAGTCATTCAGGAGCAGGTTATTCAGTTTCCATGTAGTTGAGCATTTTTGATTGAGTTTCTTAGTCCTGAGTTCTAGTTTGATTGCACTGTGGTCTGAGAGACAGTTTGTTATAATTTCTGTTCTTTCACATTTGCTGAGGAGTGCTTTACTTCCAATTATGGGGTGGAGAGTTCTGTAGATGTCTATTAGGTCTGCTTGCTGCAGAGATGAGTTCAATTCCTGGATATCCTTGTTAACTTTCTGTCTCGTTGATCTGCCTAATGTTGACAGTGGGGTGTTGAAGTCTCCCATTATTATTGTATGGGAGTCTAAGTCTCTTTGTAAGTCTCTAAGGACTTGCTTTATGAATCTGTGTGCTCCTGTATTGGGTGCATATATATTTAGGATAGTTAGCTCTTCTTGTTGGATTGATCCCTTTACCATTATGTAATGGCCTTCTTTGTCTCTTTTGATCTTTGATGGTTTAAAGTCTGTTTTATCAGAGACTAGGATTGCAACCCCTGCTTTTTTTTGGTTTCCATTTGCTTGGTAGATCTTCCTCCATTCCTTTATTTTGAGCCTATGTGTGTCTCCGCATATGAGATGGGTCTCCTGAATACAGCAAACTGATGGGTCTTGACTCTTTATCCAGTTTTCCAGTCTGTGTCTTTTAATTGGACCATTTAATCCATTTACATTTAAGGTTAATATTGTCATGTGTGAACTTGATCCTCATTATGATATTAACTGGTTATTTTGCTTGTTAGTTGATGCAGTTTCTTCCTAGCCTCAATGGTCTTTACATTTTGGCATGTTTTTGCAATTGCTGCTACCGGTTGTTCCTTTCCATGTTTAGGGCTTCCTTCAGGGTCTCTTGTAAGGCAGGCCTGGTGGTGACAAAATCTCTAAGCATTTGCTTATCTGTAAAGGATTGTATTTCTCCTTCACTTATGAAACTTAGTTTGGCTGGATATGAAATTCTGGGTTTAAAATTCTTTTCTTTAAGAACGTTGAATATTGGCCCCCACTCTCTTCTGGCTTGTAGAGTTTCTGCCAAGAGATCTGCTGTTAGTCTGATGGACTTCCCTTTGTGGGTAACCTGACCTTTCTCTCTGGCTGCCCTTAACAGTTTTTCCTTCATTTCAACTTTGGTGAATCTGGCAATTATGTATCTTGGAGTTGCTCTTCTTGAGGAGTATCTTTGTGGCGTTCTCTGTATTTCCTGAATTTGAATGTTGGCCTGCCCCACTAGGTTGGGGAAGTTCTCCTGGATGATATCCTGAAGACTGTTTTCCAACTTGGTTCCATTTTCCCCCTCACTTTCCTCACTTTCAGGCATCCCAATCAGACATAGATTTGGTCTTTTCACATAATCCCATACTATTTGCAGGCTTTATTCATTTCTTTTTCTTCTTTTTTCTTTAGATTTCTCTTCTCGCTTCATTTCATTCATTTGATCCTCAATCGCTGATACTCTTTCTTCCAGTTGATCGAGTCAGTTACTGAAGCTTGTGCATTTGTCACGTATTTCTCGTGCCATGGTTTTCATCTCTGTCAGTTTGTTTATGGCCTTCTCTGAATTAATTATTCTAGTTATCAATTCTTCCAGTCTTTTTATCAAGATTTTTACTTTCTTTGCGCTGGTTACGTAATTCCTCCTTTAGCTCTTGGAAGTTTGATTGACTGAAGCCTTCTTCTCTCATCTTATCAAAGTCATTCTCCGTCCAGCTTTGATCCATTGTTGTCGATGAGCTGCGTTCCTTTGGAGGGGGAGATGTGCTCTTATTTTTTGAATTTCCAGCTTTTCTGCCCTGCTTTTTCCCCATCTTTGTGATTTTATCTGCCTCTGGTATTTGATGATGGTGACATACTGATGGGGTTTTGGTGTGGGTGTCCTTCTGTTTGTTAGTTTTCCTTCTAACAGTCAGGACCCTCAGCTATAGGTCTGTTGGAGATTGCTTGAGGTCCACTCCAGACCCTGTTTGCCTGGGTATCAGCAGCAGAGGCTGCAGAAGATAGAACATTGCTCAACAGCAAGTGTGCCTGTCTGATTCTTGCTTTGGAAGCTTCCTCTCAGGGGTGTTCTCCACCATGTGAGGTGTGGGGTGTCGGTCTGCCCCTAGTGGGGTATGTCTCCCAGTTAGGCTACTCAGGGGTCAGGAACCCACTTGAGGAGGCAGTCTGTCCGTTCTCAGATCTCAATCTCCATGTTTGGAGATCCACTGCTCTCTTCAAAGCTGTCAGACAGAGTCTTTTGCATCTGCAGAGGTTTCTGCTGCTTTTGTTGTTGTTGTTGTTGTTGTTGTTTAGCTGTGCCCTGTCCCCAGAGGTGGAGTCTACAGAGACAGGCAGGCCTCCTTGAGCTGCTGTGAGCTCCACCCAGTTCGAGCTTCCCAGCAGCTTTGTTTACCTACTTAAGCCTCAGCAATGGTGGGCACCCCTCCCCCAGCCTCCCTGCTGCCTTGCCTTTAGATCACAGACTGCTGTGCTAGCAATGAGGGAGGCTCCGTGAGCATGGGACCCTCCTGGCCAGGTGTGGGATATCATCTCCTGGTATGCCCGTTTGCTAAGACCCTTGGTAAAGCACAGTATTGGGGTGGGAGTTGCCCAATTTTCCAGGTGTTGTGTGTCTCAGTTTCCCTGGCTAGGAAAAGGGATTCCCTTCCCCCTTGCGGTTCCCAGGTGAGGGGATGCCTTGCCCTGCTTCAGCTCTTGCTGGTCGGGCTGCAGCAGCTGACCAGCACCGATTGTCCGGCACTCCCAATGAGATGAACCCAGTACCTAAGTTGAAAATGCAGAAATCACCTGTCTTCTGTGTCACTCGCACTGCGAGCTGAAGACTGGAGCTGTTCCTATTTGGCCATCTTGCCGTATCCTTTAACTCTTCTTGAATCATCTTGAATTATGAATTTTCCTTATACTTTCTTTCTCATGGTGAAATGATATTGCCTCATTTTTATATAATATTTTGTTTCCTTAAATCACCCCATATTCAACTAGGTTCCACTCAGTGTGTATTAGGTTCCAGGCTTCATAGTAGCTTTTGAAAATATAAAGATGAATAAATTCCTGCCTTTGCCCTCAAAATCTTTTTTAAATGTTATTATGAGATACTGGAGTATAAAGAAATAATTATAATTCAGACTATTTTAGTCTGATAACGATATATGTAATAATTGAATATGAATACATATATGAATAATATATGTAATAATTGAATTCACAAGTTAGTAACAATAACTGTAGTTATATTTATTGATACCTTACTGCACAACAAGCACTATTCCTTTTTATTAATTATCAAATTTACAATGAAACGCAATAATTGTACTTACCGGGTACAGTGTGATTTTTCAATACATGCATATATTGTATAATGATTAAATGAGTGTAATTATCAAAGCTATCACTTCAAACATTTATCATTTCTTTGTAGTAACATTAAAAATCTTCTCTTCTAGCTATAGTGAAATATACACTACATTGTTATTTGCTATTGTCACCCTCCTGTGTAACAAGTAACACCAAACTTATTCTTTCCATCTAACTGTAACTTTGTACTCATCGATTGACTTCTCTGGAACCCCCCTGTACCCGCCCCCACCCTCAGCCTCTAATAACCACTATTGTACTATAATTTTATAAAATCAACGTTTCAAGATTCCACATATCAATGAGATCATGCAGTGTTTGTCTTTCTGTGCCTGGCTTATTTCACTTAAAATAACGTCCCCCAGCTTCATCCATTTGCTATAAATGACAGGCTCTCATTCTGTTTTATGATACAATAGTATTCCACTGTATGAGTGAAATATTTTTATCTATTCACCTGTAGATGGGCTTTTAAGTTGATTCCATACCTTGGTTAATATGAATAGCACTGCAATAAACATAGGGGCACAGATGCCTCTTCAACATACTGATTTCATTTCCTTTGGTTGTATACTCATTAATAGGATTGCTGAGTCATATGGTAGTTTTTTAAAAAAATATCCAGATAACTACTCAATGGGGAGGCATTATTATTATTAACTCAAATATGAAGTCTTACTTGAGGCACAGAGAAAACAGCTTGTGTAAGGTACCATAGTTACAAAAATATGGTTCTAGGATTTGATCCTAGGCTGTCTGACTCCAGAGCACATCCTCTTAATCACCAAGATATATAGTACCTCAATACAGAAGAGGGTTTGATGTATTACTTCCCAAAGCAGGTGACACCTACAGAGAGTTTTGAAAGATGAATGGAAGTTACCAAGGTCAATGGGGGTGTGAAAAAAAGAGACTGGAGAAAAGTGTCTCTGGAAGAGTGAGCAGCCTATGAAAAGGCACAGAAACAGGACAGAATCTTGAAAGTACGTGTACATGTACTTGTACATGTAGTTCAATAATTCTAAATCTAAAAGTATAAGGAAGGAAATAGTAAAAGTTGCAACTAGAAATCTGTAGAGCCTTGCATACCATTTTGGGGAGCTTAGACTTACCATTAAGGCCTGGGAAGACAGTGAGGCTTGTATGGAGATGAGTGAAGTGCTTGCATTTGCATTTTAGAAAAATTACTGTGCCTGTGATATGGGGAATAAATGGGAGTGCAGGAAGAGCTAAGACAAGAAGATAGTAAGAAGCCTGTTGCACTGTCCAGCCAAGAGAAGACTGGGACCTTCTTGAGCATGAGTGCAGTGATTATAAAGGGAAGGGTACAGATGCAAGAAAAATCTCATAGGAAGACTAACAACAGAATTGGAATGTGATGTGAGAGTGAGAGAGAAGCAGACTAAACTAATTTTAAGAGTCTATCTGAATGACTTCGCTGATGTGGTGCAAGTGGAAATAACTGCAGGTGAAATCACTTCACTGAAGCCAGAAGTTGGAGGTCACTTTTGTAAATGCAACAAAAATAATGAACCATTTCAAGTTCTTCTGAAAGTCAATTCAAATGCAGCTTTTCTGACATAGTTATTTAATAGCTAGAAAACTGTTACAAAACTGCAAAGGAAAAACACATCACCATTGTGCCAAAATAACTCCTCTTACATTGCATTAGTCATCCTTATATAATGCTTTATTCCCTTCCTTTTAAAGGCTTACACTAAACAGCATTGACTCCTAGTTTCTTTATCCACAAAATAAAGACATAGTGTCTATAAGACCACAATTATCTATAACACCACAATACTGCAGAGTTTTACAACCTTGGTGCTAAAAGTGATTCCTTTTCCTGTCCGTAGAAGCCCAGTTTCTCCTCAGGTCATAGCCAGTTTCAAATGAACACCTAAAATGGTCACATCAGCTTCCAAGTACCCCAGCTCTGGAGGTTTGTGGATTACAATCTAAAGATCAGTACACCAGGAAACTCAATAATTCTCTGTGGGATTCTGTTAAATAATTTTAGATTGTAGGCAAAAGTTCATTTTGCTTCTGAAAAGTATCTGGGAGTAATGTTTACAAATCCCGGGAATAATCAATCATAAGACAACTTACTGATCACCTTATTCAGAGACATGAGAAGGAATGATTACTTGTTTTATTGGTTTTGGGGGGTATGGACTCTGACTGGAGACAGGACATTTAATTAGGATGATCTTGCAATAATCCAGGTTAAAAAATATGTGGTCAAAATGCGTGAGGGGAGAGAAGGAGGAGGGAGTGACAGATTTAAAAACACCAAAACAGTAGTCCCATTCACATTGTATTTAAACGATGAGTACACATCTTTCCCCTTCCCAACAAATTTCTAATCTGCATGCTTTCCCAAGTTTCTAATGCACCAATATTTTAAATATAAGCCTACTTCACCAACTTAAAAGTTAGAGAGCCTCCAAAGGTATCAGACTTACGATGAAGAATTAGTTTAATCAAGGAATAATTCAAATAATGGTTCTCAGTACAGTGATGAGTATATGATAGGTATTTATAGCTACAAAATCAAACCAACAGTCATACAATGGCTCTGTTTCAGGTGCAAGCCTAGTGATTTGTGTTTGCGTGTGTGTGTGTGTGTGTGTGTGTATCTTCTTATATACACATGCAACTATATGCACATAGACACAAGTGGTCTTTATCCAATTGTGTTTTCAAACACACTTATTTTTCTTCTAAGGGACTAAACTAACCCTACAGGAAAACTTACTGTAATACATTTATTACTCATAGACTGGGTAGTCCTGCTTGAAGACTCTGTCCCTGCCATGAGCAGGAGGCAAGGAATATATTCCAAAACTCTCATCTGCACAGCCTCTTTCTAATAAAATACGCAATAAAAAATGATAAAGGGGATATCACCACCGACCCCACAGAAATACAAACTACCATCAGAGAATACTATAAACACCTCTACGCAAATCAACTAGAAAATCTAGAAGAAATGGATAATTTCCTGGACACGTACACTCTTCCAAGACTAAACCAGGAAGAAGTTGAATTCCTGAATAGACCAATAGCAGCCTCTGAAATTGAGGCAACAATTAATAGCCTACCCACCAAAAAAAGCCCAGGACCAGATGGATTCACAGCTGAATTCTACCAGAGGTACAAGGAGGAGCTGGTACCATTCCTTCTGAAACTATTCCAATCAATAGAAAAAGAGGGAATCCTCCCTAACTCATTTTATGAGGCCAACATCATCCTGATACCAAAGCCTGGCAGAGACACAACAAAAAAAGAGAATTTTAGACCAATCTCCCTGATGAACATCGATGCAAAAATCCTCAATAAAATACTGGCAAACCGGATTCAGCAGCACATCAAAAAGCTTATCCACCATGATCAAGTGGGCTTCATCCCTGGGATGCAAGGCTGGTTCAACATATGCAAATCAATAAACGTAATCCAGCATATAAACAGAACCAAAGACAAGAACCACATGATTATCTCAATAGATGCAGA
>NC_045448.1:57053424-57200549 GCF_002776525.5 Piliocolobus tephrosceles | reverse complement strand
TGCAGCCATAAAAAAGGATGAGTTTGCGTCCTTTGTAGGGACATGGATGCAGCTGGAAACCATCATTCTTAGCAAACTATCACAAGAAGAGAAAACCAAACACCGCATGTTCTCACTCATAGGTGGGAACTGAACAATGAGTTCACTTGGACTCGGGAAGGGGAACATCACACAATGGGGCCTATCATGGGGAGGGGGGAGGGGGGAGGGATTGCATTGGGGAGTTATACCTGATATAAATGATGAATTGATGGGTGCTGACGAGTTGATGGGTGCAGCACACCAACATGGCACATGTATACATATGTAACAAACCTGCACGTTATGCACATGTACCCTAGAACTTGAAGTATAATAATAAAAAAAAAAAAATAAAATAATAAAAAAAAAAAAAAAGAAATGGTTACAACCTGGAAAAAAAAAGAAAAGTAGTAAACCCTTCCAGATATGAGACCTTAGTTGGATGCAGAGGTTGCAAATTTTTTTCATTCTGTAGAATATTTATTTACTCTGTTGATGGTTTCTGTTGGTCCACAGAAATCTTCAGTTTAAATAGGTTCCATTTGCCAACTTTTGTTTTTGTTGCAGTTGCTTTTCGAGTCTTCATTTTGAAATCTTTGCCAGGTGCTATGTCCAAAATGGGATTTCCTAGGTTCTCTTCCAGGATTTTTATCGTTTTAGGTTTTACAGTTAAGTCTTTAATCCATCTTGAGTTGATTTTTGTATATGATATAAGGAAGTGGTCTGGTTTCAATCTCCTGGATATGATTAGCCAGTTATTCCAGCACCATTTATTGAATAGTGAATCCTTTCCCTGTTGCTTTTCTCAATTTTGTTGAAGATTAGATGATTGTATGTTTGCAACATTATTTGTGAGCCCTCTATTCTATTTCAATGGTTTATGTATCTGATTTTGTACCAATGCCATGCTGTTTGGGTTACTGTAACTTTGTAGTATCTTTTTAAGACCCAGAATATATAAGGAACTTAAATAAATTTACAAGAAAAAACCAAGCAAACTCATTAAAAGGAAACAAAAAGCATGGATAGACACTTTTCAAAAGAAGGCATGCACGCAGCCAAAAAGCATATGACAAAATTCTCAACATTATAATCATTAGAAAAATGCAAATCAAAATCACAATGAGATATCATCTCACAGCAGCCAGAATGGCTATTATTAAAAAGTCAAAAAATATTAGATGCTAGTGAGATTGTAGAATAAAAGGGAACACTTACATAACACTGGTGGGAATGTAAGTTAGTTCGGCCACTGTGGAAAGCAGCTTGGCAATTTCTCAAAGAACTTAAAATAGAATTACCATTCGACCCAGCAATCCCATTATTGAGTATATATCCAAAGGAATATAAATCATTCTACCATAAAGATGCATGCACGCATGTGTTCATTGTAGCAGTATTCACAATAGCAAAGACATAGAGTCACCCTAAATGCTCATCAACAATAGACTGGAGTAAAAAAAAAAATTCGGAACATATACATAATGGAATATTATGCAGCCATAAAAAAGAACGAGATCATGTTCTTCACAGCAACATAGATGCAGCTGGTGGCCATTATCCTAAGCAAACTACTAATAACACAGGAACACAAAACAAAAAACTGCATGTTCTCACTTAGAAGTGGGAACTAAACTTTTTTTAGTACATACGGACACAAAGTAGGGTACAACAGACACCAGGACCTACTTGAGGGTGGAGGGTGGGAAGAGAGTGAGGTTGGAAAAACTACCTACCAGGTACTATGCTTATTACCTGGGTAACAAAGTAAATCTATATACCAAACCCCTGCAACACACAATTTACCTATATAACAAACTTGCCCGTATATCCCTGAACCTAAAATAAAAGATAAAAAAAGTTAACTCTGAATAGTCAGTATCAACTGGGTTTGCTAATTTGAGAAAAGAAGCCACATATATAATTTACTAATTGACAGTAACTCTTTTGCTGCTGTTAGTGGGCAAAGAAAAGCAATATTTAATTTACTTGATAATTCTACAGAACTAGATACCACCAAAGGGCAATGCAGATGAAAACTAGATTCTAGACATATGTGGGATTACAAATAATTTCTTATATGCAAAATAATATGAGAGAATTGAGGAATTTTTTTAATTATATAGAAATGAAGAATTTGTGGACTGTGTTAAATCTCTGAATATATTCATGGTATTTATGTAAGGCATATATAATGTTAAGCAAACAATAAGCACATAGCAGGAAATATCTTTTTTATTTCCAAAATAATTTGTTGGATTAAAAGGCCTTACATATCTTAAAATACTTTCATTATAATTTATTCAACTAAAATTTTATTTACATATGTAATACAACACTTAGAAATATAAAAATAAGCCAAATTTCCACTGAATTATTTGTGAAAAGGAAATTTTAAACACATTCAAAAAACAGTGACCCAGTTGTATCACCTGGAAGCTATACATGTCAATATAAGATTAGAATCTCCCAAAGTCTTAACTGAGCCAAAATAAGTCAATTATGAGGAAAATGAGTGTATAGTCCATAGTGATGGCACAAAGGGACAACAAGCAAAAGGTTCAAATCTTTCCTCTCTAAAGAGAGACCTCTCAAGAGTTCTTAGACTTCGGATCTTATACATTACCTTTGGCTATCTCTTTTTATGCTTCACTCAGCCTCTTCTTTATCTACTTTTTTTTTTTTTAGTATTAACTGCCTCGATTATAATATTACTCCACTTCATTTTCCCCCACTCCATCTGTTTATTAAAGCTGGGGGAAAATATTCAAGTATCTAGGAGGTGTCGGCTGTCACTGCCACAGTCACAGAGCAGTTGTAAATGTTGGCAAGGATGTGGCTGGCCTTGCAATAAATAATCTGTCTTCTGCAAGGCATACAGCAATACAAAAGTTGTACATCTAGACTGAATTGTCAATAGTGAAATGCAAAAGTCAGGTTTAATGATAACATGTAAGGATATTTACTTTTCTCAGACAGCTTTGATTGGTTTCCCATGAGGCCAAATTTTAACAGATGCGGAATTGATAACTTGTTTTGGCAACTTTACTTTTAATTTGTCAGTTGTGCTTTCCAGAGAGATTCCAGATAACTAAGACTATGGAGTCTTAAGGTGCTGGTACCCAAACATTTTTCTCAAGTATGATTGTGAATCAGCATAATTAGAGAGATGATTCCAGTGTTCTGATATCAGTCTAGACATAATCATTCTGTAAGTTTACATTTTGCACATTTAAATTTATAAAACATATAATGTACATTATTTCCTATGCCCTTTGAAGATGGAAGAAGACAGTGCAGTATAGAAGGGGAAAAGCATTGAACAGTGCTGTATGATACCCAGAGTTCACAAAATGTCATGTCATCACAGTAGAAATCTGGGTTTTTGGTAAAGGCTAGACCTGCTTTACAATCAGTAAAATAAAGCATTCAGTAAAAGATAACTAAGCTCCCATGTAGTTCTAATATTCTGCTCTTCAAGAGAAGACAGACATTACTTTCATGGAGTGCATTTCATTGTTTCACACTAATAAAAGCAGAAGGCTCAGAGAGTTTAAGTGATGTGGCCAACAGTGTATATCTATTAATAGCAAGTGTCAATCTTCGTTTGATTCCAAGCATTTGCACAGAGCCTGCAGGAAGGTACCACCTATTCGTGGAACAAGTAAGAACATCATCAGGCAGTGTCAGTAGACCTTACATAGGGTTGCCAAAGTTAACTACTAAAAATACAGGATGCACAGTTAAATTCAAATTTCAGATAAACAGTGAATTGTTTAGTATGGCTCAGAATATGTGAGCCATACTATCTTTACATTACACTCTTATTTGATTTTTACAATGCTTCAAAAAGTAAAAACTATTTATAGCTGGCAGTCATACAAAAATTGACCACTTGTCAGATTTAGCCCACAAAGCATAAACTTGCAAATCTTTTTTTGTTGTTGTTGCTGTTGTGTTTTTTTTGTTGTTGTTTTGTTTTTCTTTTTTTGAGATGGCATCTTGCTGCTCTGTCGCCCAGGCTGGAGGGCTGGAATGCAGTGGCACCATCTCGGTTCATGGCAAGCTCCACCTCCTGGGTTCACACCATTCTCCTGCCTCAGCCTCCCGAGCAGCTGGGACTACAGGCACCTGCCATCACGCCTGGCCAATTTTTTGTATTTTTTAGTAGAGACGGGGTCTTACTGTGTTAGCCAGGATGGTCTCAATCTCCTGACCTCATGATCCGCCCGCCTCGGCCTCCCAAAGTGCTGGGATTACAGGCATGAGCCACCGTGCCCAGCCAATTTGCCAATCTTTAGACCATTCTCCTTACTGAAAAAGTTATTATATCAACCTTTCCGTTTTTCTTTCTACCAGTAAGTCTATCTCTTCAGTGACCCTTGAGTTAACTTTACCTGGCTCTGATTATTCCACCCCAAGTCCTCAACTTGCTTCAACTTTTATTATGTTTATTTGCATTTAGAATTACATAGAATAATATTTTCATATAGTTTTTCTCATGAAAGGATTGAAGGCTTTTGCAATTAATTTTACCTTACCAAGTCTTATCTCTCAAAAATCTGGTAACAAGTCACATGACAGCCCTCACTGTCTTCTATTCCACTTTCACAACTCTTCTAAATTTCTTAACACTTCCCCGTGAGCACATGACAAATACTTGCTAAGTAATGGTTTGTCTTTATTTCACAATATAATGGAAAATGAGAAAAGAACAAAAAAACTAATGGAGCCTTTGTTCTGTGCTTATGAGAATATATGTTTGTGATATACTCTACTCTATAATCTATGTGATACATAATTACTAGAATTATTGCCACATTAAAACAGAAAATTGGGGGTCAGGAGATTCTATTCTTTCATGCTACTTAATCTTTTTCTTACTTTGTTTTTTTCCACTAAAAAAAAAAAAAAAAAAAAAAAATCCATTTGGGTCAATCCCTGAGTAATTTTTTTTAACCTAACAAATGCAGATAATGCAAATCAAAACAACAGTGGAATACCACCCTACTCCTGAAAAAAAATGGCCATAATTAAAAATTCAAAAAATAACAGGTTTTGGTGTGGATGTGGTGAAAAGAGTGCACTTTTACACTAGTGGTGGGAATGTAAACTAGTCCAACCACTATGGAAAACAGTATGGAGATTCCTTAAAGAACTAAAAGTAGAACTACCATTTGATCCAGCAATCCCACTATTGGGTTTCTACCCAGAGCAAAAGAAGTCAATATAAGAAAAAGACACTTGCACATGCATGTCTCTAGCAGCACAGTTCACAATTGCAAAAATATGAAACCAGCCTAAATGTCCATCAGCCAACAAGTGGGTAAGGAAAATGTGGGATGGAGATATATATATATATATATATAGTGGAATACTACTCAGCCTCAGAAAGGAAAAAGATAATGGCATTTGCAGCAACCTGGATGGAGTTGGAGACCATTATTCTAGATGAAGTTACTCAGGAATGGAAAACCAAACAGGAATGGAAAACTAAGCTATGAGAATGCAAAGGCATGAGAATGATATAATGGACTTTGGAGACTCAGGGGGAAGGTTGGGAGGGGGGGCAATGGATAAAAGAGTACACATTGGCTACAGTGTACACTGCTTAGGTGACAGGTGCACCAAAATCTCAAAAATAAGCACAAGAACTTTTCCATGCAAACACTACTTGTTCCCCCAAAACTATTGAAATATAATATAAATAAAAGAATAAAAAAATAATAAAAAAGAAAACATTTTTATTTAATAATAAAATGTAACTTAAAATTAAAATCCACCTGAATAGAATCCTAGAGTAGAAAAGAGAACTGGGGATAGAGGAGAGAACTAGGGACTATAAGGATAAAACCTACTTTTTTTAGGAACAGGATAAATAATGTGGGTTAACAAGAGCATATAACATTCAGTATTTTAAAACTTGTATGTAAATCCTCTCCATCCATTAGCTGTAACCAGAGTCAGCTAATTAAAATGTGATAATTACTTTATAGGCATTACTTATTTTTCCTCTCCTGGTTTGAAGAAATGAATGAGGAGACTAGGTACGATTGACTCTACACCAATTTATATGGTCCTACTGGCTGTTAGACAAACGTCATTGTATTTTAAACATCTCTATCTTTGTGTTTTATGTTTGGACTTGTACTGGATGTAGTTTACTTTCAAGGCTCTTGAGACAGGTAGATTATTGCATCATAATACAACTGTTCCATATTCATTCATCTGTTGGTAAACACTTAGGTTGCTCCCAAATGTTGGCTATTATGAACAGTGCTACAAAAACAAACAAACAAAAAACTCATGGGAGTGTAGATTTATCTTCGATATACTGAATTCCTATATTTTGGGTATATACCCAGCATTGGGGTTGCTGAATCATATGGTAGTTCTATTTTTAGTTTCTTGAGGAACCTCCAAACTATTCACCATAGAGCTGACAATTCAGCTCATTTTCCCAAAATCTGCTTATACATGCAACCCTCTTGACATTTCTTTCTTCCTGTGGAAAGATATACCCACTTTCATTCAGGGATTTAATTTACTTTGAAAATCAATTTCATTTAACATGCAGCATGATCTCAATATTTAACAGCTGTGTTAACAGGAATTGGTATACCGAACAGTCCTGCTAAAGCTGGAAATCTGATGTCTTGTTTCTACAAAAAGTGAGAGTACAAAAATATACTGAGGTGTAAAACGTAATGAAGCTGAAAAGTAAAAGCTTAAAAATCAATTAGCTGACATCTGATGTCTGAGAGAATGACTTTCTGGAACACTATTTTGAATTTCTTTGGAAAAAATCTTACTTCTTATTAGGTATAATCTAGAAGTAGAATGATAGAGACAGGAGAATACTTCAGTCCAACAGGGTACCACATCTTTTGTGGGACAAGGAAAAAACATAATGGGTAACAGTTGTCTCTCAGTGTCCAGGCAGATTGGTTCCAGGACCAAAATCTGCAGATCTTCAAGTTCCTTCTATAAAATGGCCAAGCATTTTGCATATAACGTACACATATCCTTCTGTATACTTTAAAATCATCTTTTGATTACTTATAATACCTAAGGCAATGTAAATGCTCCATAGTTATGATAGTGTATTTTTTAATTCGTATTACTTTCATCGTTTTTTTTCCCAAATATATTTGATCTGCAGTTGGTCAAATACTTGGATGTGAAACCAGAATATGGAGAGTTAACTATATTACCAATCCCTGGATTATTTTCATCAATTGGTTTTTATTGCATGAATTATGACTCCAGAATTTGTACTAGTTACTAACAGACTGAAATACCAAGGACCTGGCAACCTCATTTGCTAAAAGTCAATCATGAGGACAGGGCTGGGTAGATCATGAATTCTGCAGGAAAGAGCAAAATGGCCTAATCAGCAGCATACCTTCAGGCAGGGACCTAGCCCACTGCCACAATGTGACACAGGACACCACATTGATAGTCTGGGGCTATGCTGCCAAGGGAGAGTGACAAGTGGCTATTCGATTTCCACATGAGTAAGGCCACTTTCCAGTTCTTTTGCAAAGAGCTGACAGACCTCATTATTGCAACAGGCTGCCCATCCACAAGGAAAATTGATGTGCACAAGGAAATTGCCATCGTTTTATGTAGTTTTGCTGTAAACAGGGAAAGCTGATTTCTGCCACACAGAGGTGAGGACAGGATTGTCAAAGATGGTCAGGGCAGGTGAGACTGATCTTTATTTAGCGAATTCAGTAACTTTCTTTATCTGAAGATTTTTTAAAAAAGAAAGAAAGAAAAGAAAACCACCAAAATCATTTTCAGTTAATCCCTGAGTAAAATGCAAAATAGAACTTCAAAGGTAAGAGCTGTCTATTTATGTTGGGTGATAATTTATATTGTGTCTGAAAAAGGTGGTCAGTTGCCAAAAGGTTTTATACCTTCCTGAAAGGTGTTATAAATCTCCCAACCTAAATAGTGGTTTACAGAATGCCTCTGGGATCTAAGTTAGCAGAACGTCACCCCCTTTGTTGGAATTAACTGTCAATATCTTACATTGTGATTTACAGAGAACTGGCTGATTAAAGTAACTTCTGAAGTGCACACGATACAGTGAAATGAAGGAGGAAAACAATGAAAATGCTTTGTGAAATTGAAAATTTTATAGTTGTAAAAAGTATATTGGAATGAAAAAGAATAATATTGTCAAATGCACACAGAAGGCTGGTGGTTTGCATGGAATCTAAAATAGGGAAGAGAAATAGATGAATGGGGATTTGTAAATATGATTCTGCATTATCAAGGAAGAATGGTATTCTGACTATAATCAGTTGCTACTGATTCACTGGGTAGAAAAAGCTTCTGGTGTGAACAAGGTACTTCACTGTGTTGGTTTTGCCCTGTGTTTCCTAGAGCACAAGTTATTTGATTAAAACCAAAAATCAAGCAAAAAAAAAAAAAAAAAAAAAAAAGGTCATCATCTAGTAACTTTGGAAAACACCATATGCTATGTATTCCACATATGGACTGATAATGGCAATGAACATTTTATGGGTTTCAGGAGTCTTTCTGACTTAGGAAAGTTAACTCTGTGTATGTAGCCAAAAATTTTTCGAACTTATTTAATCGTGTAGGTACCCTGCCTCTGCCATACCCAACGGCTATTAGAGTTCTGTGGAAATGGTATCTGTGGCACATGTCACAGATTAAAATATTCTGAATAAACCCGCTCCTTTGCCATAATTCAATGCTTACCAAGCACCCCTGTGATTAGTAATGTGGTATTTGGTATGCTTCTACCTACCTGCCAAGAAAGGCCCACGTAGCAGGCCAGTTTCAGATTTTAGGCTAGGTGCATGTCCTACTCTGTCTCCAGGGCCTCACTGACACCAGAGTAACTGCTGACATAGATTCTGGAAACAATGGCTGGGTTCCTGAATTGCAGCTCCTGATTTTTTTTTTTTTTTTTTTTTTTTTTTTCAGATTTCCTCTGTCTCATCTCTGTTCAATCCTTTTGCTGTGTCCTTACGAAAAACTGGGTACATTTAAAATGAGTTAAAGACAGAGTGAGAAATTTTATCAATTCATTTTAGTAGTTAAAACACACACACAGCCTTTTAAGAGATTATTTATGGCAAAGGAGAAAAGGAACAGGAGAAACAATAAAAGACATAGATGGCCTGTTTTAATTCTCTAGAGTTGATGATATGTCTTAGCGCAGCACTTCTCCACTACACATCTCAATCCACAAGCAGCAGGCTATGCCACAGCTAATTGTAACCAGTAATAAAAATACAAGCATGTGTGAATAACAGCCTGATGGTTAGATTCACTGGAACAGGAATACATGTTTCTAAATGGCCAGATAGTAAAAGTTTTAGCCTTTGTGGGTGGGGCTAAAGCAAAGGATATTATGTTGGTACCTCTATAACCATTTACAATGTAATTAATTTTAAAATGTAAAACACATTATTTGTTCATGGCAATAAAAAAGCAGAAGCAAAAACAGAGAGCTGGGTAAATTTATCCCACAGGCCTTAGTTTCTTCATCTGTAAAATAGTGATGAAAATAATACCCTCCTACCTGATTAGATAGTTGTGAAGATGGCCTTGGTAACATGGGTAAGGCACCAGAGTCCTGCCTGACAATAAGTGCTCAATGAATGCTTACTATGATTTTTTAAAATACAGCAATTCATATTCATCAAAAAATTAACATACCCTGGCATGCACTCCAATAGGATCTTTAAATGATAAAGTCAGAGTGGAGGCTGTGTTTAGTCTTCAGGAAACCCTTAGGAATGTGATGAATATGTGAGCGTAATCTATCACATGTGTTGCTCTACAAAAGCAGTAAGAGTGACTGACCTAGTAGATTAGGATAAGTGGCTTCTAATTATAGTCTTCTCCTACTTCTTATGAATGTAAGATGTCTAGTCACTTTGTGTCTCAGATTACTCACCCACAGAATAGAGTTGGCAATACTTTACCATTCAGGAAGTATGCGAGTAAAGTAAGCTATGAAGCATAAAATACTATGGAAAAGAATTGCCAGATTCCATACCATGACATAAACTTTAACTTAATTTGGATATTTCTCTGCTTACCCCAGGAGAGCTACTGAATTTTGTATTTGATCTGAGAAGGAAGTTCCATGGAGACAGATTGGAAATTGTCCATGATTGTGTTGTGAGCAAATCTTCAACTATGTATCTGCCTTTAGAATAGGCAGTAAAGCAGGAAAACCTCATTGAACATGCAGCTAGTTGTCTTGGAATTTTTAGAGTCTGAATACTGAACCGAGCGCAAACGTTTATATCCCTTCCAACTTAAAATTTCTTTAAAATGGGAATCAAAATCTATGGGAAAAAAAAGATCCTGTAACACCATAGTGAAACAAGATCAAATGTCATTCATAGCTCTAAAACTTTAGAAATTCCTCAAAGATAGAAAGCAATTGAGATAAGATTGACAGGAAAAAAAAAAAATAAGCAAAGGGAAAAAATAAGATCTAAAACACTGGAGTCCCAATAAAGTATTAGAGAAATTCCAGGTCTGGAGTCCACAAATCCATGAAACAGAGGTCACAATAACAAGGTGAAGAATTGCATTCAGCACAACTGAGTTCATTGGGCTGACTCTTCATCAACCTCCAGAGCAGAAGAGAGAAGTGTTTGCCCCCTGACTGATTCTGGAACTGCTGCCTAAAAGTCTGAGGATAGTCTGTTCTGGCGAGGCACACAGTATGTATGGGCGCTGAAAGACAAGAGGAATGTCTAAAAATATGGAAGGAAGAGAAAGACTGGTATCTTCCAAGGCTACGAATAGTGTTCTCTGAAGCAGAAGTTCAGACATTGTAGAAATACTAGCAACTAAAGAAGTAGCACAATGGCCACAGGCAATATATAGCTTCTGGAAGGACCTTAGGCTCTCACACTAGGAAGAAAAGCTAATCCCAGGAACACATGGGGCCCCACGCAACACTCATCCTCACAATAAGCAGAAGCAGACCCCGTAAAAAGAGAAATATGAGAGAAAAACTGAAGCACAAAGAGATTACAGCCAGAACTTTCAAGACCCATCAATTATGAGTTTCAGAAAATACAGATAAAATGGAAGAGACGGAATAATAAAGAAGTAATAAGTTCAATTCCTAGAGTTGAATAAAAACTCAAGTCTGATGATTGAATATAGGATTAGTACAAAAGAATCCAACTCCAAGGCACATCATTGTGAAGTTTCAGAAAATTGAATAGAAGAGAAAAAGTCAACAGCTTCCTAGGAGAAAAAAATAAAAATTTATCTGTTGGCTTATGAGAATCAAATTGGCATCAGAACTTTTATCAGCAATATACTCAACAGAAACCTGCAAAATCACATCTTCAAAGTTTTTGGAAAACATATCTTAAAACTTGTATTCAAGTGTAAGGACAAAATAACATATTTGTATATGCTTAAGGATTAGGATAATTTACTTAGACTTTTTGTGAACAAATTAATGAAGAACACCTCGGCAAAATAAAAACAAAAAAACTCCAAAAAAGAACGGTATGAGGATAAAAAAATGTTCAAAATGAAAAATCTGGCCTTGAAAAAAGAAAATCAGGGCAGGAAAGCTATAGCTAAGCCTAAAAGTTACTTTTGAGATATATGTGAGAAAAAAAAATGAAAATAAAATCACAAATGATTTCAATATGAAAAAAGTAGTTGATGAACACAGATTTGGTTCTTAATGGTGATGCCTGGGGCCCTGTTCTTTTCCAGATTTTAGTCATAATGCTAAGGTTGCATGAGTACAGCTCATGTTGATAACAAAAATTCCCACAATTTTCCAGATATTTTATGACAAATAGAGTAACGGGCTAAATTAGTCCAACAGCATTTGCCTTGTAAACATTTTATAATTTTTAACTCTTTCCCCCTTTTCATTTGTTTCTCAAGACTTAGAACAAATGGTTTACTGTACTATAAAGAATCCATGGTTTCATATAAGTACATGAAGAAATTTGAGGAATTAAGGAAGACTTCCTTTTATTTTCAGCAAATGAAATATATATATGGGAGAGGGGGTGTTATTATTGTGACTTGGTTTTGACATTTTTTCCTTATAATGATATTTTAAATTCTGACTATTAAAAGAAAGATATAGACATTATAGAAATTTGAAAATGACAGAAAAGACTGGGGAAGAAAATCGAAATCACCCATAATCATACCACACAAAATAATAATTATGTAATGGTTTTCTTTTTTTTTTGAGGCGGAGTCTCGCTCTGTCGCCCAAGCTGGAGTGCAGTGGCCGGATCTCAGCTCACTGCAAGCTCCGCCTCTGGGGTTTACGCCATTCTCGTGCCTCAGCCTCCCGAGTAGCTGGGACTACAGGCGCCCGCCACCTCGCCCGGCTAGTTTTTTGTACTTTTTAGTAGAGACGGGGTTTCACCGTGTTAGCCAGGATGATCTCGATCTCCTGACCTTGTGATCCGCCCGCCTCGGCCTCCCAAAGTGCTGGGATTACAGGCTTGAGCCACCGCGCCCGGCCTATGTAATGGTTTTCAATCTTTTTATTGCTATACCACATATAAATATAAATATATAAAAATATATATATATACAAAATTAGGATCTGTGTATCCATACAATTTTAACTCCATCATTTTTCACAAAATATCATATCATTATTTTTCTCCTTTTAAACTTTATTTAAAATTATTGTATGACTCCTAGTGTTTCATTTGTATGTAGTCATTTATTAAACTAGAGCTCTATTACAGAGAATTTTTATTTTCCTTACAAACAACACTGCAGAAGCACCCTTTCCTTTATTCATCCTAAACAAATACCATTTACACTTCTCGAACAGCTCTTACCAAATCCCCAAGGGGCTAGCCTGCTGCCATTGCCACCTCGCGGCAACAACATAGGAGGTGAAAAATTGTGCAGGGAGAATATCAAACGGTTCATTTTGAAATTGGAGATGCAATTACACAAGATGTGAAAAGGAACCAATATATAGGCTTTGTTTACCAAAGTAATCATTGATAATCAGATACTGGGAAAGCACCAGCAATTGTGATGAGTCGTTGAATAGCAGCATAGACAATTCTGACTAATCCTTATAATGGAAACAAACTTTGAGGGAGTTGGGAAACGGAGATGGAAGATAAGTCATCCAAACAGCAATCATTTAAGATGAAAAATCACTGATATTTTATTTGAAAATAGATAACATTTCTTTAGGCAATCAGAATGATTTCCTAAAATTAGGCTTTAAGTACTACTAATATAAATTAGCTTTGCCTGAGCTCATACAATTCTGGACACCATTATGGAAAACTGATCACAGTCAAGAAAGCTGGCCCAGGACGAAATCTGCCTCCAGGTGGAATGCATTGTAGATCACCAGCATGCAGACAGCCTAGAGCTACTGTATAACCAATGTTGACAAATGGCTATACTGCATTTTAATTGAAGCTGTAGAAAGAAATTCATGTTCTAACAAATAGGGGCCTAAAGAAGTAGCCAGCACTGAAGACAATAATGACAAAGAAAGTAAAAGAGTAATCTCCAATGCATGCCGTAAATGAGAAAAAGTTTGCTTTAATTATTTGAAGTCCACATTAGTTATGACAGGTTTTCTCCAAAATCTATGTTGTTTGTTAGGTGTCTGGAGTATTTTATGCATTGAAGCTAAGTTGAAAACTGTGATTAAGTACCCATATCCAGATCTCAACTTGTACTCAACATACAAGTTACCTCAAGGTCAGTGTTGCATTTGATGTGCTCATTATAGTAATAATATCACCTTGGTCTGTTCAGACCACAATTGTCCCATCTCCTGACAAAGACTTTCTCCTTGAACAAACTTGAGTTGGGCTCCTCTGAGTCCTGTTTTTAATTAGGTATCAATGTTGGGCTCTGTCTTTGGCTTGCTTAGTCCAGTTTTGGCAGGAATCTTCAGTTTAGAAAAAAATCTCCCACCCTTGGTATGTGATCCCTCACTATATCCAGTTAACTTCCTTATTCCCCACCCTTGATATTTTACCACTCTGGACTGACTTCAGCAAGAATGCTTCTAGCTTTGATGTTTCCCCTTAGCAATTTTCCACCCACTGACTCCCACGCTGTTTCTTGGTTATAAACTACCACTTATCCTTATATTCAGAGTTGAGTAGCATCTTTTCCTCTGCTATAAGACTTCCATTGTAGTTGCTCTCTTCTTGAATAAGTCTTTCCTACCATCTTTAATAAGTGTCATGAAAAATTTTTTGTTTAACACCCCCACCTCAATCCAGAGAAATCCCAAGTCCTTGTCCAAGCAACAGCCAGACCCATGTTCCCCTAAGTGCTTTTTTCCTTTCCTTCTGAGGGCTCTAGAGGTTGGCCCACCTTCCTCCCTTTCCATTAATACTTCCAGTTTCCCCCATATATGATTCCTTTTTTCCTCAATGGTGAACTGATAAATGTTTAACAACAGGCTCTTCAGGAAAAAAAAAAAAAGCATCCATGTACATATACACATACATAAAATCTTTACTGAAATAAAGGATATGTAGCACACAATTTATAAATAATGATACCATTAAATAATGCATTATACAAGTCCATGTAACCAGTTGATTCTCTTAGAATTTTGGTTGATTTTTGCCAAATTCTTCTGCCTGTAGTCAACTTACTAATGCAGTTGACAGTGTAGTTCCAGCCTAAATGTTGAATGATATTTTCATTTACATCAACAAGTAACATAAAAGTGAAACAAAGAATGTATATGTCAGAACATCACTCATTTGTCAATGATGAGTGACTTTTTTGCTGTAAAGATGAATAGCAAATAGTTTTTAAATCCTGCAATAATTTCTGAATGTTTGTACTATTCAAAATGTACTATCAAAAAAAGATAAAAAACACAACACACTTTTAATTTTAAACGTATTAGCAACAGTCCAACATCACTTTCTGAAGTTTAGACTAGAAGTTGGCAAACCTTGACTCATGGGCCACACAGGCAGCCGCCTGCTTTGATTAAAAAAAAAAAAAAAAAAAGTTTTATTGATACATAGGTAAAGGAAATTTTGCCAACTTCTGATCCAGACAATGAATAAAACAATAAATCAAGGCTCAATGTGCAGCATTTGCAGATTCCTGTGATGTGATGATGCTCGCTATGGCCAATTTCAAGCCATTAAC
The DNA here is from genome assembly GCF_002776525.5 of Piliocolobus tephrosceles. Taxonomy (NCBI): domain Eukaryota; kingdom Metazoa; phylum Chordata; class Mammalia; order Primates; family Cercopithecidae; genus Piliocolobus; species Piliocolobus tephrosceles. The sequence goes on along the minus strand of NC_045448.1, from coordinate 57,185,363 downwards.
CTGACTGTGGAGTTTGGAGGAGGCACATAATAGCACCCTGTTATACATTTTCACCAAACATATAAGAGAGACAGAAATCACCTTGATCATATAGGATATGTAGAATAAGGTAGTAGGATTACTACTACATTGTGATGTGATGAGTTTTCAGTATTTATTATATTTGTTTTAGTATAATTATTATAAGTTAATATTAGTTTTTAAATGAAATGTAAATTAAATGCAATGTGGGATACTGGGGCACAAGACAATGTGGCCTCATGGACAGGACATGAGCCATAATAATATGTGGACCCTCATACTTGACTCAGGGTTGTAATGAGGATTAAATTGGATATGAATCTGAGTCAGCAGTATCATCTTCAAATATGAGAGGTGACACCGTCAAACAAAACAATTACTTGTTGTTTTTACTAGATATGCCTTTAACACTGAGATGTAGTCCCTGAAGAAGTTTCCTGATCTAAAAGTTAATATTTGTGAGCTTCTTAGGTAATATACATTCCTGACATAGGACCTTCGATATGTAAATTGCTCATCCTTCCTTTGAGGATCATTATGAATGATCATGCCAGAACCACCAATGTGCAGACATGCCACTTGTCAGGTCCTGCAAAGCCTCTCCGAGACAGGTACGAGAGTTCCGGACACATGGTGTTTGTCACAAATGTTTTACCATTTAAATATGAGACTTAAACACCCCTGAGTTAAGAACAGCAGGAAGTCAGTTACAAAGTGAGAAGTGGGAGGGATAACTCTAAAGAATCTACAGATGGTAATCATGGGGAGAATCACTGAGGGGAATATAAATATGTATTCATGCTAACCAATTCAAATACTTACGTGGAGGATCTTCCCCGTAATTGTGGCCTAAAATTAATGGAGGCAATGCTTTCTCTGAAAATATGCAAGAGTCACTTTTTTATTCATCTGGATACTGTGAGAATTGTATGAAATATTAATATATAGTTCTATCACCTCATTATAGATGTGTCACATAGTAGGGAGCTAAAAACTCATGGGCACCAAAAAAGGTAGATCACTCTAAAACACCCCCACTTCCAACTTCTTGATGCTTGAAGAAACATCAAACGGATTGATTATTAGAGGTAAGATTTAACATCCATATATCCCTCAGAAATTTAGCAAAAGTTGATATAGTAATTTGTAAAAGATGGATATAATCATAGAAATTGCTAACAAATTCATTGCATGCATAGTATCTGACAGCCCTCAAATGAATTGATTTGTTTAACCATCAGAAAATCCTGTGATTCAGTTAGTTTACTGTATTAAAGAATCACTTAAAGCAGAAAGGTAATGAACTTACCCAGAGTACACAGCTGGTAAGCAATAGAGTCAGAATTTGATCCCAAACTGCCCCTCTCCAGACCCCCAAACTTAACCATTATTTCATACAACCACAAAGAGAAGATCTCCAAGCACAAAATGAAACAAAAAAAAAAAAAAAAAAAAAAACAGGGAAGCTAAGTAGTGGGGAAAAGCCTCTGGGTTTCCAAGACAAAGCCTCTCCACTTATATTATTACTTTCACTATGTGGTTGGGTCTTCGTAGGTTCTTCTTAGTCCTCTTTGACCCTTTCAAACTAACCAGCCAGACTATGCTAAGCCATTTCTAAGAAGCCTTCTTTATTGAAGCCAAGATATTAAGTAAGTATTGTTTACTACTGACATTTCTTCTGATCAGATCAGATCTGTCATAGCTACTATATTGTATAGTTACAGAAGTTCTGCAGTTCTGAAGAGACAGGAATGCATTTGATGACTTAGTAATAATCAGCAGTGCAAAAGCTACCCTCAAAGTGTAATTTGCTTGATTGTCCAGGTAATTCTCAACTGTATCTTCGGGAAATCATGGTGAGTCTTAGACTATGACCTTAGCTTGCTGGAGAAAAATCAAACTTTGTGCTTCATGGAATTAATACATAAAATGCCTTATTTATTCAAAAACATGATCCAATCTGATAAAATACGTTTTGGAATAAGTGCTCACAATGAAAGTTGGCTGCTGTCATTTTTTCAAAGGGCTGAGGAGTGAAATTATTAAATCTAAGGAAAATGCTTTATGAGCCTTGATGCTGACTCTCAGATTTGAAAAACATATGTGGAAAATGGAGAATATTATCAATATGCTTCCCTCTGACAGAAAGAAGAAACAATGTCACCTATCTGACAGAGAGCATTTTAAATTGATATTTCATGACCTCATTTTAAACAGCTTTTATTATCATCTTTCCGTGTTGGAGCCCTGACTTCTAACAGTGGAGCTGCTACACTTATTTATGTCAATGTGACCCTGTGGCTGAGAGATGAGTTTATATAGCATATCAACTTAACATTTGCATCCCCAGACACATTATTAATAGTGAGTTCAACACAAATCATGATCAAGATTTGATAAGAAAAGAAATGCAACTCATTCTAGGTAGACTTAGTGAGTGAATCACATTTATTCAAATTTTCCAGGCTTATGTAGGGCAAAATTGGGAAAAAGAATAGCTCAAGGCTTTATTCTGCAGATCATAAAGACAAATGTAATGAAAAATCAAAACGGGTATAAGCATATCAATGACCAATTGACCATTTAGAGGTCACATGAAATTGTCACTTGAGCTCTCTGAGCGAGGCCAAACGATATTGATGGTATATACTAATCCCAAATGCTTGGGTAAGCAAATATGGAAAAAAAAAGAGTCCCAAAATTCTTATTTAAACTATGAAATAAGCATAATATTGAAAACATTATACACACACACACACAAACTGAACGTTTCCCATGCTAGTAGCAAGAAATGCAAGAACCTATATATAAGGTTATTGATGATATAACCTACCTCAAAGAGAATTGGAAGAAGCTTTGTTAGCTTGGAATAGTCTGTAGATATACTTGCTTTGTTTAGCACCACAGGAGAGAACGTGAAGCCATTATAAGTATACAAACTGCTTAGAGAGTAAATGATTCTTTTCAGATGTTTAATGGGGGTGTATTGTTGATTCATGCATTTAAACCATAGAGGTATAGGTGCTTGTTGAATGAATGAATGACTTAATTAAATTCAACTTACAGTACGGATATTAAGTGTCATGGAGTTTCATAGCAGGAGGGGTGACAGAAGTGATCCCTCTACTCGGTAATATTATTTTAGACCTCAGGGAAGAGATGAGGTACTTGAGATAGTCCCTTGTTTTGTGGCCCCACTCAGAAAGTACAGAATCAAAGTCTACCTAACTTATTGCAATGTCCACCCAGTTTCTTTTGCATTACAGTAGCAGATGAGATTTTGAGGGATCATCTGCTCTGTTCTTTTATCTCAGAGGCTAACTGTAGCTATGACTTCACCTCTACAACACAGCCACACATTAACTTAATAGGATATATTAGTGTAATGCAAAACACAATGGGCTGGTTTTATAACTTCTAAACATCTTTTAAATTTTTTTACACGAAGTTCCCTTTTTATTTTATGTTAAAATTTGTGTTTGAATTATAAACATACAATTTGATTTAGGAGAAACCTCTTTTATTATATGAAATGTTTTGAATTCCTGGAGAAAGGTGGGCCTTGTTAATATAAATTATAATTAATTTTAAAGAAAGATCCATTTATATTTTAGGTCTATATATTCCCAAAGCTATTTCCTCTTCTTTTTCTTTACTTTTTCTCCATACAGTTGGCAGGAGATATTATTCTTATAAGAACCTAAATCAGGATGTTTAGGGGGAAGAAAATAGATATCATCAATAATTACATAAATAAGGTGGGATTATGATTGATTTAAATTTAGGCCAGGAAGAGAGCAGGAGCTAGATGTAGTGATTTATTTCTAAGAGCTGGTTCTAGAACCTTGAGTATCATCCAGGAAGCTCCATCTCCATCTCAAATCATTGCCCACATGACCAATTTGCTAGAAAGTTAAGTCTGTCACACTTTGTGGAGTTAGCATTCAGGCTACCTGATTATAGTTATTGTATCTTAGATCCTTGCTGCTCAAAGTATGGTCACGAATCAATAATATTAGCATCACCTGAGACTTGTTAGAAACGCAGAGTCCCTGGTCCCACCACATTTGCTGAATCGGAATCTGTATTTTAATAAGATTCACAGTTAATTTACATAAACAATAAAGTTTGAGAAGCACTGCTTTATCCTAAATTATTGAGAGAAAACTGAATCAGTGTAAGACAAGTATTTATCACTTGTGCTATTAACTGCATCTAAGAGGAAACCTGCTAAATAAACAACAATAAATGACAATAAATGCAATGCGGTACCTTGAATTGGCCCTGAACAGAAAAATAATATTGTGGAAAAATTGAATAAAATCTTGCGACAATGCTAATTTCTTAGTTTTGGTCAATGTAACATGGTTGTTTGAGATGTTAACATTTAGAGAAGCATATTGAAGAGTGTAGGGGATGTCCATACAACCTTTGGAATTCTTTTATAAATTTAAAATTTATAATCATTTCAAATTAAAAGTTTAAAAAATAGAACAGTGTAACAGACAACTACAAAAGTCGCAGTGGTATACAACACATAACTTTTCTTGAGCTCAGAGTTCAGTCGATTTCAGTTGGGCCCAGCTTATGCCAGTTTGGCTGATTAAGGAGTCTGCGAACAGCTGCTTGGTAGTTACGGCGTTCTGTTGATAGCAGATTGACTCATTTACCTGTCTTGGGGGTGACTGTAGGCTTATCTGGAATGGCCTTGTCTCAGGCAACAGGGACAACATACAACTATTCTTCATGTCTTTCATCATCCTTGCCATTTTATCATGGTCACAGAAGAGATCGATAATGGGCAAGTAAAAATACAGAGTTTGTTTCTATGCTAGGATTGTAATTATGGACCAAATGATGTTACAAAGCCTGCTGAATTCAAGGTATGGAAAATAGGCACTGTCTCTGTTTTTAGAGGAATTGCAAAACCACATGGCAATGGATGTGGATGCATGGAAGCGTAAATAAAGGAAATGATCACTGAAATCTCTCATATATGCTGACAATGTAGAAATTAACAATAATGTCTTCAAATTAGCATATCATATCATGTATTTATTATAACTCCAATCTCATCCTCTAGTGCTGATCAAAATGAATTCAATGTTAATATCCCTATCTTTATTTTACCTTTGAGGTTATATTCAAATGAGAATGTACCTGATTTTATGATAATTGTTATATTATTATATACTTTCCTTCTTGAAAACAAAACTAAGAAGGAACTTGAACATAAAGCAAAAGCAAATAGAAGAGGTCAGATTCTATTTGAAGAATATAATTTTCTATTCTCTGCTTGCATGTATTTCTTCGTAATTATACCAATGTAATTTTAAACAAACCAAAAAGATCTAAGTCTACATTTATATTATTTTAAATCTAATTTATTGAAATTCAGAATGAGTATATTTAAATTTTATTTTATTTTTAAATATAATTGCAGCAAGTAGTGGGCCCCTCCTTTAAAAGAACTCCTGGACGTTCCATCCATGAATTCCACACCCTCACCCTACACTTTACCCTCATTTATAATAAATAAATGTATTTCTTTGTTTATATGTGTGGTTTTCAGAATCAGTAAAATTCAACAGACACTTATAATTGGTCTCTTACAGTTATATCCTGAGAACATAACTATGTTCTATTAATAATTGACTTTCATTTAAATAAACTTAGCAAGACTTGCTTTGAAAAAGAACAGAAAGTTAATTTTCAGAAACTGTCACACGAAGTCAGTTGATATTATGTAGATAAACTTTGAAGTAGAGCATGAATGAGATAAAAAGCAAACTAACCAATCCTCCAAATCATTTATGTGTGTACCATTATGTCATCTTTGCTGGAGTCCAAAATCATACTAGAGTATAGAAATTGATTTTATTAAATGTGCCATGCAATTGACTCAATGTTTCTATTTATGTCAGATGTGACCTTGCTACCTGGTAAGAATATCGCAAAGTTATATGATTTATGATAATGAATAAAACATATATAAAATACATATATATTTACACAGTATATACCTATACATAAACATCATATATACACACATATAATGCTACTCTTCCAGTACAGTGATGAATTCAGGGAAATTTCATAATTTAGATACAGCAAAGTGGGATACTGTTTGTACTTCCTCCTTTCTTGGAAATTCAAAAGTTATTTTCTGTAGGTATATATTTCAGAAATGAACTGAAGGAATTCCCTTTGGCATCAGTAAAATTTCTGAGGACATATTGGCCCCCAAATGGAAACTATATAAAGCACACAAACAAATATTTGTACCCATAAAAAGAGGTTTGCACGTAGAGAGGTATTAAAATTAGATGTATCAATTCAATTTACATTTATTACATAACAACCATGTGCCAAATATTCTAGGTGCTGGGAACAGAGAAATGATGAAGACCTATCTCTATTCTTTGGAAACAAACACATAGAAATAAGTGACATAAAAAATAGAAAAATAAATTAAAGGGTATGTGGGTAGTAGTAGGACAGGTTACTGTTACATAAGGCTGCAAACAAAGTACTCTTTCAAGGTTATATTTGAACTGAATCCCACTAAGTACAAGAAGACAGGCACAGAAATACCTGGATGGACAAAGATCTTTCAGACACAGATCAGCACGTTCAAGTTTTTTGAAGCACAAATGAGTATGATATACTGGAAGAACACAATGAATGACAGTGTGGATGGAGCATAGTGAAGCCAATAGATCTTAGAACTAAGACTAAAGTTATAGGCAGCAGGCAGGTCAATGTATCACGTAAGTCCTTGTAAGATATTGTAAGGAGTTTTGATTTTAGGTTTATTGCCATGGGAGGCCACTGAAGGATTTAAAGCAAGATATGGCATAGTTTGACTTATTTTAGAGGACAAGAAAATTTGAAAAGAGCAAAAATGGAAACAGAAAGACCAGAGAGTTGCACAGATGTGTGACACTTTACTTCATTGCAGGAGAAAGTGTATGATTAGATTAACATGTTAGAGAAGATTGCTGGTTAAAATAAGTGGTAAACTCATAAGTGTGTGTTTAGATAAGCAGTCACAGTTGACTAGAATAAAAACTATTTTTCTCCTATACAGATTTATAAAGTGCTTTCCTACTTAATTTAGAGTAAAGGGTTTTGAAATAAGAAAGTGGTAACCTCAACATTTGGCACTCTTTGGTGTGTGAATTTCTATAATTACAGTAGCAGTTATAGCACTAGCCTCCGTTGTCTGGCAATAATCTTAATTCATATTTTATTGAACTGAATGTTTTATAGTTTACAAACAAGTGCTAAACCATTTATAGGATGACTGAATGATCCATCACATTTCTTACCTTTCATATAATTTGTGGTGTCTAAAAACAGATAATTTTAGGTAATGTGAAAGAAGACTATTTATATGGGAATACCAAATAGTAGTTACTAAAATGCTATGCTAAAAAATAAGTAGGACATTTGTAATTACAGAAATAGAAGTTATTAAAGCCCTGCTTGCCAGAAGTATCTGAGCCAAATGAACATAATAGAGATTTTCTTTACATTCAAATTTAAAAAGACTACCAGTTTGGGTAAAAATATAGTGGCATCTTGTGCCTGAAATGCCCACTTCTACTGAGCTCTAAACAATATGGGGAATGTGGATATAAAATTTATAACACTACCTTTTTTTTACTGAAGCTAGTAGAGATAGATACCCTGTAAGCTTTACATTATATTTAATTACTTCAAAATGCAATCAAGTGAAATAGAGCAAAGCACAAGAAGTTGCAATGGTGTGTGGCAAGTAAGGCATAGCAGGGAAAAATAAGATGTTTGGAGGAGTGGTAACAACAGTAAAACTCAAATATAAGCAAAGATAGATTTTCAGAAGTAGAAGTCCCCACCTTGAAGAGTAAAGGATAAAGAAAATATACAGGAAGGGAAAAAATGGATAGACATAAGAAAAATGAACCAAATTAAATAAGGCTCAAATTAAAAAGATAAAACATTGTATTGTGCCAAGGCAGAGATATAAGACTCAAAAATTGCACAAGGGTATAACAAATGGCAGATCACCATATGTCTAAAAGTATAGGGACAACTGTGGAAGGCAATATTGTTGACAATGAGAGAACAGATCTAGGAGTCCTGGGGATGGTGTAGGAGAAGAGACATGGCTACAGACCAGGGTCATATTTTAATTAAACAACCTATTTTTCTTTAAAGAGAAGAAAAGATTGGGATGCAAAACTGTGAAAATTACCCCCAACAGTCCAACATGCAAATCTACCATGAGCATTGTTTTAGGAAATATCTAACTCATTCCACTCAAATAACAGGGAAAGAAATTGTACCAAAAATTGTTATTACATATAAAGATAAATAGTGAAAATTTTCTACAGTTAAACAAACTCATCGGGAAATTGTTGCCAGAAAGCAAGTAAAAGTACCGGCAGGAAAAACAAACAAAACCAAACCTTCATAATGCAATTGCAGCTATAAACACACACACACACACACACACACACACACACACACACACACACACCCCGTCAAAATACAAGAAGTCAAGAAGAAAATGAACAAACAAAAGGAGAAAATGGCCAACTAAAGGGGTGAAATCAGAAATTGTAAACTCAAAAAAGGTATGGAGGAAAAATATTTAGGAATGAAGATTAAATCATAAAGTTAACCAGGAGGCTGGAATCAAAGAAAGCACACTAAGGGTCATAGTGGATAAACTTGAGAAACTGATGAAAAAAAAAGAAAGAAGGAAAAGACAGGAAAAAAATATTTCTATCAGGAGTGAGCAAATTATACCCTGTGGGCTAAATTCAGCTTCTAGCTTCTGTTTGTATGGTCTTACATCTGAATAACTTTTATTTATTATTTTCAATGTGTTTTTTAATTAAAAAAAAATGAGTACAGGTGACAAAGATCATATGTGGCCTGGAAAATCTGATTTAGTATCTGGCCCTTTATTTAGTATCTGACCCTTTACAGAACATGCTTTCTGGCCCCTCATCTATGCAAATTTAAGAAAATTAAAACAGATCCAACGTGGATACAATTGGAGCCCCTGAAGAATAAAACAACACAGCAGACTAGAACACCTACCTAAAAATGAAAATCAAATCCTCTAATGGAAAAATAACTTGAGTGGTATTGATCTTTTCATAGTAATATTTCATAACAGAAGAAAGTATAACTTCAAGATACTCAAGATATAGACTGTTAGTGAAGCATTTTATATTTACTTCTTATTCCAACATAAAGAACGTACGCAATTAGTTTTGAGCATGCATAAGGTCAATAAATTTGGTTTATATGGACTTTTCTTAAAGGAACTGTTAACAATTTAATTTCAGGCCCCCCAAAAGTGAAGAGAGAACATTTCAGCAGAAATAATTCAAGACAAAAAGGAGAATAGTATGTATGCATAAAATAAGAAATGGCAAGGGGAAAATAACTGTAGACACAGAAGACTTTTTTTTAATTTGGGAGTACTTTGTACAGAAAATTTCCAGGAAAATATAAGAAACAAAAACATACAAATAATTTTCCAAAAGAATTCTACTAAACTTTTGACAAGCAAATAATTTTAAACATTATTTAAAATTATATAGAGTGTAGGAAAAACCAAAGGCAACTATTAAGTATGCTTAATGAATGATTACACACACTCACATAAACATACACAAACTATATAGTGATGTCTCAAACCATATAATGATCTTCCTTGCTCTTATCTACTTGAGCAGGAATACCTCTGACATAATCCTGGCTTTTAAACTAACGTACATACACACACATATAGTTAAATGAGTTATATAACTATATTAAGAATTATTTATGTGTTTTTCTTTTTATGAGTTCTTTTCAAAAATCCTAAAGTGTTGGAAAAAATGAGTACAGCAAAACATTTAAGAAATAATCCATTGAGAGCAAACAAGATTTATTCTAGGCCTTTAAGGATGTGTAAATATATAGAAATATTTTAATATAACTCATTTTTTAATTTATTAGATCTAAAGAGAAAATTATATTTTCTCCTCAAAAAAAGTCAAAAGTAATTTCTAAAGGTCAATTATAATTCTTGGCTTAAAAAAACAGAAATACAAAAATAAAATTAAATAACTCATATAAGTATCTCATATATAACTAACTCATATATAACTCACATATAACTCATATACATACATGTGTTTGTGTGTATTAGCTCAAAAGCTAGAATGGTGCAAGAGTTATTTTCCATTAAGGTAGAGAAGAGCAAGGAAGATCATTATTGTCACTCTTACAACACTGCAGCGGAGTAAGTAACAACTCAATTAGACAAGATAAATGAATTAGAATTATAATAATTATACAGGAGGCATTAAGAATACCACTATTTGCAGATGATACGGCATTTTACAAGGGAAAATCAGGAGAAAGAAACTATTATAATAAGAGAATTAAGTGATATAGAAGAACATAAAACTTATAGCCACAAACTGCATATATAGAGAGATAAATATAAAATATACTTCAATATTAACAACAAAAGAGATATGTAAGATACTCAGGGATAGGGACACTTAATATCCTAAAGAGGTCATTTTTACCTAAATTCATTTATTAGTGTTGTAATTCCAAATACTGTAACAAAAGATACGTCTTCTGAAACCATACAAGCCCATTTTTTTCCACATTATTAAACTACAATTGAGGGGAAATAAACTACAAATATTTAAATTGCACAATTGGATGAATTCTGAAATACATATACATATGAAACCATCATTACCATCAAGATATGCTTTTTTCCAAAAGTGTCTTCGTATTCATTTGCAATTCATCTCTTCTTGTCCTCAATCACAGAAAGTCATTTATTTTTATTTCTGTTATTATAAATTTATTTGCATATTTTAGAGTTCTAAATAAATGGAGTCATACAGTTTATACCATTTTTGTGTAACTTTATCATAATTATTTTGAGATTCATATGTGTAAAATCTATCAATAGGTCATCCATTTTCAATGCTGCATAGTATTCCATTTTATGAGTATATCATAATTTGTTTATCTGTTAACCCATTGATAGACATATTAATTACTTCCAGTTATTGGCTACTGCAAATAGAGCTGCTATTCACATTTCTGTGTAACTTTTTGGTGTAAACATACACTTTCATTTCTCTTGGGTAATACGAAAGAAATGACTGGATTGCATGGTAGATATATGTTTAACTTTTTAAGAGACTGATGAACAGATTTTCAATTCATTCTACATATCTACAACAGTGTGTGGGAGTACCAGCCATTTCACATCCTCAACAGCACTTGCTACAGATGATCAGCCTTTGGAATTTTGACCATTCTTGAGTGTGCAGTGACGTTTCAAAGTTATTTACATTTGCACTTCCCGAAATGTCTAATGATGTTGAGCATTTTTTCATGTGATTATTTGTTATCAGTTCTTTAGTAAGGAATCTCTTCTGATCTTCTGCCCATTTTTGTGTGTTCTTATTAAGTTGTAGAAATTCCTAATACAGTTTACAGAGCAGTCATTTGTTAGATATATGTTTTGCAAACATCTTCTCCCCAGTCTGTGGCTGACAATTTCATTCTCATTTTGAGCGTTTTCGAAAACTAAATATTTTAATTTTATGAAGTCTAATTTACTATGAATTGTACTTTGGGTATTGTAGCTAATAAATCTTTGCCAACTCCTCCTGTATGTTTATCTGGGAGTTTTATACCTTTAGCTCTTAAATACAAGTAAATCTATGATCCATTTTGAGGGGTTTTAAAAAATGTGAAATAAAATATGTGTTGAGATTTTGTTTTTCCTGCGGTTATCAATATTTCCTGCAAAAATTTGTTAAAATAGCACTTTCCCCATGGAATTGCCTCAATATGCTTGTGAAAAATCAATTGATCATTTATTATGAATTATTATTAATGTTTGGGTTTACTTCTGGAATCTCTGTTATGTCGCACTGACCTAGATATTTGCCTTAGTGCTAAGTTTTTTTTTTTTTTTTTTTTGAGACGGAGTCTTGCTCTGTCACCCAGGCTGGAGTGCAGTGGCCGGATCTCAGCTCACTGCAAGCTCCGCCTCCTGGGTTTATGCCATTCTCCTGCCTCAGCCTCCTGAGTAGCTGGGACTACAGGCGCCCACCACCTCGCCCGGCTAGTTTTTTGTATTTTTTAGTAGAAACGGGGTTTCACCGTGTTAGCTAGGATGGTCTCGATCTCCTGACCTAGTGATCCACCCGTCTCGGCCTCCCAAAGTGCTGGGATTACAGGCTTGAGCCACTGCGCCCGGCCAATGCCAATTTTTAAAGCAAAAACACAATATCCATATTATACTAGCTTCATAATAAGTCTGAAAGTCAGATAATGTAAGTGCTCCGTGTTCTTTTTCAAACGTTTTTGCCTATTCTGGTTCCTTTGTGTTTCCATATACATTTTAGAATCTAGTTAGCAAGTACTGCCATCCTCCCCAAACAAAAGCCTGCAGGGATTTTAGTTGGGATTACATTGAAACTATGAACTGGTTTAGGGAGACTGATATCTCAACAACTGTAAAACTTACAATCCAAGAACTTGATACATATCTCAATTTATTTATATTCTCTTTAATTTCTCTTAGCAATATATTATAGTTTTGATGTAAAGGTATTTAACATATATTGTCAAAATTTTCTCTAAAATTTTTGTATTTTTGAAGCTATTTTAAATAGAATTCTCTTTAAATTCCCATTTCTGCCTGTTTGTTGCTACTATATGGAAATATAAGCTTTTTCTTTTTCTGTTAATTTTTGTGTAATGATCTTATGCCTTGTACCCTTGCTGAACTCACTAATTTTTTTATCCTTTTCATAGATTTCTTAGGTTATATATGTGGCTAATCATGTTATCTGCAAATAAAGACAGTTTTACTTTCTTTTTCAAATATGTATATTTTATTTTCTTAACTTTTTGCACTTGGTGAGACCTTCAATGCAGTATGGGATAAACATTGGAGGAACAGACATTCTTACCTCATACCTCATCCTTGCTGAAAAAGAGTGTGTTCTTTCATCATTAAATATTATGTTAGTACAGATATTTTATAGATAAAGTTTATCAATTTAAGTAAGTTCCTATCACTAGTTTACTGAGAGTATTTACTATCATGAAGATGTGTTACATTTTATCAAATTCTTTTTCTGTATCATGATGTTTTTCTTATTTAGACTGCAAATATGGTGGATTACATTGCATAATATTTTAGTATTGAACCAGTCTTTCATTTTTCACATCAACCTCATTTGATTAAAATGTATATTCTTTTCATTTATTACTAGTTTTGACGTGCTAAGTTTTGTTAAGAAGTTTTGGGTCTATGTTTACAAGGAACGTTGGTCAGTAGCATTCTTTTTGTGTAATGTCATTGTTTCTGTTTTCCTGGCAATACTGGCTGCATAGAAAGAATTGGGAAATGTTCTTACCTTTGAATTTGCAGGAAATGTTTGCATAAAATTGTAATTGTCTCTTCCTCTAGTGTGTGGTGAAATTGACCAGTGAAGGTATTTGGCTGGAAATTTTCAGTGTGGAAATGTTTTGACTCAAATTCAATTCTTCTAATAGATCTAGGGCTTTTTGGGGTATCTATTTCTTCTTGAGTGAGATTTTTGTAGATTGGCTCTTTCAGGAACTTTCTCTATTTAATCTAAGTTTTCAAATTGTTGGTATAAATTTGTTTTTAAATTGCTATTTTTATCCTTTTTAAGTCTATGGGATCTTTAGTGTTGTTCCCTCTCTCAGCTTGGTATCAGCAACATATCTTCCCTCCTTTACCCTGATCAGTCTGGCTAAAGGTTTACTGTATTTGTTGATATCCTCAAATAAAACTTTCTATGTCACTGATTTTCTTTCTGCTTTTTTATTTTTCCATTTTATTTTTTTCTGCTTTTATCTTCATTTCCTTTCTCCTAGCTGTTTTAGTTTAAATTGCCTTTTTTGATCCTAACATCTTAAGAAGGATACATAGGTCACTGACGTGACACCCATCTTCTTCTGTACTACCGAAAGTGTTTAATACTGTAAGTTTCCTTAGGCACTATATTAACTGTACTCCAAGAATTTTGTCTCTTTTTAAATTTCATTCCATCTCAGATACTTTCTATTTTTGCTTTCGATTTTGTGTCTGTCCTGTGTTATTTACAGATGTGTCCTTTTATTTCATTTGGGGGTTTTCCAGGTATCTTTTACTTGCAGTAAAAACTACATACATATACTGATCTGAACTGGGCCAAAGACTCAAAAATGTCCTTCTGAATGTCTCTCAAAAATGTCTCTCTCCCTCTGTCTTTCTATGTGTGTGGTCTGTACTCTAAGGTATTCTGCTCCACAAATTCCAGTCATCTTGCTCCCACTGCTCAAACTTTTAATACTGTCTTCTCACCTCAGACATACTGCTACACTCTGGATACCCCTATCCTGAGCTACATTCGACCTGCAAATTCACTCCAGGAAATAAAGGAGCAAATCTAGGGCTCACTTTGGTCTCCCGTCTCAAGGATTACTGTTCTGTGCTGCTTGTTGGTCAACATCAGAAATCTGTTGTTTCACATATTTAGTAAAAGTTATTGTTTCAAGGTCGGTTAATGAATCCAGTTCTTGTTACTCCATCATGGATGGAAACAGAAAATTTTATCTATACAAGCTGATATGTAAAATAAATATACAAGGACATCTAGAAAAAAAGAAGGCAAATACAGAAAGCAAAATATTCTCTTTTTTTATAGTTAACTTCTCAGTTTTATTTTTTTATTTTTTCATTATACTTTAAGTTCTAGGGTACATGTGCACAACGTGCAGGTTTGTTACATATGTATACATATGTCATGCTGGTGTGCTGCACCCATTAACTCATCATTTACATTAGGTGTATCTCCTAACGTTATCCCTTCCCCCTACCCCCTCCCCACAATAGGACCCGGTGAGAATGCAAAATATTCTAAAGAACGACTGACCCCCTTCTCTACACTAGATTGTGTCATGAAAAAATATTCTGTGTGAATGTGTGAGTGTGGGTGTGGCAGAGGAATTCTTCAAGATTTAAAGAGATTTTAGGGGCATAATAGCAAAATGCGATATGTAAACTCTGAATACTGGAGTGTAATCTAGGATATTTCAATATGGACTAGATATTTAAAAACTACTTAGAAATTATTTTTAACTTGGTATTATAATGATAGTATATATATGAGAAATTTTCTCTTTGCAAGTCCATACAAAGGCATTTAGTATGAATTTTATGTATTAATAGAAAGTTATACAGAAAATCATTGAGAGAAGAAAAATGAGAGCAATGACAGTGAACTAGCCTTATCAGATGTTAAAACATACTATTAGCCCTCAATAAATGACTATAACTATTGTCTGTTTATTGCTTTACCAACATGAAAAAGGAAAATGATATTATTTCGTTTATTGAGGGCTAATAGTTTCAGTAGGCATGATAGCAGATGAAAGTAATGTATATTCTGTTGTTTTTGGTTGGAGAGTTCTGTAGATATCTGTTAGTTTCAGTTGGTCAAATACTGAGTTCAGGTCCCAAATATCTTTGTTAGTTTCCTTCCTCAGTGATCTGTCTAATAATGTCAGTAGTGTTGAAGTCTCCCACTATTATTGTGTGGTTAAATCCCTTTGTAGATCTCTAAGGACTTTCAAAATGAATCTGTTGCTCCTGTCTTGGGTGCATATATATTTAGAATGGTTAAGTCCTCTTGTTCAATTGTGCCCTTTACTATTATATAATGTCCTTCTTTGTCTGTTTTGATCTTAGTTGGTTTAAAATCTGTTTTGTCTGAAATTAGAATGGTAACCCCTGAATGTTATGTTTTCCATTTGCTTGGTAGATTTTTCTCCATTCCCTTACTTAACCCTATGAGTGTCATTGCATGTGAGATGGGTCTCTCAAAGACAGCACACTGTTGGCTTTTGCTTCTATCCACCTTGCTCCTCTGTGCCTTTTAATTGGTACACGTAGCCCATTTACATTCAATGTTAATATTGATATGTACAGATTTGATCCTCTCACCATGTTAATAGCTGGTTATTATGCAGACTTCTTTCTGTGGTTTCTTTGTAGTGGTTATGTATGTAAGTGTATTATTATTATTATTATTATTATATTATTATTATTATTATTATAAGTTCTAGGGTACATGTGCATAACGTGCAGGTTTGTTACATATGTATACTTGTGCCATGTTGGTGTGCTGCACCCATCAACTCATCAGCACCCATCAACTCGTCCTTTACATCAGGTATAACTCCCAATGCAATCCCTCCCCCCTCCCTCCTCCCCATAATAGGCCCTGGTGTGTGATGTTCCCCTTCCCGAGTCCAAGTGATCTCATTGTTCAGTTCCCACCTATGAGTGAGAACATGCGGTGTTTGGTTTTCTGTTCTTGCAATAGTTTGCTGAGAATGATGGTTTCCAGCTGTATCCATGTCCCTACAAAGGACAAGAACTCATCCTTTCTTATGGCTGCATAGTATTCCATGGTGTATATGTGCCACATTTTCTTAATCCAGTCTGTCACAGATGGACATTTGGGTTGATTCCAAGTCTTTGCTATCGTGAATAGTGCCGCAGTAAACATACGTGTGCATGTGTCTTTATAATCCTTTGGGTATATACCCAGTAATGGGATGGCTGGGTCATATGGTACTTCTAGTTCTAGATCCTTGAGGAATCGCCATACTGTTTTCCATAATGGTTGAACTAGTTTACAATCCCACCAACAGTGTAAAAGTGTTCCTATTTCTCCACATCCTCTAAAGCACCTGTTGTTTCCTGACTTTTTAATGATCACCATACCAACTGCTGTGAGATGGTATCTCTTTGTGGTTTTGATCTGTATTTCTCTGATGGCGAGTGATGATGAGCATTTTTTCATGTGTCTGTTGGCTGTATGCATGTCTTCTTTTGAGAAATGTCTGCTCATATCCCTTGCCCAATGTTTGATGGGGTTGTTTGCTGTTTTCTTGTAAATTTGTTAGAGCTCTTTGTAGGTTCTGGATATTAGCCCTTTCTCAGATGAGTAGATTGCAAAAATTTTCTCCCATTCTGTAGATTACCTGTTCACTCTGATTGTAGTTTCTTTGGCTGTGCAGAAGCTCTTTAGTTTAATTAGATCCCATTTGTCAATTTTGGCTTTTGTTCCATTGCTTTTGGTGTTTTAGACATGAAGTCCTTGCCCATGCCTATGTCCTGAATGGTATTACCTAAGTTTTATTCTACGGTTTTTATGGTATTAGGTCTAACATTTAAGTCTCTAATCCATCTTGAATTAATTTTCCTATATGGAGTAAGGAAAGGATCCAGTTTCAGCTTTCTACTTATGGCTAGCCAATTTTCCCAGCACCATTTATTAAATAGGGAATCCTTTCACCATTTCTAGTTTCTCTCACGTTTGTCAAAGATCAGATGGCTGTAGATGTGTGGTATTATTTCTGAGGGCTCTGTTCTGTTCCATTGGTCTATATCTCTGTTTTGGTATCAGTACCATGCTGTTTTGGTTACTGTAGCCTTGTAGTATAGTTTGAAGTCAGGTAGCGTGATGCCTCCAGCTTTATTCTTTTTACTTAGGATTGTCTTGGCAATGCGGGCTCTTTTTTGGTTCCATATGAACTTTAAAACAGTTTTTTTCCAATTCTGTGAAGAAACTCATTGGTAGCTTGATGGGGATGGCATTCAATCTATAAATTACCTTGGGTAGTATGGCCATTTTCACAATGTTGATTCTTCCTATCCATCAGCAGTGTATGCTCTTCCATTTGTTTGTGTCCCCTTTTATTTCACTGAGCAGTGGTTTGTAGTTCTCCTTGAAGAGGTCCTTTACATCCCTTGTAAGTTGGATTCCTAGGTATTTTATTCTCTTTGAGGCCAATTGTGAGTGGAAGTTCATTCATGATTTGGCTCTCTGTTTGTCTGTTACTGGTGTATAAGAATGCTTGTGATTTTTACACATTGATTTTGTATCCTGAGACTTTGCTGAAGTTGCTTATCAGCTTAAGGAGATTTTGGACTGGGATGATGGGGTTTTCTAAATATTCAATCATGTCATCTGCAAACAGGGACAATTTGACTTCTTCTTTTCCTAACTGAATACCCTTGATTTCTTTCTCTTGCCTGATTGTCCTAGCCAGAACTTCCAACACTATGTTGAATAGAAGTGGTGAGAGAGGGCATACCAGTCTTGTGCCAGTTTTCAAAGGGAATGCTTCCAGTTTTGGCCCATTCAGTATGATATTGGCTGTGGGTTTGTCATACATAGCTCTTATTATTTTGAGATACGTTCCATCAATACTGAATTTATTAAGCGTTTTTAGCATGAAGGGCTGTTGAATTTTGTCAAAGGCCTTTGCTGCATCTATTGAGATAATCATGTGGTTCTTGTCTTTGGTTCTGTTTATATGCTGGATTATGTTTATTGATTTGCATATGTTGAACCAGCCTTGCATCCCAGGGATGAAGCCCACTTGATCATGGTGGATAAGCTTTTTTATGTGCTGCTGGATCTGGTTTGCCAGTATTTTATTGAGGATTTTTGCATCGATGTTCATCAGGGATATTGGTCTAAAATTCTCTTTTTTTGTTGTGTCTCTGCCAGGCTTTGGTATCAGGATGATATTGGTCTCAAAAAATGAGTTAGGGAGGATTCCCTCTTTTTCTATTGATTGGAATAGTTTCAGAAGGAATGGTACCAGCTCCTCCTTGTACCTCTGGTAGAATTCAGCTGTGAATCCATCTGGTCCTGGACTTTTTTTGGTTGGTAGGCTATTAATTATTGCCTCAATTTCAAAGCCTGCTATTGGTATATTCAGGGATTCAACTTCTTCCTGGTTTAGTCTTGGAAGAGTGTAAGTGTTCAGGAAATTATCCATTTCTTCTAGATTTTCTAGTTGATTTGCGTAGAGGTGTTTATAGTATTCTCTGATGGTAGTTTGTGTTTCTGTGGGGTCGGTGGTGATATCCCCTTTATCATTTTTTATTATGTCTATTTGATTCCTCTGTCTTTTCTTCTTTATTAGTCTTGCTAGCAGTCTGTCAATTTTGTTGATCTTTTCAAAAAACCAACTCCTAGATTCATTGATTTTTTTGGAGGGTTTTCTGTGTCTCTATCTCCTTCAGTTCTGCTCTGATCTTAGTTATTTCTTGCCTTCTGTTAGCTTTTGAATGTGCTTGCTCTTGCTTCTCTAGTTCTTTTAATTGTGATGTTAGAGTGTCCATTTTAGATCTTTCCAGCTTTCTCTTGTGGGCATTTAGTGCTATAAATTTCCCTGTACACACTGCTTTGAATGTGTCCCAGAGATTCTGGCATGTTGTATCTTTGTTCTCATTGGTTTCAAAGAACATCTTTATTTCTGCCTTCATTTCGTTGTGTACCCAGTAGTCATTCAGGAGCAGGTTGTTCAGTTTCCATATAGTTGAGCGGTTTTGATTGAGATTCTTAGTCCTGAATTCTAGTTTGATTGCACTGTGGTCTGAGAGACAGTTTATTATAATTTCTGTTCTTGTACATTTGCTGAGGAGTGTTTTACTTCCAATTATGTGGTCAAGTTTGGAATAAGTGCAATGTGGTGCTGAGAAGAGTGTATATTCTGTTGATTTGGGGTGAAGAGTTCTGTAGATGTCTATTAGGTCTGCTTGGTGCAGAGATGAGTTCAATTCCTGGATATCCTTGTTAACTTTCTGTCTCGTTTTCTGTCTAATGTTGACAGTGGGGTGTTGAAGTCTCCCATTATTATTGTATGGGAGTCTAAGTCTCTTTGCAAGTCTCTAAGGACTTGCTTTATGAATCTGGGTGCTCCTGTATTGGGTGCATATATATTTAGGATAGTTAGCTCTTCCTGTTGAATTGATCCCTTTACCATTATGTAATGTCCTTCTTTGTCTCTTTTGATCTTTGATGGTTTAAAGTCTGTTTTATCAGAGACTAGAATTGCAACTCCTGCTTCTTTCTGTTCTCCATTTGCTTGGTAGATCTTCTTCTATCCCTTTATTTTGAGCCTATGTGTGTATTTGCATGTGAGATGGGTCTCCTGAATACAGCAAACTGATGAGTCTTTACTCTTTATCCAGTTTGCCAGTCTGTGTCTTTTAATTGAACCATTTAGTCCATTACATTTAAGGTTAACATTGTTATGTGTGAACTTGATCCTGTCATTATGATATTAACTGGTTATTTTGCTCGTTAGTTGATGCAGTTTCTTCCTAGCCTCAATGGTCTTTACATTTTGGCATGTTTTTGCAATGGCTGGTACTGGTTGTTCCTTTCCATGTTTAGGGCTTCCTTCAGGGTCTCTTGTAACGCAGGCCTGGTGGTGACATAATCTCTAAGCATTTGCTTATCTGTAAAGGATTTTATTTCTCCTTCACTTATGAAACTTAGTTTGGCTGGATATAAGATTCTGGGTTGAAAATTCTTTTCTTTAAGAATGTTGAATATTGGCCCCCACTCTCTTCTGGCTTGTAGAATTTCTGCCGAGAGATGTGCTGTTAGTCTGATGGGCTTCCCTTTGTGGGTAACCCGACCTTTCTCTCTGGCTGCCCTTAACAATTTTTCCTTCATTTCAACTTTGGTGAATCTGACAATTATGTGTCTTGGAGTTGCTCTTCTCAAGGAGTATCTTTGTGGCATTCTCTGTATTTCCTGAATTTTCCTCAATCACTGACACTCTTTCTTCCAGTTGATCGAGTTGGTTACTGAAGCTTGTGCATTTGTCACGTATTTCTCCTGTCATGGTTTTTATCTCTGTCAGTCCGTTTATGACCTTCTCTGCATTGATTATTCTAGTTATCCATTCTTCCATTCTTTTTTCAAGATTTTTAGTTTCTTTGCGCTGGGTATGTAATTCCTCCTTTAGCTCTGAGAAGTCTGATGGACTGAAGCCTTCTTCTCTAAACTCGTCAAAGTCATTCTCCATCCAGCTTTGATCCGTTGCTGGCAATGAGCTGTGTTCCTTTGGAGGGGGAGATGCACTCTTATTTTTTGAATTTCCAGCTTTTCTGTCCTGCTTTTTCCCCATCTTTGTGGTTTTATCTGCTTAAGTGTATTTTTGTAGTGGCCAATAATGGTCTTTCCTTTCCACACTTAGCACTTCCTTCAGGACTTCTTGTAAGGTAGGTCTGGTGTTAATGAATTCCCTTAGCATTTGCTTCTCTGAAAAGGATCTTATTTGTCCTTCACTTATGAAGGTTATTTCGGCTGGATATAAAATTATTGACTGAAAATACTTTTGCTTAAAGAATGATGAATATCAGTCCTCAATCCCTTCTAGCCTGTAGACTTTCTGCTAACAGTTTTGCAGTTAGCCAGATGGGGTTCCCTTTGTTAGTGACCTGCCCCTTCTTTTTAGCTGCCTTTAACATTTTTTCTTACATTTCAACCTTTGGAGAATCTAATGACTGTGTGTACTGGGCATGGTTTCCTTGTGTAGTATTTTGCAGAAGTTCTCTGTATTTCCCAGATTTTAATGTTGGCCTCTCCAGCAAGGTTGGAGAAATTTTCATGGACAATATCTTGAAACATGTTTTCCAAGTTGTGTGGTTTCTCTCCCTCCTTTAGGAAGGCCAATTAGTCATAGATTTGATCTTTTTACCTATAATCCCATACTTCTGAGAGGTTTTGGTCATTCTTCTTTATTGTTTTTTCTTTGTTTCGATTGAGTTATTTTTGACAGCCAGTCTTCAAGCTCTGTGTATATCTTAGATCTGGCTGTGGAGGGTTGCAAAGCCCAGACCTCTTCAGAAGTTTAGCTTCAACTTGAATTCAAAGGTGTATATTAGTGTTTCATCTCAAGCACTAGCCAAAACTAAAATCTTCTTGGCTCTATAAATCAAGTAAAATGACAGTGAGTCATGGAATCTACAGCCTGATGATGGGGATCAATATCTGGTTCCACCTAACAGGTCCTATTAGTATTACTATTAGTTATAGACACCACAGGATGAGTTGAGACATTGTTGATAATAAGGACAACTTCAATATTTGGGATTCTCACCCAAAATATTTCTATCACAAAGTAAGTAATACTATTTCCAAATTAATGTATCATAGAATTATTCGATAGTTTTAGAGGCACTTACATTTATTTCTGCTATTTGGACTCACAGATAAAAAAATTGAATTAAAAATAGTTTGCTTTAAATATACAGACTCTAGGGCACATAATACCTCTCACATCTTTAGTCTTCCAATTAGAATGAAATGGGTCTTGTAGAAAGTAACCCACAAAATCATGTAGTTCTAGCTATGATCAACATAAAAGAGCATTGGCATCACTGCTCACAGATTCCACCAGAGCATAAATAACAAAGTATTTTCAATTTTTTGATCATCCAAAGGCATTAGTTTATTAAATCCATAATGAATCAATTTCAAAATAGATGCCCACCATATTGGTGTTCTGGGCTATTGTTTAAATAAACCTATAGATTAAATTTCAATTCAGTGTTCATAATGTTTACAGTATTTCTTCTTATTCTTGATTGAATTTCAACATCTGCAAAATCTGTTTTTCAACCCAGACCACTTATTTTTGAGCCATTCTAAATATCTCCCTTTTATACCTCACGTAGATGTCAAAATCCAAATTTACCATATTTATCCACACAGTTGTTTGCTTATCCTTTCCCATATTACATAGAGAGGCCAATACTTTCAGTCAGCAGAAACTGAAAGACATCTGCAAACTTGACTCTTCTTCACTCCCCACTCCTAGTAGCACCAAGTCAGGTTGCTTTTAGCTCATTTGTATGTCTATAACTGGTCCTCTTCTCAAGTACGAATTTTATAATCCCAGACAAATATTATATTCTTCTTACTGGTTACCTATCTCCCTAAATAATCCATCCTCCACACTCCTCCCCTCACATCCTGAGCAGCAGCACATCACTCCCACTGACTATAAGAGAAAGCTAGTTAGAATTTTGCCTTCTTTGTCTCATCTTTCAAACAACCTACATGTAGATCTAAAGCTCCAGAGGCAAATTCATGAGCTCCCTGAATGCCCATCACCTCCTCCTCCATTCAGCTTACACCTATTTATCAATGTCACTCAACTCAAATATCATCTTCATCTTGGAAATTTTCCCAGACATTTTTTCTCCTACCCAATTCCTCTAGCTAGAAGAGGGCAAAGGAGCCTACTTGTTGTATGCCTATGGCACCCTGATGCTACTTCAATGTTAATGTTAAATTTTCATTGTTACAAGCATTTGTTTTCTTTCCAATATGATCTATCTCTATGCAGGATTATTTTGTTGGTTTATTTTTAAATCCATATTGTCTGATGCAGGACTTGGTATATCATAAAGTTAAAATTTATTGTTCAATTAATTGAATGGGGTATGAAATTGAAGAGTAAATATTAATTCTGAGATTAAAATTAACCTAAAATTAGAATGTTTTCCCTGCTCCATACCTTATTTGTTTTGTGCCAGTCACATACCTGTTACTTTGGGAAAGAAAATTTTTTACAGAAATATACACCAATTGGCATCATCCAAACTTGCATATGAAAAGTAGAAAACTAAATTCATGAACCAGATGTTTATCTATTCAATGTCAAACATCTGGTTGTTTATATAATTAACAGTGATTGGTTAATTTTGTTTTAATTTTTCATCAGGGTGTTTAGTAGTGTGTAGAAACAACTTATATCTTTAATATAATAAAACATGTTTTATACACACATAAAAGAATAATGTGCTTATATTAAGTAAAATATCAGCTGGCCTCATTGTCTTTTTATATTTTCACTTCTATAATTTTTTCTCTCAAGGTGTTTTTCATAGAATACATCCACACCCTCTTCACATACCTATAAGTTAGGCATTTTCAACCACATTTTACAAATGAGGAGGTCAGAGAAATCGTCCCAGGGCATAAAATAAGATTGTGGAGAGCTATGGTTCAAAACCAGGTCTTTCTTATGACTTATGACTGTAATTCATTCCAGCACAGGCCACTGTTTAATATAGCATTTACTAACAAAGCATATACTAAACGTATTTTGGTATCATTTCATGATGATCTTGCAAATCTTTTATATTTTTAAATGCTACATTTACACATTCCCTAAATAAAATATTCTCTAAAATGCAGTCTTATCGTTGCTTCCACAGGACCTAAGGAGGCTTCTTGTCTATCAAGACATCATGATAAATCTGAAAAGCTAGAAAGATGACTTTTTACAATAAATTGCAGGACAGGAAAGAGAGGAAGGAGGTAGTATTATACTCCAACAAATACTTTATTATTGTATTAAAACACCAATACAGTTTTTCCCATCCAATATTTAACTGAATATTAATTCCACATTATAGTATGAAATATGTGCAGAAAAGAGTTCTATGTCAAATAAACTTGTGAAATTCTGATTTTAGCAAAGATAAAGTTAATTTCACAAAGAATTTCTAACTTGTAATACACTAAAAGTATGCATTGTAAATTTGCATGGAGTGGAGTATTATATGGAATTTCTGAAATGTTTATGATCATGAAACCCTTTCACAGAGTATGCTATGTGACTCATGCTAACAGAATGCACTTTTTCAGTGAACAGGAATATTAACAGCTGTAAGATTCAATTTTACAACTAGTTTCCTTGGCACTCAACAAGACTTAGCTGCAAAAGCCCTGGAATGACACAAAGGACTTATCACAAAGTCTATAATAAACATGTACTGATGATGTCACATATATTATAAAAGCATAAGGTCCTCAAACAGAGGGCATATCTATAGGAAGAGTTAAATAAAAACTATGCTCATATTAAGCTATTACTCCTATGAAATATTTGAACCATTTTGTGCTGGATCTGCTGCACACTAATCATCTCAGGGCAGTAGGATTATTTTATGGCCTAATGCAAATTTTTTTTTAAATCTAACCCTGTGATGTAGTATTACACCAGGTACTTTCAGCAAACAGAGTGGAACTTAACAAAGTGAATGAAAAGAATATTAAGAAAATGCGAATTCTAAATTTGGAACTAAAATTATGTTTCCCAATCACTAATAGAAAGACTCTTTACTATTCTTCACTTGACATTTGCCAATGCAGATTCCAAGTTCCTTAGGAAATTTTTAGAGAATATAGGAAGGTCTTATGTTATGTTTCATGTCCCCATGTTCCTTTCTTCTAACTCGTGACTAACTCCAACATTTCTGTTAATACAACAGACTAGATGAGATTAAGCTTCCCAGACTATCTTTCAGGTATTCAAGTTAATGGCATTTTTTAACATTTCCTGTTTATTCACCCTACTTTAGAGTCTCTACAGAAAGCATATTTTTTAATCTACATAGCATTCAAGAGTGAAGACTCTAGAGTCAGAAGACAGATTTAATTCTGATTCTGTCCCTAACTAATTGCTGTAACCTTGGAAAAGTTCCTCTGTTTTCTGCGCATATTTCCTTTGACTTACAATGGCTTATGTGACTCTAATTTACAGATGGTTGCAAAAGTTAAAGAAGATAAATCTTACAAAGTACAGTGCCCTGCAAAAACTAAATTATCAATAAACTCTATCCATTATGATATAGATGATGATGCGACCAAATTAAATCAGTGGTTTTTAAAGAAACGTTGGATTCGTATCAGTGATTTACAAATATTAACATATATTTTAAAATTCCCTGGTGTGCTTTTACCCTAAGCCTACAACTGTGTGGAGCCTGATTCAGTGGAGAGGACTGGTAATTCTTCCAGGCAGGCCTCAGATAATGCTTTAAGAAATACTGAACCAGTGGACTTCAAATTCCATTGCATGCCTATCACATTATGATTTTGATGCTCTTTACCCTCTTATATGTTTGTGTAACCTTCTCCTTTACTCATCTTGTCTTTCTCTCTGGCCTGGCAGACAGAAGGCTTGCAGTTTTGGAGGGGATGGTAAGTGGACCAGTTAGGACAGCCCTAATGTCTGCCCCGGGAGCTGCAGGTTCTCAGAGTAACACCCCTTGACTCCCTCAGTCTTTAGCAGTGATTTCATCTTTTCGGTTTTCAGAGTGTCTCTGGTTACTTGCTAACAAATATATTCCTTTGAATTTGACTTATACAGAGAGTACAAGAAAAAGTGAGCAAAAACCACTTTCCACTTGTTATAGAGCACTTCCACAAATGTGACAGAAGCAAACCAAAACCTGAAGTGAGTTAAAATAGGAGTTTTCACATTAATCATTCAAAAGGCAAATATTAAATTATCTATACACACACACAAAAATAAGACAGTTTATTTCTGTGTATGAGGTAAAACCCTGATTGATGGCTTTGCCTATAATGTTTAGAGAATTGCTTCAATTCCTCAATTTCACTTAAGGTATGATGTATCAGTCAAAGAAACCAGCACTTCACAAATTTTCCCGGAAAGTGAAAGCCTAGGTTTTTTTTTCATTTTGCAAATGAACTCTTATCACAAATTTTCCTTCTTTTGACAAACTATCTTTTCTGTCAACTGCCTTTGAATTTTTATGAACTCATTTAGGAGCAACTATCTCCCCCACTATGTATTGAGAGAAGGTAAAATGTAGACACTGACAGGCCTGTACATGGAGTGTAAGACTTGGTTGTGGTTGCCTCCTGTGATTTGTTCTGTGAATCTCAAGTTGGAGTCCAGCTGTGAAAAGGGTGACAGAAACTCTGACCTTGCTTTTAAAAGCTACAAGGCAAACAGCCCCTCAGACCAGGGTAGTCACATGGCTTTTTCCGACTGTCTCCTGTCAGTGCTCCACCCTGGAGGATGTTAGAGCCCAATATGGGGAAGAGGCCTTCACTTTGCCAAGGAGAAAACCCAAAGCCTTAAAAAAAAGGCTATCTTTGAAAAATAGCCCCTTGAAAGATGAATTGCAATATCTTAACATTAGCATTTGTTATTATAAGTTATGATTTGTAATGCTTTGTCTCAGGTTCTGCATTGAGTAGTAAATGCCCCTGCTTTCCAAGGGATAGAGTGCCTCATAAAAGGAAACACTAATTGAGCAGATCTTCAGGACCCAATCATCCTACTGATAATTCCAAGGGGATGAACTATCACCATATTACAAACATGGATTATAGGAAGCTTATCAAAATATTGTTTATGTGACAGAAATTATTTCTGATCAAAGCCAGCTCCCAGAATAGAGTCAAATCACACAGCTATTCCTACAGACTATGTAAAGTAGTCTGGCAATGAGAGCTACAGGGTCTTTGTATATATATTAGCTCGAATTGGGCCCATGTTTCACTCTAAAAGCCAGTTTCAACTATACATTAAGAATTTCAGTATTAATGGTGTTTTTTCCTAAACAAAACAGCTGTCAAGCTCTGCCCCGTTGAATACATGTACATCAAAGAAAACAAGTCTTCTGGTAGAATGGTTGCTTTCTTCAATAGTTCATCATTGTGTGACAAAACAATGTTTCCCTACTCACTTACCAAAATGATATTTTTCACATTCACATGCTAACTTCAAATCTGTCAGAGCTCAATGTTCACCACTGAGGTGTCAAATAAAAGTGATTTGTCAGTAGATATCTTTTATTTCTAAGTTTATTACATTTTGGGTGCATACTTTGTGTACTCCCTCACGACATCCTAGGTTGTCCCTATGACTCAAATCAAAAGTTCTGTGTCTCCATCAAGCAAGAAAGTGAATTTCATGGTTATTACAAAGCCAATTTTAATTAATACTTCCTGAAATGGCCTTCATTTTTCTTTTACTTTTATGTCTGCTAAATATTTTTCAGACAACTCCAGTTTTAAACAACATACAGAACCTACATTTATTTATAAGAATATTAAGAAAATACTATTCTTATAATTAACTGTTTGGTTTGAGATTTGGCTAAGACATATTTCAAAATGTTATCTGGGGGCCAGGCAGACTGCTGATGTGCTAAGAGAAACATTTGTAAACAAAGAAGACTACCGAACATTCCTTCTCACAGACTTTTACATAGACTTGGACAATTCTGACATTTTTACTTGACACACTTCACACAAAATATTTAAAACTCAAAGCTTTCTAAATTAAGAAAAGAGTTTAATTAAGGAGGCCAGAATACCTTTTAGTCCTTTGCTTTGACTAAAAGTGTTAATTTAAATTGATAGCATTCTTGTAGGAATAGACTTAGCGAGATATTGTGCTTTCTATTCCACATGCTCAAGTTTCCTCTTAAAATATTCTTTACACTTGCATCAACTATTATGTTGGGCCAAAGTTATAAATGTAAGCACTAGTTCTATCTGGTGTTCCTGAATGACCCACAGAGGGACAGATGGCAGTTAAAGAGATGGGGCTTTGGGAACAATCAGCAACGGGCACAAGAAAACTGCTGAAATAATAGTATTCTCAATAGGTAAATGAAGTTTATATGCAGAAGCTCTAGAAAGAAATAAGGAGAAGCTGCCCAAACAGTTTTGGTAGCCTCTACTTGAGAGAACTAAAAAAAAAATCGTATTTCTTAATACTTTGCCAATTTCAAAGGAAATGTACGTTTGTTAGATAAATCTTTATCTTGATTAGGAAGAAAATCTTCGGGGACATCGAAAACCTTACAATCTAGAGCTTTGAAATGTACTTCCTGTGGAGACATATCTGAGCCAGTAACCATTAATCCATCTCTGACAAAAAGTTAAGAATCCACTTTGCTAAGACCATATTTTTTCTATTAATACATCTGCATTTGGATGCCATTTTGTAAGAAAGAAAACAGGCCATAGAGGCATAAAATAATGGAAAAATAATTCCAACTCAAGTTACAAGAAAATAGTTATAAAGCCTCATAGACAATTTGCATATGCACCCTAATAAAATTAAAACTTACTTTCAAAAGTTCAGCTGGAAATAAACTTAATATTTTACAATGGTGTGATGTTCTTTTTTCTTTTTTTTTTAAGAAAATACAGGGGCATACACATGTATAGTTAATAATGTAGCTTGCGTAACATTGACAACTGTTACCCAATTTCTCAGTCTTTTTAACACAAAGATATGAGTCCTTACGTTCTATCATTGCAGAAGTCACTGACATAGGATTCCCTACACAAAGTGCTTAAGCTACTGATAGCCTTAATCAATTACTGAAGGTGTGTTATTGTGAACTCATACTGATAATATTCAACAACACATTTTTATCAATACCCAGGAATATATCTAATGATTGGAGGAAAAAAAAATGTGTACTTTGTAGTTGATAAAACTGATTCAGAGATAGATTAAGTAACTTACTCGAGAAGCCACAATCAGTGAGTCACAGAGATCGAATTAAAATGCCTGTCTCTTGATTTCAGGGCCAGACAGTGATAGACACACAATTCAAGATGAACAAGAAGCGTTTAAGTATAAAGGAATGTGATGTTATCTGCCAAGCAATTATTCTTTGCAGAGTTATGTCAGAAATGTCTATTTTCACTTGAAGATTTTCTCTTCTAAAAATGTCTCTAAAATTATATAAGTGGTATTATAAATTGAAATATCACAAATAACTTGATGTTTGGAAGAATAGAAATGTATTTTTAAAAATATAAATATCGAGGGGCGGAGCAAGATGGCCGAATAGGAACAGCTCCAGTCTCCAACTCCCAGCGCGAGTGACACAGAAGACCGGTGATTTCTGCATTTTCAACTGAGGTACTGGGGTCATCTCACTAGGGAGTGCCGGACAATCGGTGCTGATCAGCTGCTGCAGCCCGACCAGCAAGAGGTGAAGCAGGGCGAGGCATCCCCTCACCTGGGAAGCGCAAGGGGGAAGGGAATCCCTTTTCCTAGCCAGGGGAACTGAGACACACAACACCTGGAAAATCGGGTAACTCCCACCCCAATACTGCACTGTAAGCAAACGGGCACACCAGGAGAATATACCCCACACATGGCCGGGAGGGTCCCACGCCCACAGAGCCTCCCTCCTTGCTAACACAGCAGTCTGCGGTGATCTAACAGCAAGGCAGCAGCGAGGCTGGGGGAGGGGCGCCCGCCATTGATGAGGCTTAAGTAGGTAAACAAAGCCGCTGGGAAGCTCGAACTGGGTGGAGCTCACAACAGCTCAAGGAAACCTGCCTGTCTCTGTAGACTCCACCTCTGGGGACAGGGCACAGCTAAAAAATAACAGGGGAAGCAGCAGAGGCCTGTGCAGACGCGAATGACTCTGTCTGACAGCTTTGAAGAGAGCAGTGGATCTCCCAACACAGAGGTTGAGATCTGAGAACTGACAGACTGCCTGCTCTAGTGGGTCCCTGACCCCTGAGTAGGCTAACTGGGAGACATCCCACACTAGGGGCAGACCGACACCCCACACCTCACAGGGTGGAGTACACCCCTGAGAGGAAGCTTCCAAAGTAAGAATCAGACAGGTACACTCGCTGTTCAGCAATATTCTATCTTCTGCAAACTCTGCTGCTGATACCCAGGCAAACAGGGTCTGGAGTGGACCTCAAGCAATCTCCAACAGACCTACAGCTGAAGGTCCTGACTATTAGAAGGAAAACTATCAAACAGGAAGAACACCTATACCAAAACCCCATCAGTGCGTCACCATCATCAAAGACCAGAGGGAGATAAAACCATGAAGATGGGGAAGAAGCAGGGCAGAAAAGCTGGAAATTCAAAAAATAAGAGCGCATCTCCCCCTGCAAAGGAGCGCAGCTCATCACCAGCAATGGATCAAAGCTGGTCAGAGAATGACTTTGACGAAATGAGAGAAGAAGACTTCAGTCCATCAAACTTCTCAGAGCTAAAGGAGGAATTACATACCCAGCGCAAAGAAACTAAAAATCTTGAAAAAAGAGTGGAAGAATTGACAGCTAGACTAATTAATGCAGAGAAGGTCATGAAAACCATCACACGAGAAATACGTGACAAATGCACAAGCTTCAGTAACCGACTTGATCAACTGGAAGAAAGAGTATCAGCGATTGAGGATCAAATGAATGAAATGAAGCAAGAAGAGAAACCAAAAGAAAAAAGAAGAAAAAGAAATGAACAAAGCCTGCAAGAAGTATGGGATTATGTAAAAAGACCAAATCTACGTCTGATTGGGGTACCTGAAAGTGAGGGGGAGAATGGAAACAAGTTGGAAAACACTCCAGGATATCATCCAGGAGAACTTACCCAACCTAGTAGGGCAGGCCAACATTCAAATTCAGGAAATACAGAGAACGCCACAAAGATACTCCTCAAGAAGAGCAACTCCAAGACACATAATTGCCAGATTCACCAAAGTTGAAATGAAGGAAAAAATCTTAAGGGCAGCCAGAGAGAAAGGTCGGCTCACCCACAAAGGGAAGCCCATCAGACTAACAGCAGATCTCTCAGCAGAAAATCTACAAGCCAGAAGAGAGTGGGGGCCAATATTCAACGTTCTTAAAGAAAAGAATTTTAAACCCAGAATTTCATATCCAGCCAAACTAAGTTTCATAAGTGAAGGAGAAATACAATCCTTTACAGATAACCAAATGCTTAGAGATTTTGTCACCACCAGGCCTGCCTTACAAGAGACCCTGAAGGAAGCCCTAAGCATGGAAAGGAACAACCGGTACCAGCCATTGCAAAAACATGCCAAAATGTAAAGACCATCGAGGCTAGGAAGAAACTGCATCAACTAACGAGCAAAATAACCAGTTAATATCATAATGGCAGGATCAAGTTCACACATAACAATATTAACCTTAAATGTTAATGGACTAAATGCTCCAATTAAAAGACACAGACTGGCAAACTGGATAAAGAGTCAAGACCCATCAGTTTGCTGTATTCAGGAGACCCATCTCACATGCAGAGACACACATAGGCTCAAAATAAAGGGATGGAGGAAGATCTACCAAGCAAATGGAGAACAAAAAAAAGCAGGGGTTGCAATTCTAGTCTCTGATAAAACAGACTTTAAACCATCAAAGATCAAAAGAGACAAAGAAGGCCATTACATAATGGTAAAGGGATCAATTCAACAGGAAGAGCTAACTATCCTAAAAATATATGCACCCAATACAGGAGCACCGAGATTCATAAAGCAAGTCCTTAGAGACTTACAAAGAGACTTAAACTCGCATACATTAATAATGGGAGACTTCAACACTCCACTGTCAACATTACACAGATCAACGAGACAGAAAGTTAACAAGGATATCCAGGAATTGAACTCATCTCTGCACCAAGCGGACCTAATAGATATCTATAGAACTCTACACCCAAAATCAACAGAATCTACATTCTTCTCAGCACCACATCACACTTATTCCAAAATTGACCACATAATTGGAAGTAAAGCACTCCTCAGCAAATGTACAAGAACAGAAATTATCACAAACTGTCTCTCAGACCACAGTGCAATCAAACTAGAACTTAGGACTAAGAAATTCAATCAAAACCGCTCAAATACATGGAAACTGAACAACCTGCTCCTGAATGACTACTGGGTACATAACGAAATGAAAGCAGAAATAAAGATGTTCTTTGCAACCAATGAGAACAAAGATACAACATGCCAGAATCTCTGGGACACATTTAAAGCAGTGTGTCCAGGGAAATTTATAGCACTAAATGCCCACAAGAGAAAGCAGGAGGGGTCTACAATTGACACTCTAACATCACAATTAAAAGAACTAGAGAGGCAAGAGCAAACACACTCAAAAGCTGGCAGAAGGCAAGAAATAACTAAGATCAGAGCAGAACTGAAGGAGATAGAGACACAAAATCCCTCCAAAAAATCAATCAATCCAGGAGTTGGTTTTTTGAAAAGATCAACAAAATTGACAGACCGCTAGCAAGACTAATAAAGAAGAAAAGACAGAGGAATCAAATAGAGGCAATAAAAAATGATAAAGGGAATATCACCACCAACCCCACAGAAATACAAACTACCATCAGAGAATACTATAAACACCTCTACGCAAATCAACTAGAAAATCAAGAAGAAATGGATAATTTCCTGGACACTTACACTCTCCCAAGACTAAACCAGGAAGAAGTTGAATCCCTGAATAGACCAACAGCAGGCTCCGAAATTGAGGCAACAATTAATAGCCTTCCCTCCAAAAAAAGTCCAGGACCAGATGGATTCACAGCTGAATTCTACCAGAGGTACAAGGAGGAGCTGGTACCATTCCTTCTGAAACTATTCCAATCAATAGAAAAAGAGGGAATCCTCCCTAACTCATTTTATGAGGCCAACATCATCCTGATACCAAAGCCTGGCAAAGACACAACAAAAAAAGAGAATTTTAGACCAATATCCCTGATGAACATCGATGCAAAAATTCTCAATAAAATACTGGCAAACCGGATTCAGCAGCACATCAAAAAGCTTATCCACCATGATCAAGTGGGCTTCATCCCTGGGATGCAAGGCTGGTTCAACATATGCAAATCAATAAACGTAATCCAGCATATAAACAGAACCAAAGACAAGAACCACATGATTATCTCAATAGATGCAGAAAAGGCTTTTGACAAAATTCAACAGCCCTTCATGCTAAAAACGCCCAATAAATTCGGTATTGATGGAACGTACCTCAAAATAATAAGGGCTATTTATGACAAACCCACAGCTAATATCATACTGAATGGGCAAAAACTGGAAAAATTCCCTTTGAAAACTGGCACAAGACAGGGATGCCCTCTCTCACCACTCCTATTCAACATAGTGTTGGAAGTTCTGGGCTAGGGCAATCAGGCAAGAGAAAGAAATCAAAGGAATTCAGTTAGGAAAAGACGAAGTCAAATTGTCCCTGTTTGCAGATGACATGATTGTATATTTAGAAAACCCCATCATCTCAGCCCAAAATCTCCTTAAGCTGATAAGCAACTTCAGCAAAGTCTCAGGATACAATATTAATGTGCAAAAATCATAAGCATTCTTATACACCAGTAACAGACAAGCAGAGAGCCAAATCAGGAATGAACTTCCATTCACAATTGCTTCAAAGAGAATAAAATACCTAGGAATCCAACTTACAAGGGATGTAAAGGACCTCTTCAAGGAGAACTACAAACCACTGCTCAGTGAAATAAAAGAGGACACTAACAAATGGAAAAACATATCCTGCTCATGGATAGGAAGAATCAATATCGTGAAAATGGACATACTGCCCAAGGTTATTTATAGATTCAATGCCATCCCCATCAAGCTATCAATGTGTTTCTTCACAGAATTGGAAAAAACTGCTTTAAAGTTCATATGGAACCAAAAAAGAGCCCGCATTTCCAAGACAATCCTAAGTCAAAAGAACAAAGCTGGAGGCGTCACGCTACCTGACTTCAAACTATACTACAAGGCTACAGTAACCAAAACAGCATGGTACTGGTACCAAAACAGAGATAGAGACCAATGGAACAGAAGAGAGTCCTCAGAAATAATACCACACATCTACAGCCATCTGATCTTTGACAAACCTGAGAGAAACAAGAAATGGGGAAAGGATTCCCTATTTAATAAATGTTGCTGGGAAAATTGGCTAGCCATAAGTAGAAAGCTGAAACTGGATCCTTTCCTTACTCCATATAGGAAAATTAACTCAAGATGGATTAGAGACTTAAATGTTAGACCTAATACCATAAAAACCCTAGAAGAAAATCTAGGTAGTACCATTCAGGACATAAGCATGGGCAAGGACTTCATGTCTAAAACACCAAAAGCAATGGCAGCAAAAGCCAATATTGACAAATGTGATCTAATTAAACTAAAGAGCTTCCGCACAGCAAAAGAAACTACCATCAGAGTGAACAGGCAACCTACAGAATGGGAGAAAATGTTTGCAATCTACCCATCTGACAAAGGGCTAATATCCAGAATCTACAAAGAACTCAAACAAATATACAAGAAAAAAACAAACAACCCCATCAAAAAGTGGGGAAAGGATATGAACAGACATTTCTCAAAAGAAGACATTCATACAGCCAACAGACACATGAAAAAATGCTCATCATCACTTGCCATCAGAGAAATGCAAATCAAAACCACAATGAGATACCATCTCACACCATTTAGAATGGCAATCTTTAAAAAGTCAGGAAACAACATGTGTTGGAGAGGATGTGGAGAAATAGGAACACTTTTACACTGTTGGTGGGATCGTAAACTAGTTCAACCATTATGGAAAACAGTATGGCGATTCCTCAAGGATCTAGAACTAGATGTACCATATGACCCAGCCATCCCACTACTGGGTATATACCCAAAGGATTATAAATTATTCTACTACAAAGACACATGCACACGTATGTTTATTGCGGCACTATTCACAATAGCAAAGACTTGGAATCAACCCAAATGTCCATCAGTGACAGACTGGATTAAGAAAATGTGGCACATACACACCATGGAATACTATGCAGCCATAAAAAAGGATGAGTTCGTGTCCTTTGTAGGGACATGGATTCAGCTGGAAACCATCATTCTTAGCAAACTATCACAAGAACAGAAAACCAAACACCACATGTTCTCACTCATAGGTGGGAACTGAACAATGAGCTCACTTGGACTCGGGAAGGGGAACATCACACACTGGGGCCTATCATGGGGAGGGGAGAGGGGGGAGGGATTGCATTGGGGAGTTATACATGATATAAATGATGAATTGATGGGTGCTGACAGTTGATGGGTGCAGCACACCAACATGGCACAAGTATACATATGTAACAAACCTGCACGTTATGCACATGTACCCTAGAACTTACATAAAATATATATATATATATATATCTGTTAAATAAGAAGGCATATACTTGGTTTGTTTCAGTTTAATTTGTTTTTGTACAAATAAATAACTTTCTTTCACTTATATTTATCCCTCCAGATTTTCTATCACATCTTACCTCTAATATGCTATCATCCAGTCTATTAACAAACATTTGCTGAGTGATTCAAAGAAACTCAGTTTATTTTACATGTCTCAATATTACAAGCTTTAATAATAAAGTGTCACACTACATAATTTTTAGAAGTCCCTTCAACTTCAGAGATTGTAAATATAAATAATAATACCTAATATTTTATAGTACTTAACTACATTTCTGCCAGTTAGTAGGCTAGGAACTTTATAAGCATCATCCTATATAATCCGCACAACAACTCCATGATGCAGAACCAGATATTATCCACTTTTATAAAATGGAAAACTGAGGTATAGAAAGGTTTACCAATTTAGTCAAGAAAAAATGAAAGGAAAAAACGGGAAGTCAAATTCAGGTCACCTGACACAAGACCCATACTCTTAATCATGATATGTCACTTGTCCCTATTGCATTTCTATTGTGAAAATGGAGGTCCTAAAATAAGAAGGTTAAATATTTCACCATGATTGCATTGCAGACTAATGCCTCACTACTAGAAATGTGGTCTGCAGACCAGCACCATCAGCGTCACCTGGGAGGCAGCTTGCCAGAAACACAGAATATCAAGCTCTACTCCAGACCTGCTATCCAGATTGTACATTTTAACAAGATGCATACATGATTCGCATGTACTTAAAGTTTGTAAATAATGGTGTTAGGAAACATTTAAGAAAGAATACAGGCATATAGGGAAGAATATGGCCACATATTACCTGATTTTAAGAAGTGAACAATGTCATTCTTCAAAATGATTTTTTCCTTAGGCCTTTGAAGATCAGCTATATGCTAGGTAAACAACAAAATTGCCAGATGTGTGTACAGGTAAAATGAAAGCAGTCTGCAAAGCTTAAATCATATAATCAATAATCTAGGATTACTGTCAAAACTAGACTGATTATCCTAGTGCTTGGGAATTATTTTTACTTTTAAGCTATATCTACTATTCAAACTACTGAAAAATTGGCTGAAATGTTTATAAATTTGTATCCGTGATCAACAATATTTAGTATAGAAAAGGTCAACATTTTAAAAATTGCCAGTGAATATGTTTTGTTCATACCACTTAGGTTGTACTTTTCCCTTCCCATGGTTAAATGACATGGATCTTAACTACATAAAAAGGAATGTCTCATTAAGTATAGAAATCTTGCTATATTTATCAGTTTCTTTTTATTTCTATGGAGAATTTAGCAAGGGAATTATGTATATGATTTTACATGTTGCAATGTTTAATAGTGTACTATATTATTAGGCCAATGTGACACAAATTAAAATATTCAGATTTACTTCCTATTAAATAAAACCTATATAAATCAAGTACATTGTTATCTTATTATCTGGAAAAAGGTCAACCCAGATGCAAGGAAAATAAAGGGTCTTAGGTATACCATTCTCATGGCAGTGTATAAATATTTCCTTCCCTTGAGAATCCCTGACTTAACTTAATTCTTACAAAAATTAGAGCTCCTTACACTTCAGGTGTGTTTTGCTTTATATTTTTAAGAAATTTCTCTAGATTTCTTGACTCCGAATTTGATTCTATCTGAGTAGCAAAAGTACACTTTCTGGTCAGCTCAAATGCTGCAAGCCTGCCTGATCAATATTCCTCAAGCTGGTTTATTTGTGCCCTGGGCTGTTAAAACTTACTCTTTCATAGGAGCCAACCCTGAAAAAATACAGTTCTTCTTTCAGGTAACGTGTTTTGTGTGCTTGGCATAAGAATTACGCTTTATATGCTAAAAGGTCACTGAAGAAAATAATCAAAACATAATACCAAAACTGATTTCTTATCCTTTCTTTCCTTACTGCCAGAGTGAAACATGCACATTACATGGAATCATGTGAGATAATAAAATGAGTATCAAGATAGCACTTATAATTTCATTACCTGCTACATATATACATATATATGTATACATATATTATGTATACATCATGTATATGTAGATATACAAGGTTAGGTCATATTTGGTAATCAGATTACTTCAATAAACATTTTTTGTTCACTGCCATCACATGTGTTAGTTTCAGCATTTAAAGCACTTCACCTTTTTCATATAATCATTGGGATTACTGAAAAAGATGAGAAACTTAAACAATTAACAAAAGTATAAATTGACAGCTAAATCATTATTTTTGTAATTGTATTAGCTTATTCTCGCACTGCTGTAAAGAACTGCCTGAGATGGGGTAATTTATAAAGGAAAGAGGATTAATTGACTCACAGTATGGCATGGCCTGGGAGGCCTCAGAAAACTTACAATCATGGCAGAAGGGGAAGCAGGCATGTCTTATGTGGCTGTAGGCCAGAGAGAGCATGTGAAAGAGGAACCGTCAAACACTTATACAACCATCATCCTCTGCAAACTAACACAGGAACGGAAAACCAAACACCACTTGTTTTCACTCATAAGTAGGAGTTAAACAATGAGAACACATGTACACAGGGAGCAGAACATCACACACCTGGGTCAAGGCGAGGGAGAGCATTAGGACAAATACCCAATGCATGTGGGGCTTAAAACCTAGATAATGGGTTGATAGGTGCAGCAAACCACCGTGGCACATAACAAACCTGCACGTTTGGCACATGTATCACAGAACTTAAAGTAAAATAATAATTTTAAAATAAAACATCAGATCTCATGAGAACTCACTCAATATTACAAGAACAGCATGGGGGAAACTGCCTCCTTGATCCAATCATCTCCCACCAGCTTCCTCCCTTGTCACGTGGAGAATCTGGGGATTACAATTCAAGATGAGATTTGGGTGGGAACACAGAGCTAAACCGTATCAATAATATATCATACTGTCACTAATTTAGATTTTGAACTTCGATTTATCTCTAAGTTACTCTCTAATATTTTAACAGTAACAACCCATAAAAATTAGTTTAACTTGTACAATAATTATTGATTCTTTGTGAAAGTACTTCCCTAAACATCAGCTATATGCACAATATATGTATCTTTTGGTGATGTATAACTAATACAGTTAGAAAGCAGAATGTAGTTCTGGGGCATATCCAGGGCATGTGAAGATTAAACTAGGTACTTATTAACTCAGGCAGCAGGCATGAAGTTAATAGAAATTAAGTTGGAAATTGTTTAAGGTGTAATGATGGCTTCACAGATGGATTTTGGTCCAGTGAACAGTAGTGTAAAGGGTAGTTAAAATCAGGAGGACAATGTTCGAGGCAATTGCTGGGTCAAAAATAAAGACATTGGCCCTTCATTACAGAAAAGTTGGTAATAAAATATCAGAACCATGGATAGCTCTCTGGAGACCCTTGTAAAAATGACCTTACTGAGGCAGACAGTTTTCAAAAATCAAGACCTACATTGCTGGTTACTCCTAAAGAGAAAATGTTCTAGCTTTCAAAAGACCATCTTCCTTGTATTTCAAGTTTTATCACATTGTCATCAAGACCTTCACAGTCCCGACATCAGAAAGAAAACTCATTTTAAATAGCCTAATTGGCATCTCCACAATCATGTGGGTTTACAAGATTCTTATAATCTTGTAAGATTGTAAGCCTCTCAATCTTCTAAAATATGTGGCATATATTTTGAATGATTCAAAATTATATGTTTATAATCATTCCAATTATAGAACTATAATGTCTATAGGTTTCTGATTTTTTTTTCCCTTCAGGCTAAATATTTTAAAATATTCTCTGTCCAGTGGTACCTTGGTTTGGTTCCTCTCCCAAACCTTTATCAGCATCCCAAACTGAGGAGGCACATAAAGAAGTATAAACTACTTCAAGTCTATGCAGCAAAGAAGGCTAAGTGGTACCTCATCTCTGCCCCCAAAGACTTTTGCTGCTTTTCTTCAGGTGTGATAATTGCTTTGAAATGGCTGCCTGTCTAGGAACTAGACTTCTCAGTTTATGTATATCTATGTGAGACTAATTAATATTTTTCTTAATGGAAGATAAAAACTAAAATGTATATATCTATTCCTATCCCAAGTAATTTAAAAATTGAAAGTGTTTTTTCTGGTCTCTTTTCTCATCTTCAGGACGAATGGAGAGGACTTGAAGCTCCTCAAAGAAGATAAATCTGTAAGATGTAAAAAGCTTAAATTTCTGCATCATATTATGCTAGACCATCTGACCAAAAATATGTACATTTTCCTATAATGTAAGGAAAAAAACTTTTTTATTGTGTTAAGCAACTGAGATCTAAGAAAAGAAGACAGCATCACCTAATTTAATACAGTTTCTTTTCCTTTTAGTACAGTGGTTCTCAACTAGGGGTAATTTTACATCCCAGGGAATATTTGCTAATGTATAGAAACACTTTTAGTTGTGGTAATTAGGGTACAGGATAGTCGTGTGTATGAAATGTAGTGAATAAAAATCAGGGATACTGCTAAGCAGCTTACAATGCACAAGACAGCCCAGCCTCCATTCACCCAGTAAAGAATCAACCCATCCAAATGTCAATAGTGCCACTGTAGGAACTCTGATTTCAGTAGAAAGAAACAAATGGAAAAATAGAAAGTCCAGAAGAATACATAAAAAAGAAGGGTAAGGAATGTGAATGAATAAGCTAGCTAAATCTTTCTGTTTTTGAATTCATGTCATCTTATCTGTGAAATAGGGGAGATATTCAATACCAAAGACATGGTGAGATTAGACATATGTTTAATCTTAGGTTTGGTATTGAATATCTCATTAAGGATGTGTGTTCCTTCTCCTGTTTCACTGCTGAAATTTACCAAGTTAACCCTCATGTGTTCATCCTCTTATTTTACCACTAGTCTCGGATTTGAATCTAAGAACAATGATGATCAGTATGAGCAGCTCACAGGCAAGTCGGCCACTTCTAAAGCTTTCTTCATTGCTTGCTCATATACTTTTCTTAGGGGGCCTGATTTGTTTTAGAAACTCACAAAAGCCTTGTACCTCTGTAGATTTAAAAAAAACAGCATGAAAAATAGGACAAGGTTAGGTCATATTTAGTAAGTAGATTTCTACCAAAAAAAAATCTTGTTAACTGCCAACAATTGTGTTATTGTTTCAGCATTTAAAGCAGGGAATATGTAGACAAAACTTCTGTAGGATTTGATATATGACTTTGAGATTTGTTTTACCAAACATACATGACTTCTTTTTAAATTATATTAATAAAGGATCGTATCGATTATCTCTATTTTTATTTCCTTTGTTTAAAGTGGCATGATTGAGCAGAAAATTACAAGTGACAAATGAGCTTAAAATCTAAAGTAAATAACTACAGTTTCATTATAAATAAATACAACATCTCTTTGGCATTATGAAGGCTGCCCACACTCCCCTAGAATTGTTTTGTGGCATTTTACATCAACCTTTAACAAGGAGTATTGGGTACCTTGACAGGAACTAAGAAATCTCCTAAAGGCATGATAAAGCAAGAAAATAGTAGCACCTTCAAGAGCTTTAATTCATTCCAAATAAGTGTTCTGGACAAACAAGGTATTTTGTAGGATGCATTATCTCAAAGTGCAGTACTCAAAAAAAGTAAGCACTAAACTAAGTAGCTTGGATACATCATAAAAGGGTGTATTGAACAAAGAAGTCATTTTTTCCTCTGTTCTCATCCATAAGTAATACATTCAGGTCAGAAAATTCAATAGAGAATAATTAGATGCTAATAGTATATTTTCAACTAGATGCTATATTGTTATTGTATAATGTCTGAACTTTTATAATTAAGATATCACTGTTTTCTAGAACACAGAAACCAAAGTTTTGGGAAAGGTTTGGAGGCACTGAGAGGAAAAGACACCAGGAAAATCTAGAGGCATTTTCCAAGACCAACAACTGAGAGCAGGATGCCATTTTTAATCTGAATGTATACAAAGTCAGTCCTTCTTTGGGGAATCACCAGTGTAGCAAGTTCTTACAAATTTTGAGTCTCAGGATCTAGTGATTTTTTTTTGGTGATTTTTGGAGGAAAATCCTGAGAGACAAAATTGAAAGAGATAAAACTATATGATAAGTAGCATAAGTTATTAAGCTCTGAATATAAATGGGCATTTCCCTCAGTTATGGGGTGGAGGTGGAAATTATGTAATGACTAAGTTTGGACAGCAAAGCACTTAATGGCATACAAACAAGAGGTGACACCTATAAATTATAACAATAATAATTGTATTAGGCAATTATGGAGGTTGAAGCAGAGTAGTATGTTAGAGACAGATTGGTGAATAAATTAATGTGTGCTCAGGAATTCAGTATTGATATGAAACTCCAAGTATTTCAACTGCACATCATTTTTTTTTTATTGTCATCGCAATTCCTCAAGAAAATGATGTTATTTCTTACACATGTTATTTCTAGTTTAAGTACTGCAATGAGACCATTATAACAACA
The DNA here is from genome assembly GCF_002776525.5 of Piliocolobus tephrosceles. Taxonomy (NCBI): domain Eukaryota; kingdom Metazoa; phylum Chordata; class Mammalia; order Primates; family Cercopithecidae; genus Piliocolobus; species Piliocolobus tephrosceles. The sequence continues at coordinate 57,143,140 of NC_045448.1, read as the reverse complement.
AAATCCCTGCCAGAACCAAAACACACTGGACCAAAACAAAGGAGCAATCCAGGCTCTCTTCCTAACTGTAGCAATAAAAATCATTTCTCCAAAGAATATAGTGTGTTTTGACTTTGAACAAGTAACTTCAAGTTCTACTGCTTTATTAGTGGCTCTTGTCCATTATCTTCCTCATCCTCAAAGGGATATTACTGAAAATAGAGACATAGGTAGTTAAGATACAGCTAGATAGATAAAATGTACAGGCAAATAAAATATTATATATATGTTTACACAATTATAACATGTAAGTACCTAATAAGTACTTGTGTAGTATACGACTTCTTAGACTTCTTTCTGCTTTCACACAGACTACTAAATTATAACTTAGTCATAATATTAAATTTTAGTTCATTTCAATTTTCTTTTTTTCCCCCAAGATAGCAGAGTAAGGGATTTTAGTACGCCTCTGCCACTTGGAAGCAGCAAGATAGTGCATACAGATCAACTCTCTGTGCTTTAATTCAAGAAGGAAAACAGGATTTCACTGAAATCGTGAAGTACATCCAGATCCCAAGGAGGAAATGTGGCCCAACAGCCTCTGTGACAGAATCTGCCTGATAAAAATGAGTGAAGCTCCAGTACATAAATGATGCAGGGAGCTTCCTTCTGTGACTCATCTTTCCACTGGGAATCCAAGCAACCCAGGCAAAGGGAGAGTACTTCATTTCTCCCAAGACCTGGAGCTAACATAGGGAAAGGTTTGGAGGCACTGAGAGGAAAAGACACCAGGATAAACGAGAGGCATTTTCCCAGACCTAGAACTGAGAGCAGGATGCCATTTTTAATCTGAATGTATACAAAGTCAGTCCTTCTTTGGGGAACCACCAGTGTAGCCATGCAGGCATTTCCAACTCATACTAGAGATTGGAGTGTTTGTTCTGAGCATGGTAGTTACCTCCAAAGCCAGGATTGTGGAAAGTAGCTGAGAAATAGGCATTGGGACTGCTCTGGGGCAGAAGGAGAGCTGCTACAGCTGCACTTTCTTCTGGTAGGTAAAGCTTGCAGTTAAGGCCAGCTTGGAGACCTGGAACCAGTTTGCATGTGTCATTCCTGGGTACTCCAGCCTGATCCCCTGAGAAAGTGGTGCAGCAGGGATCACTCTGATCCACCCCAGGCAGAACTACAGGAATTCAAAGCACTTATCCATATGGATTAGCAGCCTGACCTGCCCTACCCTTCCTGTGCAGAGATCTTGGTTCAGTGAGGCCCTTTTCACTTTGTATCTAGGAAAACCTCCAAGCATTCAGAACAACTTCTCTCCTGGATCAGCAACCAGAGCTGCTCCGCCCTACCTGGGCATAGATTGTGGTGCAGTATGGTCCTCTCCACTTTATGCTCAGGTATATCTGCAGGCATCCAGAGCACTCAGTCAGCAGGCTGACCTGCCCCACCCTTCTATGCAGAGATCATGGTGCAGGGGGCCCTCTCCATTTCACAGCCAGGCAGATCTCCAGGTATTTAGAGCACCTGCTCACCCAACTTGGCATTCTGAACTGCTTCATTTTTTCTGCACAGAGATCACAATGCAGCAGGGCCCTTTCTATTCCATGTCCAGAGATTGTGGTACAGTGGAGGAGCCTTCTCCACTCAATGCCTAGGCAGATCTCCTTGAAGTTAGACCACCAGCTCACCTGGATCAGAAGGCTGAACCACCTTGCTTCCTACAGCAGAGAACTCTGCACTCCACACTCAGGAATATTTTTAGTCATCTGGAGCAACTGCTCTCCTGGATTAGGGGTTTAGGCTGCCCTCTGCCCATGCAGAGAACTTTGAGCTGAGGAGGTCTCCCAGCTCCATGCCTAAGCTCACCTCTGGATGCTTGGTGGCCAGCCACCGGATTTTCCCATGGCACTGATGTTTGTGCCTGTCATCAGGATACCTGAAGGTGGGCCTGCCTGGTCTGGCTCTGTCCATCTTGCCTCCAACTCTCTGGGGCTAAGCAGGGAGCTGAAACCACTGTGCATACCACAGATCAGCCCATTGTCTGAGGCAACAGAAAACTTCTCCTGATAAATAAGGATCAAGTATATACCCAACCATGTTAGCTCCATCCAGTTCTTACCCATATGTGCCATCTATTGGCTTGTAGGTCAAACCACAAAACCCATGTAAAACCTACCAAAAGAAGTGCAGAGGGCTATGGAAGCAAAGCCAAAAGACCATACCCAACATTCTCTATAGTCACATAACCTAGGGAGGGGAAAGGGGGGAAATCGAAATAAAAATAAACAAACAATATTATAGGGGAGAAAAAATCCTACCCAAATGAAAATAGTTAGAAAAATTTAGAAGTTTCAGCATTTCCAAATGAGAAGAAACCAGTGAAAGAATCCTGCCACCATGAAAAATCAGAATGTATTATAATACATACAACACAAAATGTATAATAGCAGTACCACCAAAGTATCGCACTAGCTCTCCAGCAATGGCTTCTAGCCAAAATGGAAGCTCAGAAATAACAGATAAAGAATTCAAAGCATAGGTTGAAAGGAAGCTCAAGAAGATCTAAAAAAACATTGAAAATCAACAAAAAGAAGCTTCTAAACCAATCCACGAAATAAGGGAAGAGATAAACATCTTAAAATAAATCAATCAGAGCTTCTGGAATTGAAAACCAATTTCAAAATATAATTGAAAACTTTATCAACAGATTGAACCAAGCAGCAGAAAGAATGTCAGAGCTTAGAGACTAGTCTTTCAAACTAATTCAGACAAAGACAAGGAAAAAAGAATCTTAAAAAGTTAATGGGCTGGGCACAGTGGCTCATGCCTGTAATCCCAGCACTTTGGGAGGCCAAGGAGGGTGAATCATGAGGTCAGGAGTTCGAGACCAGTCTGGCCAACATGGTGAAACCCCATCACTACCAAAAATACAAAAAATTAGCTGCACGTGGTGGTGGGTGCCTGTAATCCCAACTACTAGGGAGGCTAAGGCAGGAGAATTGCTTGAACGTGGGAGGTGGAGGTTGTAGTGAGCCAAGATCACACCACTGCACTCCAGCCTGGGTGACAGTGTGAGAATCCATCTTAAAAAAAAAAAAAAAAAAAAAAAAATAAAAAACGAAGTTTTTAAGAAATATGGGATTAGGTAAAACATAATCCTCCTAGTTATTGGCATTTCTAAGACACAAAGAGAAAAAGTAAACAATCTGGAAAACATATTTAAGGAAATAATTTCAGAAAATTTTTCTGGTCTTGCTAGAGAGGTAGGCATTCAGATACAAGAAATCCAGGGAACATCTGTGAGATGCGATAGAAAATGAACCTCATCAAAGCATGTAGTCATCAGATTGTCCAAGGTCAATGCTAAAGAAAAAAATCTTACCGGCAGAGAGAAAAGGGCAGATACCATACAAAGGGAACCTTATTAGGCTAACAGCAGAATTTTCAGCAAAATTCTTACAAGGCAGGGGAGACTGGAGACATTTCTTCAGCATTCTTTAAAAAAAGAAATTACAAGAATATCATAACCTGCCAAATTAAGCTTCATAAGCAAGGAAAAATAAAATATTTTCCATACAAGCAAGTACTAAGGGAATTTGTTACCACTAGACCAGCCTTCCAGAGTAAATAAATAACCTGCAGAATGGGAGAAAATATTTGTAAAATATGCATATGACAAAGGCCTACTATCCAGAATCTGAGGAACTTAATTCAATGAATAGAAATAAATAACCTCATTAAAAATAGGCAAGGACATGAATACACACTTTTCAAAAGAAGATATACATGTGGCCAACAAACATGAATAAATGCTTATTATTAATTATCAGAGAAATACAAATCAAAACCATAATGAGACACCATCTCACACCAGTCAGAATGGCTATTATTAAAAAGTCAAGGCCAGGTGCAGTGGCTCACATCTGTAATCCTAGCACTTTGGGAGGCCAAGGCTAGCAGATCACCTGAGGTCAGGGGTTCAAGACCAGCCAGGCCAACATGGTGAAACCCCATCTCTATTAAAAATACAAAAATTAGCCGGGTGTGGTAGTGCACACCTGTAGTCCCAGCTACTCAGGAGGCTGAGGCAGGAGAATCACTTGAACCCAGGAGGTGGAGGCTGCAGTGAGCCAAGATCATGCCACTGCACTCCAGCCTGGCCAGGTGACAGAGCAAACTCTGTCTCAAATATAATAATAATAAAAGTCAGAAAACAACAAATGCTGGTGAGTCTCTGAAGAAAAAGGAATGCTTATATACTGTTGGTGGGGATATAACTTAGTTCAACCACTGTGGAAAACAATTTGTAGATTTCTCAAGAAACTTAAAACAGAACTAGCATTCGACCCAGCAACCGCATTACTAGGTATCTATTCAAAAGAAAATAAAATGTTCTACTTAAAAGACACATGCACTAGTATATTCATCACAGCACTATTCACAAGAGCAAACAGATGGAATCCACCAAGGAGCTTATCAACAGTAGACTGAAAAATGAAAATGTGGCACATATACACCATGGAATACTATTCAACTATAAAAAAAAAAAAGATACCCTTTGCATCAACATGGATGCAGTCAGAGGCTATTACCCTAAATGAATTAACGCAGGAATAGAAAGCCAAATACCACATATTCTTACTTATAATTGAGAACTAAATACTGGATGCTTATGGATGTAAAAAAGTCAGCAATAGAATCTGGGGACTACTAGAAGAGAGGGAGGGCTGGAAGCAAGGGTTAAAAAACTGACATTTGGGTACTATGTTGAATATCTGAGTGACAGTATCACTCATATTCCAAACCTCAGCATCACACAATATATCCATGGAACAAACCTGCACATGTACACCCTGAATCTAAAATAAAATTTGAAATAATTTAAAATAAATAAATTTTAATTATGTCATTAACTCATTCCATTAAAAATTTTTGATTATGTATAATGCCTCAGAGGCAATTCAAATATTTACAATTCAAAGAAGCATAAGACATGGCCTTCAAAAAGCTCATGGTTTAGTCAGTAATATGTATCATTATAAAACATTGTGGTAAATACAAGATAGGCATATAGACTAGGAAATCAGGAGTAACAAAAGAGAGAAAATGATCAATTTTGCCTTGGTAAATCAAGCTTTACTGTCCACGCTGAATGATCAGAAATTCCCCATTCAGATAAGAAAAAAAAAGACCAGTGAAAGAGGAGTATATATATACATATAAATATATATATATTTGAGACAAGTAGTATTATATTAGCTTAATTTTTCTAGACACAGAGCTTAGGGTTGAAATTTGTATAGTATTACTTTACTGCTGAAAGAAGTCCTGGGGAAGCAAGAGGAAAGGAAATGGAGAGTAAGGCATTAAAGAACTGAGAGCAAAGAGAACAGAAACATTATTGAGCGGGCCACTGTTTGAAATCCAGCACAACTAATTTTGCTTGATATCAGACTGCCTTCTGAGAGGGCATATTTACTAGTCAATTTTATGTGAGTCTGTCTAGGTAAAGAAGGATTAAGAATTTATGCACCAGATTTCACTTCCTGCACATGCATAGGTGGCAAGTGAATCCTATGGCATTTAACACCTCAGTGGCAACCAGCAAACCACAGTTGGAGAGGCAAGACATGCAGAATGCAAGCATGAGACAAGGTGCTATCATATAAAGTTAATATGACAGCAGTCAGAGTAAAATAAGTGGCCATGAACCAAGGGCAGATGAAGCCAAAAACAGTTGAAGTAGCATTTAGAGTATGTCTCATGCAGAGAACACTGCACCACTCAGATTCATTTGTGACCTCCCATTTTGTCCAGCTCCTACATTGCAAAATGATTCTCCATTTGTTTGTGAAATTTTTGTGCCCTCACTCCTCCAAAAGAGTAAAGTATAAATCACAGAAACACAGTGTCTGAAAAAACTTTCAGCAGAAGGGTTAGTGAAACAAGCTATGGTATTCACTACTTCAACTCATCCACCATAAACCTCTACAATAGAGGACCATAACACTGTTTTAGATATCCTGACATCAGTATCAGCTTAGATGCTATAGTGAACTGTTTTTAAATGTCTGGGTAAACCTCTTTCCCAGGGCACTGTAATCTGGCAAAAGTCACAGATCCCTTTGGGAACAAAACAAGGAAATATTTACCACATATATTTGTGATGATGCTGAGGACTTAGAGTCTCCTTCAACTTCTGGACCCTGGGTTAGCAAACTGATTTAAATCTGGAAACTGGCAGGACATGATATTTCATTTCAGTGGCTGATATCACAGTATTATTATTATTATTATTATTATTATTATTATTATTATTATTTTGACACGGAGTTTCACTCTTGTCACCCAGGTTGGAGTGCAATGGTGTGATCTTGGCTTACCACAACCTCCGCCTCCCAGGTTCAAGTGATTCTCCTGCTTCAGCCTCCCAAGTAGCTGGGATTACAGACGCCCGCCACCATGCCTAGCTAATTTTTTTATTTTTAGTAGAGATGGGGTTTCACCACATTGGCCAGGCTGGTCTTGAATTCCTGACCTCAGGTGATCCACCTGCCTCGGCCTCCCAAAGTGCTGGGATTACAGGCGTGAGCTACCATGCCCGGTTTCATTATATTTTATTAAAAATAATAATAATAAACTTTAGTGGTTTTCTAGCTCACCCTTAAAACTATCATAATCTCTTAGCTTGTTTCACAGATTCCTATGGCTCAGGCATCCTGATTGCCATTCTGGCCTTGATGCCAATTATGGCAATTCCATTTCCCTTACATGTGACAAGGGAGTGCTACCACCTGGTCTCTGAATTCCTATAATCCATCATCCCCATTCATACTAAGGAATCTAGTTTGATGACATGATTTTCCACCCTCCTGACCTGCAGATAATAACCAAATTCAATCTTCTCAAATACGCTACTGCCTCTCTCCCGACTACTGACCAGTGTGTTCCCTATTACCTTGCAGGAGAAAGTGTGCTCTTTAGAAGCTTCGGAGAAGCCCATCAGCTAGTGGATTTTCTGATCTTTCCAAGGAAGTTTATTTGGATTTTCTCACCTCTCTGAAACCTCTTATATTTACCTGAGTTCTATACCTAATTTATTTTAGATAATCGTCATACCTAAGCTTCAAAATTTGTCACAGCAAACCATTAGGGTCACTTGCTTGCCAGGACATTGAGCTCTGACTGATGGGTTAGGACCATCGATAAAGATTATTGTCCAGTCTAATAAGATGCTTCCTAGGTCTAACACCTTCAAGATTTACTTATACACCCGTTCTTTGGGTTCCTGACAATGCATATAGCTAGATCATGGCATTCATTTGATTGATATGATGCTTTCTCAAAGAATAGGAAACTTATTTCTCTGCTAAGCCTATACTGATAAACTTATCCCTGGAAATTGTCCAAAAATGAATGAGGATTTGTAGGAGCAAATGTCAAAAGGAATACATGTCATACTTTTCAGGGTTGAGGTCAAACAGGGTTTCCAGGCAAGTGCAGGCTGATCTATAGCAAAGGGACTATATGTAATGGCCTTGAGTGTTCAGGAGAATTTGGGTATTACAGAATCTCAAGCTTGCTTTTACGAATGTCTCCAATTCAGTTTTGAGGATCCTTATTTATTATAGTCAGGGCTTTGAATTAAATACATGAGAGTTGTTGATCCTGTGAACTCAGTATTCCTTCGTAGCTTTGCCACCCTATAATCAGATTCTGGGCATGATTTTTAGCACATAGATTAAGACTAACATAACCTGTATTTTATTGTTGTTTTTCCAATCAGATTATTATTATAATTCCTTTAGACCTGTTTATCATTTTAGAAAAGGAATATTCCCACTGAATTGCCTGGGGGCATTTCCAGAGGTACTAAACAACTCTATGATTTCTCAAAAGTCTGAAAGAGGCTATCCTTTTAAATTCTCCTAATAATATGAAAGTCATAGACACAACTTCATTCAAGAAGATGAAATTGAATTTGTGCAAGTTTTATAACCAAAGGCAAATCTCCAGGAGAACATCCTTCTCCTAATCCTTGTGGGCTCAATATAAGAGGACAAATTGAACCTCATACTATATTTCTCAATATTTAAAATTCATAAATTGAACTGGCAAACTATTTTGTGCAGTTTATTCCACCCTTTTGCCTTGGTGAATGTATGTTTTAATGCCCAGCTAATTCAGGTACAAGTTTATAATTCTTGAATTTCTCACTCTGCTTGAAAATGGTACCATGAGAGATACCCAGCCCCTAGATCCTTGCTTGCTACATTATCTTCACACCCACAGTACTGTTTCACAGAGTGAGAGTCTTAGCATGCATACATATAGAATCTCCAGCCTACTCAGCCAAGCTCCACCCACAATATTCACTATCAACTACTTCTTAATCATCCCTCAATTTGGGGTTCTTTATACCAAAGGTGGACTCTACACTCAGGAAGACATATTCAGTGAAGAAGTTCATACAGGCCCTAAGTCGAGGAAGAAAATTCAAGACTTCTAGTTAACAAGCAAATGGTCAAAAAGTGATGTTCAGGTTTCTGTGGAGATGAGAATGGCTGGAGGAAATCCAAACCAGTGCCATGTAAAGAGTAGGGCCCAGGCAGGAAGTCTCTCTTGGATGGATCTCAGTATGTTTCTGTTTGAGCGGAGGAATCATTACACACACACACACACACACACACACATACACATCGAGATATAGATATAAATATAGATGATATATATCTTTGTACCCAGGGATGCCTAACAAAGTAAGACATACTCCAATGTGTACTTTTTTAATGAGTCATAATAAAGGTAATAAGCACAGTCATGAGAATGTTGGGTAAGAGCATAGAAAAGGCTAAAGATTAAGCAACAGGAGAATTTGGGCTCTAATTTGGGTATTGGTGTTTATACCACTATGATTCTTTTACCACATTAATTTGGGCCACCAGAAGTTTTTCTATCTAAACAAACAAAGGGATTTGATTGAGCAATCTAAATCCTTTCTAGTTCTCTAATTCCATAGTTCATTTCAACTCATTCCCTCTACTAACAAAGCAACTCAAAGGCAATATTCTACATCTGGATTTATCTTTTTATATAAAAGGCAGTAATAATGTAACACCTTTGAAAACAAATCACAAAACTAGTAAGTATGCTTTTATTGAGGTTGGGTAGATGTGTTTTGTAAGGAAGTATCCGGTTTCACTTGAAAGTGTACAGTGAGAGATCTTCAACAAATGTAGACCAGCTGAGAATGAACAAACTCTAAGTAAATAAATGTAACTTGCTAAAAAAAAGACTATGAATATTATTTTATCCAGGAGCTAAGAAATCAAATTTGTTAAGAAATGAGAGGTCCCAGTTGAACTAACATTGGGAACAGAAAGGCAAGAAACTGCTTAATAATCAGTCTGGGCAGTGGCAACCACAGAAGCATGCTAGAACTTGTTATATTTATAAAATTGTTGCTCTTCCATGCCCAAGACTTGTCAAAGGCCACTCCCACTAATCTCAGAGATCCGACAACAGCAGGATAAGGCTGATACTCCTAAGAAATGCCCAGTGAAGTAACAGAGCTAAAGTGCCAAGATTTTTAGATTTTTTGTTTAAACAGACCTAGAATTCCAAACTTTGTATATTGCTGTGTAGAAATATTAATTATCTCATGTGGTACAGATCACGTAGCATCTAGTACTTAAGATGGACATAATTACAGAATAAAGTCTATTCCTTTAATAAATTTGGCCTTGTGGAAAAAAATAATAAATGATTACATTTTTATTTCTTTCATTTAATCATGAGCATTTGGAAACTTTTTCAGCACTGTACAAAGGAATTATATTGAAGAAGCATTTCTATATATATTATGATTCCACTAGAAATTGATACATCCTCTAGCCTAGTTTTCCCAAGGATTTTTATGAGATCTCAGCCTGTCTAATCATTTAAACTACAAACTAAAATGCATATGTTTCCACAATTTATCTTAGAGTTGAGATTGAGGCTGGGCTGGGAATACAGGTATGTTAGATGGACTTCCTTTTTTTTTTTTTTTTTCTTTTTCTTTTGAGATAGAGTCTCTCTCACCCAGGATGGAATGCAGTGGCATGATCTCAGCTCACTGTAACCTCCGACTCCTGGGTTCAAGTGATCCTCCCACCTCAGCCTCCCAAGTAGCTGGGACTACAGACATGCGCCACCATGCTCAGCTAATTTTTGTATTTTTAGTAGAGATGGGGTTTCACCATGTTGGTCAGGCTGGTCTTGAACTCCTGATCCCAGGTGATCCACCCACCTCAGCCTCCCAAAGTGCTGGGATTACAGGCTGAGCCACCACGCCCAGCTGATGTTCTTTCCAATGAATATTATTTATTCTAAATTTCTAAATAATTTAAAAATATTTCTTAATATTAAAATAACAATTTTAAAATGATAAACACAGAGATTGACTTAGAAACTCACCCAATGTCTCAGTAAAGATAGCAAAGACTAAGAACTAGGGATGACCTAGATTCTTATATCTCTCCTCTAACTGTCCCACTTTCTAAACATCCTTTTAATTCCTGAAATTCATCCTAGCCACTAGGTATCAAATGCAATTCCCTTTGTTGACAATATGATTCACACTATCTACAATATACTGCAGTTGAGGCTAATTTTTTTTAAACAGGAACCCTCCCCAAGTATCATCTCTGCCTTATTTGATCAAACAGGATAAAAAGAACTCCAACAACCTCTTGGATTGAAATTTGAATTTCTAATTTTTATTTGTTTTATGTGTTCTCCTTTAAAGTGGTTACCCACAAAGAGCTTTAAATTTTCCATTTTTATTCTGTTAAATATACCATACTGTCCAACTTTTTTAAAAATTATGTTCCAGAATTAGGGTTTCCACTGGGAATTACTTTTTTAGCGAGGTCTGTGGTTAAATATACTCTCATCCATTTATTTCTTTTTAAATATTAAGGCATACTTAATTAATTCAAGATTGTTTTCTGTTTGATGTGATCAGTTCTAAACTCAATCACTATAATGGTAAAATGGAAAGATGAGGTTTCCGGTGGAGTGAGATGGTCTGAAAATGAGTTAGGTTAAATAAAGAAGGAACCAAGAAATTGACTATCATAGGAGTAAACATTTAAATCAATTTCAAAATTTTCAGGAATAGCTTATGCAAACACAATAACTACCACTTCCATGTTGGTTATCATATTGCCTCCTGATGTTTTTCTTTTAAAATTTATAATAAGAAGTATGTGTTCCTCATATGCCATCATATATCATAGACATTAAGCTTATTGAAACTTTTTTCTTCCTAAGATAATTATGATTTTTAAATATCTGAAAGGAGATATGAAACATTAAGATTACTCTTCTGACATTAGTCTTTTCAAGTGAGGTAACATCTATAGAATTTAATATTTAATGTATATTTGCAACATTTCAATGTATAATGTATATTCTCTCTTCATGTTCAGCACTATGGTAAAATGTGCTGCTGGTAGGAAGGATATTTGAAAACAATACAAATTTAATTAAGCATCCTCCTCAAGAATTATGGCAAAAAATGACTTTGAAACTTCAAAGTCTTTGAGAAAATAAAAGGAGTGTTCAGTTTATGTCTACAGACATAGGCTTAATTAACCATTGTGTGAAAGTCTAGATCACACATTTAATTAAACACTTTAAATGATGTTAGATATTTCAGCCATCAAACAACAACCAAAACTCAAAAGCAAAAACTGATACTACCTCATTTGCCATAAAACTACTCAACACTAGAGAAAACTTCTTTAGACTGAAGATTCGGATCTTAAAATAAATTTAGCTTTCTTAAGTGTTATGTGTTGTTTTTCTTTTTTAGAACATATTTTAAATGCATATGTATAATGTTAACCTGTAAAACTACAAAGAGAATATTCCATTCACTTATTCAATTGACAAATATTTATTCACCACCAAATAAATGCAAGGTGTATGCATTATCTATTACTTACTAACAAATAACCAAAGACTTAACAGCTTTAAGCCACACACATTTATTATCTCACAATTTCTGTGGATAAGTAATCCCGGCACGGCTTAATTCAGTCCTCTGCTTCAGTGTCTCTCCCAACACTGCATTCAAGGCACTGACCAGAACTGGAATCTCATCTAAGGCTTGACTGAGGGAGGATCTACTTGGAAGTTCACGTGGCTTTGAGCAGGGTTCACATCTTTCTTTGTAAGCTGTCAGGTGAAATCCTTGACAACTTGCTGGCTGTCAGTCAGTGATCACTACTATTTTCTTACCCTGTGGGTCTCTTCATAAGGCAGCTTGTTTCACTACAGCCAGCATGGGAGAGTCAGTAGAGAGTCGGCTAGCAAGATTAAAGTGAAAACCTTCCATAATGTAGTCATGGAAATAACATTCCATCACCTTGCCCATCTTCTGTTGGTTAGAAGCAAGTCATAGGTCTTATCCACAATCAAGGGGAGGACAATGAAATACCATGAGTCAGGGATCACTTGGCCAAACAAGTATAAGTATAATGATACAAGACAGCAATCTGTAGTCTGTCCATGACAACATTGTTTCAGAACTTGGGGATAAAGTATTGAACAAGAAAAATGAAACATCTGTTCTTATGTCAAATATAAAATGCAATTAAAAATGCCATTGACACATTGACAGCCTTTCCTTATCCTTTATCACTTTTGGTTGACAATAATTTTATGTAGAATAAAACAGATGTCTGACTTTGTATGATGAACTAAAGGGGTGGATAAAATTAACTATGATATTATTAAAGTTATCCACACATAAAGTAATGAGGTTCTGCTTTAGCCTTGGAGCAGTGGGAATGGAAATCAACTAGCAAACGCAAAAGACGGTGACTAGTTGCTCTTGGCAAATGGAAAATATAAAAGAGAGAGATGACAAGGATGGTTACAAAGTTTTCAGCCTCAGCAATCGGGAGAATAATGATGTCTATAAACATAACCTAAAATAACTTATTCTTGAAGAAAGACAATGAGCTTGTTTTAGACATAATAGGTTGAAGGTAGGATAAAAACTAAGAGAGGCAGAAAATAAGTTTCAAAGAGAAATCAGATTTGCAGAAATAGAAAGCTGCCCTCCAAAAATAGTTCCGCTTTGGATGAGTGAAAAACTGCTCCATAAAATTTGAAGAGTACGTAATGGGAATGATATTTCTTAAAAAAGAATACTGTGATTTGATGTGAGAAGAGATCTTGAGACCTCTTTTTGTATTCTGCTACTTTCCAGCTGTGCAATGTCACTGCCAGTCCTTTTGGTACACATTTTCTTCCTTTATCTTCCCTAAATACTGAGTATGAGTCCAGCACCTTGGTTCAAGCCCTTAATTATAAATCATGAAACACAAGCAAGTTGCTTTACCCCTCTGTGTCTCAGAGTCTTCCTACAAACAGGAATAATTACGTGTGTCCCACCAACCTTACTGAGCTTGTGTTAACACAAATGGCCTAATAATGTGAATAGTTGTGATAAATTAAGGTGGCATTATAATATTCACTATAATTATAATTATTAAACATTCAGGTGACTATGCTATTGTTTCACATAGCTATTTATTTTTCACAAATGTTACAAATTATGTTAGTTCTTTAATAATTTCAAATTTAGCTCTTAAGAGAGACTTCAAGTTTCAATAGAAAAGACTGGATATGTTAATTTGTAAGTCTCATTGTATTTTGCAAATATTGGGATGTGGGTATATTCAGTAAATATTTAAGAATTTGATTGTATATAACACACTTGTTTGTTTAATGTGTGCCTGTCTCCAGAATAATACATGCTCCCTAAGGGCAGAGACTGCTTGCTGGTTGTTTTGTTCATTTTTGTATCTCTTCTACCTAGAGAACTATGTGGCAAATATTAGGCATTAAACAACAATTTATGAAATAAATAAATGACTTAATTCATTCTTTCATTTGTTTAAATTAGACAGCCAGGGTAACCATACACTGGTTTAATTATTTTGATGAGTCAAGAAAAACTAACTTAATTGTGTTATTTAGAATACTTAACACATATAAACTCAGGCTGAAATGAGTAATACAATTTGGAAGAAAGATATTTGAACCAATAAGAGAAATAGTGTTTGCAAGAGCATTTTTGGTGCTCACAGGTGGTGGTATTTTTTATGTTTATAACTTAGACTCTACAAACTTGCCTTATTTTTGCTTTGGGATATTTTGAAGCTGCAGCAGATCGTAATGGACAGATAATTCTTGTGTAGCCTCTGTTAGTAATGGGCAAGATTTGCTTATATAATGTGGATATCTGCATTACACTTGCAGTCAGGTTGCACAGTTATTTGCATTCAGACTTGAAGCAGGTTGAGAACAAAAGATATCCCAGAACAAGACTCAAAAACAGGGAAAAGTTTAATAGCTTAAGTGAAAAGAAAATGAAAAGGCACCAAATTCTATTGTAACTGCCAAAAGCATGTTACTTCCACCAAACAGAAGTAATGGGGAGACAAAAAAGATAAAATAAAGAAGCTATGAAAAAATGTCCAATAGTAAAAGATTGTTAGATAAAGTTTGAAAATCTCTAAAAACTTTTATCAAAGCAGTTGCTATGTTTTACAATGTTTCCTCTTCATATATCATTAAAGTACTTTGCCAATATAAACTTGAGTGTAAGTTATCATAAATTAATTCTCTCAACAAATATTTAATCAAGGCCTACTACATAACAGATACTATGCTAAAGACACATTTTTCATTACAATGCTTGTTCCACATGGATTACGCATTAACGGTAAAAAATTAATATACCAATATAATATGTGATTGGTTAATTTTTCAAAATTAATTTGCACAAAATGGAAGAGCCATTGGATTTCCAAAATAAAGTCACAGGTAATTGAAATAATTTTTTACAAGTCTATTATAAATGCATCTTAGCAGCCCTTTTTTATCATGGCTACATTTCATCCTTCCACTTAAATGAATTATATTGTCCTCAAGCAATACAGAGGCAGTACTTGACTTATTTGGCATGCCAAGAGGCAAGAAAATTAGACTTCTTTGAAAACAGAATTTCTGCATTCCTTTAGTTATCATTTAAGAAATCAAGGGATAAAGTAAGAAGACACAGATTATGGACTCCTCCCTGTAAAGTAGATGAAATATTCCTCATCATTTAATTTCAGTAATATGATTGAGGTTTAGATTTGATGTAACGAAAAGCCTGCACAATTGAGTCCTGGGGGATGTGGGAGGAAGAAAGAGAAAGAAAGGCAGGAGAGAAAATCGAGGCATAGGTCCCAATTTCCTCTTTGCAGACTTTAGCTCAGAAAAGGAGCATCATGATGTAAGTTGCAGTGGCACCAAGGATACCCACTCTTCTTCTGAAATTATACAAAAAGAAAGCTTCACAGACACAGCTGAGAAAAGCAAATCTGGTGGGTCAGGATGGCCAGTCACTAGACAGCATTGAGGTCCATGATCATGATCCTGCAGATACCTATAAATTGCTGAGAGTCTCTTTAAGGAACCTGCAAAAGAGATCCCAAGGGTGATCCAACACGTCTTTGGGTAAGATAGCTCAAACTTCTGGCACTTAGCTGAAAGGGAACTGCAGCCAGATCTAAGAGGGGTTTATAGACAAAATTTTAACTGAAGTGAAACTGAATCAGTGGGCTTTGGAAGAGATGGAAGAGCTTCAGCTATACCCTCCACCCATGGATACCAGATGGAACCAGAAAGGAAAGAGGACATTGTGACTAAGACTGAAGAAACCAGACAGTATTATTCCCAAGTTCTCCAAGTCTTACCTTCCTCCATGATTTCATGTACTATTTGACTCCCAAATATTCAGCCACCATCTTGGAAAGAAGCTTGTAAGAACAAACTAAAATCTGAAAGGCTTTCTTTCCTAGAAACACTTTGCAAAACCTGGAAGGACTGTATAAATTGTAAAAATAGATGAATGTGAAACAGGAAATGACTTAAAAGTCCCCTTCCAAATAAACTATAGATCATTATTGAGAGAAAAATAATGTTATTGATAAACTACAGTCTCCCTAAACATCTTAGGTATAATATGAGTTAAATTTTGAAATTTAGGTACAGTACATGAGTTTTAGCTTTCAAAATAAAAATGCCGAGAGGTTGCCAGTTTTTTCTCTGCCAAGATAAACTTTAAGATAATATTTAAAGGAAATATTCTATTTTTAAAACCTTTAACTAGCAGAAGAGAGCTTACCCCAAAGTGAAACTTAAGGACACACATGATTTTATAGTAAGCATCTCAAAAAGATCTTTCTACTTTTCTCTCTTTGCCTACTCTTCCGTTTGAGCCAAATTTGCAACCATCTCTACTAGCTACAGTGACAGAAATTGTGTCCCGAGATTCAAGCCTTGAATATTAATGTGAAAAAATGATTGTGATTTTAATATATTCGGATCTCTGTTTTGAGTGATTCAAATAGAAGAGCACAACAGCAAAGGTTATTTATGGAGCCCTTGGTGCTCTGCATTCTGTGTAGTACATACATTATTTCATTTAATCTTCACAATTCACATCATCCCATAAGGTATTTATCTCCATTTTACAGGTGGAGATGCTTAGGATCTGTCTTATTCCATTCAGACTGCTATCGCAAAATACCACAGACTGGGTAGCTTACAGATAACAGAAATTTACGTCTCAGAGTTCGGGAGCCTAGGAAGTCCAACATCCAGGCAGATTCAGTATTTGATGAAAGCCAGCTTTCGGATTCGTTGAGGGTGCCTTCTCTCTGCGTCCTCACATGGTAGAAGGGCAAGGTAGCTCTCTAGGGCCTCCTTTATAAAGGCACTGATTTCATTCATAAGGATTCTGCCCACGAGTCTAATCAAATCCCGAAGGTTCCTCCTTCTAATACGATGACATTGGTAATGAGATTTCAATGTATAAATTTTGGAAAGACAAAAACAGTCAGACCGTAGCAGGATCAGAGAAAATTAATTACTTATTTAAAAGTATCGGTATATTAAGTAGTAAAGCAGAGACAAAAACCCATGTCTACCTCATTCCAAAGCTTATAGCCTTCCCACTGATCCATTTGGTCTTGCAGAGTTGTTTAAAATCACAAATACTTTTAAAAGGTATGTTTATATAATTTCCTATTAGTAGTAACTTAGAAAAGTTTAGAGAAACCCAATAAAATCAAAACACTTGAAGTTATTATAAGGAGAGAATGCCAATGAGGGGAGAATTGTGCCACTAAAGAAAACCTGATATTATTTCAAAATCTTCCATAGCACTATCCCACCTATACTGCCTAGAACAATGCCAGAAACATAAGATAGTTTAGAATAGAAATATTTAATATTGAAATCTTTAACTAGCAGAAGAGAACTTACCTGAAAGTGAAATGAGAACATAATAAGATGTTCTCATTCTTACTTTCCCAGCTCCACACATTTTCCATGCAATTAACGCTACCAGATTTTAGACGTGATTCTGTTCCCTTTCCAGGTATGATTTCAATAAAACTGACACTAGTGCTAACACCAGCCTTCCAGGTCCTACCCTTGGACCCTTGCCCATTTGCTTCTGCATTTCACCAGGTCAACATCTTCTGTGGCATATATCTTCTCTCTACCCCCAGTCACCATGACAATAATTAGGATAATTAACTGCCTATTCACTTTAAATAGACACTGTGAAAATATTTCCCCTGGAAGAGTTTAACTTCAAAAAATTTTATTCTCTCAAAAATTGCCATTTGTAAAGTTTTGAGCAGGATGCCTCCAAGACTGCAAGAAAAATGAAAACATTAGGCTCAGACAACTAAGCTGATTAAAGGAGGCATAGAAACCAGGAAAGTTAAAAGAACAAAGAAAATGTAAAGGCAGAGCTTACAGTAAACCCAGAACAAGAACCTGTAAGTTTTCTTGGTGGAATATTTCTGATAAGACACAAGGCAGGAGAGAAATAGTGCTATAAGTTATAAAGTACCAACGATTTGCCTTGAATCTCTCATCTTGCTTTGCAATGACTCTTTCCTCCATTATTAAGCCAACCACTTTCTCACATGCACACACTCCTAGGCACTTCGACTGCATCCTATTGTCCCAGGGCCTGGATCAAATCACATCCTCTTGTACTTTACTCCAATAAATGTTTAAGGCCTCCCAAGAGCATTTGTACAGTGAAGAGGTCATTTTTAAAAAGTCAAATGTTTTTATTATCCACATAGTTAATCAGTTTTAGTGTAATTCTTGATAATCTAAATTCAAAAAGAGATAGCGTGTGAAGTACAAATTAAGGGAAGACCAAATTACCCTATTTGGTCAGGCAGCACTGAGTAAGAAATACTAGAACACAGACTACAGAGCTAAATGAAATGAAGATCAAATCTTATCTTCAGCACTTACTGACTGCATGGCTTTGAGCAACATCAATAAATGAGCAAAAATCTTCTGGCAGGTAGTTGGCAGCAATGTAGCAATAGTTATTACACCTGTGATTAACCAATATTATTAAGGTATGCAACAGTATCTGACACATGGTTCTTGCTTCATAAATATTAGCTGAGTCACACTTCACATTACACTTCATCAACTCATAAGAGCATCCCTGGTATCTGATTACTTAGAAAGAGAAAACGCATCATTTGTACAAGATAACAAAGTAAGACTTTGTTCTTTTCTCTCTGTGGAAGAAATCTGATTAAATTTTTTATACGATTCTCCATTTAGTGCTGCAATGATAGAATTTCTTGTAAAAGCTAAATCCAAAAAAAGAATACAAAAATTCAAACACTAAACCCTCTTCTGCTACTGTTTTTAAAAGTGTCAGCATAAGAAACTGAAAACATTAATTTTGTATAACCATATATGAAAGTCAGGTGGAGTGGGAAAAAACACATTTTTTCTCTAGTTACGATTTTACCATATCTAGTGCGTGGTTTTTTTTTTTAATCTTTTGAAGACAGAGTAGCACTCTAGAGTCATATTACTTAGCATGCAATTTCTGAAGAGAAAGTTTGTATTCTTAGTAGTGGGAATAGCTGACAAATCTTCCACAGGTCTTAATATTGCTACCCACTGTCTAAAATATTGAAGGTGTGATAGGAGGGTTACAATCATGCTAAGCAGAAGGGACTTGCTTACCACATTTGATAAGATTCCTGATAAATATTCCAAACCACAAAGATTTCATAGAAGTGGTCAGTTTGAATCAAATAAATAAGTATATAACAACTAATTTTAAAAAGGAATCAGGAGAGAGCAGTTTGCCTGGTTATGCCTCTAAGGAAAACAAATAATAAAACAAATAAATAAATGAAAGAGAAGTGACATAACAGTCAGGTGGAAGTGAAAACCACAAGAGACAGAATCCTTCTGAGAAAAAAAACTTCAGGTACCTACTAGCTTCAATAACAAAAGATGGTTGTATAATGAACGGCTTTAAAAACTACAAAACTCACTGAAGAAGATAAAAATCCCCAAGATTTTTCATTTTATCATATTATTTATGTATTTTTCTGTACAGTGGAAGAGAATTGTCACTTCTTAAGGAGTACAGATCCCAGGGCATCAAATGCATTAACCTTGTCTGATAAGCATCCACAGGTTTTTTTTGTTTGTTTTTTTGTTTTTTTTTTTTTTAATGGAGTCTCTCTCTGTCACCCAGGCTGGTGCGCAGTGGCACGATCTCGGCTCACTGCAACCTCCGCCTCCTGGGTTCAAGCAATTCCCTGACTCAGCCTCCCAAGTAGCTGGGATTATAGGCATGTGCCACCATGCCCAGCTAATTTTTTTTTGTTTGTTTTGTATTTTTAGTAGAGACAGGGTTTCATCATATTTGCCAGGCTGGTCTCAAACTCCTGACTTTGTGACCCACCTGCCTCAACCTCCCAAAGTGCTGGGATTACAGGTGTGAGCCACTGTGCCTGGCCCCACAGTTTTCTTTAACGCCATAACTGCTTAACTATTCTACCTTCACTACTAGTGTAAGCCTAATAATAGTAACAATCAATGATCCCATACATCTAAAGACTCAGACCTCAATCTTAACCCCAAAACCTCTGTTTTCTTATTAGCCAGTTGGATGATATGAAATTCCTTAAGACTTAATCCTCCATCTTTGTCAAAAGTTCAACTTTCCCCCTTGCTGTTGGAGATTCATTTAATGGGATAAATCTATGGTTAGTTACAAAATAATAATACTTGGGGTGTCATTATAGAGTAGAGACTAAATATGTTTTTTATTTATTTATTTTAGAGATAGGGTCTCCCTCTATTGGCTGACTGGGGTATAGTGGCACGATCATAGCTCACTCCAGTCTTGAACTCCTGGGCTCAGGGGATCCTCCTGCCTCAACCTCCTGAAAAACTGGGACTACAGGCACTCGACACAATGCCTGGCTAATTATTATTATTAATATTATTATTTATTTATTTTTTGTAGAGACAGGGGAGCCTTGCTTTGTTGCCCAGGCTGGTCTTGAACTCCTAGCCCCGGGCAATCCTCTTGCCTCAGCCTCCCAAAGTGCTGGATTACAGGTATGAGCCACTGTGCTCAGCAGACACTAAATATGTTTCAGGTAAATTATTATCAATGCTATTAGAGCTTTTATTTCTAGATAGGACTCAGAGAGATCATAGTATTTAAAAAGAATGACTATAAATAATACCTGGAATTCAATAGAGGAGAGGATGACCTAGAGAGGGAAAGGAGTTAGGACAGTTCCTATAGGTACAATGAGAGCCAAAGGGGCAAAACCAAGGACAGATGATTTCAGAATTCAACCTTAAACTGTCTGTCTTTGCACTAGGATAAAGAGGGGTATTTTACTTTGGAAAATCACGGCCCAAAGACAGGAGTCTAAATGTTTCTGGGCATGTGTGAATGAGAGAGAAAGAGACAGAGAGAGAGAGAGAGAGAGAGAGAGAGAGAATGTGCACTGCACAATAAGACCCATCAATCTATCATGTTGGAGGTAATCCCCTGTGTACCCATAGTGACCTCCTGTCACAGTATATACTTGTGTGATATGATAATCTGACTTCTTCAGAACTGTCAGTCTTCACACCTGGAAGGCCTGCTGATGGTCATGGAGCTCTTGAAGCTTCCCATTCTATTCCAGCACGAACACTTAAGGGAATCAAACACGTAAGTCAGATTTGCCATTTCAAGTACTATTTTGTTTTTAACTAATGAGTTTGTGGCATTCTTCTTAACTCCTCCATACCTTTTTGTTTTATTGGACAGAAACAATTGTATATATTGTCTATGACATGTTTATACACACATACCTGCACATACATACGCATTGTGGAATGTCTAAATCTTTGCAATGCATTACATCAGAAAGTTGTTTCTGTGGCAAGAACATCTAAAATCTACTCTCAGCACTTTTCAAGAATACAATATATACCTGTAGTCACCATATTATAAAATAGATCTCTTGAACTCATTCCTTCTAACTAAAATTTTGTGCATTACCTTTTTCTTAAATTGACAAATGTTGCATTTATTTAGGGTGTACAACATGATGTTTTCATATATGTATACATTGTGGAATGGCCAAGTCAAGCTAACTGGCAAATGTTTTATTTCACATACTTATTTTTATGGTGAAAACACTATTATCTATTATCAGGTATACAATATATTTTCATCAACTGTAGTTTCCAACATGTACAATAGATCTCTTGAACGTATTATTCCTTTCTAACTGAAATTCTGTATCATTTGACCAACATCTTCTCAATTCCCCTACCCTACCAGCCTCTGCTAACTACCACTCTACTCTCTACTTTTATAAGATTGACTTTTTTGGATTACATATGTAAGTGAGATCATGCTGCATTTGTTTCTGTGTCCAGGTTATTTCACTTACTATGATGTCTTTCAAGTTCATCCATCAAAAATGACATGTTTTTCTTCTTTTATGAGGCTAAATAGTATTCTGTTGTGTATATATGTACCACATTTTAAAATATATTCTTCTGTTGAGAGACATTTAGGTCGATTCCGTATCTTGGCTATTTTTAATAATGCTGCAATGAACATGGAAAGGCAGATATCCGTTTGACATACTGATTTCATATCCTTTGGATTAATATCCAGAAGTGGGATTGCTGGGTTATATCACAGTTCTATTTTTTTTTTTTGAGGAAACTCCCTATTCTTTTATGTATGACTATACCAATTTATATTCCCACCAACAATGTATAAGGGTTTCCTTTTATTCACATTCTCATCATTTGTTATCTTTTGACTTTTTGATAACTGCCATCCTAACAGGTACAAGTGAGGTGATATCTCATGGTGGTTTTAATTCATATATCCCTAATAATTATGGTACTAGCACAATGTATTGTAGATCACTGAGGGATGTCAAACAATTTATGCCTTCCTCGAATGGATTCTCTCTGTTATGCATTGTCTTTTGTGTGTGTATTTATTTTGTAACTCCCTCTTCTCTCCATATCAGGCTGTGATATTTATTGTTACCTCTAGCAGTCATTGCAACTTGTTACATAAATCCCTTATAGCTGAGAAAAAGAAAGACAATCAAACTTTCTAAAAGAATATGTTAAAGAAGTGTCAAAAAGACCTAATAGGAATCCGAAGACCTCCTCCTAAAATAGAGTGTATGGAATTTAATGTATGAATTTTGTGACATGATGCATAAAGCATGATATAACTTAAATATGAGATTATGCTTGAGGCTGTAGAAAGCCTAAGATGAATTTGGCATTAGTTTGACAATATATTGATCAAAGCAATCTGTTTAAACATAGCAAAAAAAAATCCTGAGTTTTCACAAAGATGTCATTATTTCAATGCAATCCAAAAATGTCTTTTTCCTTACTCTTTTCAGAATACTTCAATTGGTAAGAGGGGTGGTAGAATCTAGGAACCATCTGGATTTGGAGTAAGAGTGACCAAGTCAATGTGATGACTGTGCCGCCTCTAGGTAAATAGTAACCAGCAATCTAAATATGATTCACTCAGGAAGAAGAGTGAATTTTATTATTACTAAGATTATTACTAATATCAAAAGTATATGTGGCTGGAGAAAGAGGAGTTTGGCAATGTCAAAAGGAAGGATTTAGCAGAAATAATCTTCATTTATGTATTTATTTAGTCATACATTCAACTAAATATTTATTTAAAACTTAGTGTATGCTGCGTACTCTTCCAGGTGCTGAAAATACTGTGGGGAAAAACTAAACAAAGATCCCTTCCCTCGTGGAGCTTATAGATGAATGGATAACACCCAAAGATAAGATAGATGCAGCCCATCTATGGTGCAACAGAACCCTACTTAACAGCTGAAGGTAGAAGGAGGACAGTCTAGCATCCCTGAAAGAACAGACAGAATCTAGGCCAGCTATCCAGAGGACAACACAGATGGCTGGGTTTGAGGCAGGGTTCTAATACTAGAGCTGGACTAGAACATCTTGTTATCTATGTTAGATTTCTAAGGTTGCCATAACAAATTACCATAAACTTCTTGACTAAAAACAAAATCATTACCTTACAATTCTGGAGGCCAGAAGTCTGAAAGTAAAGCATCAGCAGGCCATGATTCCCCCAAAGTCTCTAGGGGAGAACCCATTTTCCCCTCTTCCATCTTTTGGTGACTCCTGGCATTACTTGGATTATGACAGCATAAGACCAATCTCTTTCTCCATCTTTACAGATCATCCCCTCTTCTCTTTGTATTGTTCTTCTGGGTGCCTTTGATAAGAACAGTCAGCACTGGATCTAAGTTCCACCCAAAATCTAAGGTAATATAATCTGTAGATTCTTAATTCCATCAGCAAAGACTATTTTCACATAAGGTCACAGTCACGTGTACTGGTGGACATATCTTTTTGGAGACCACTATTCAATCTACAGCACTGTATTAATGAAACTTCTCTGTGATCCTAAAATTCTTTGCAAAGTTCTAATTGATCTCATTGCATTATCACTAACTGTTTACATTTCTGTCTTCTTCATTAGTCTCAGCTCCTGAATGGTAAGGATGATATTTACTTATACATGTGTGTTTTATCCCCAGAGACTACCATATATATTCCTTGACATATATAGATACTTAACATATTGTTGATACATGACTACATTAATGGGTTTTCTCAAGTTCTTTATTTAGAGTCAAACAAATAAAATTAACTGTAGTTACTAGGAAAAGGAGGAAATTATTGTAACAAATTGGGTTACGGTAGCTAGCAGAATCAAAGAAATAGCTAGAACTAGGTTCAGGAAGAGGAAAAAAAAAGAAAGAAAGAAAAACAGAGCATCCCCGGACATCCATGTAGCGTGTGCCAGTGCATGATTTCTTCAGAGAGCTCTGCTAGAGCTGTGCTGTCCAGAGCAGGAACCAATACCAAACTGTGGCTATTTCAACTTTAACTTTAATTAACTGGAATAAATACAATTAAAAATTCACTTCCTTAGTTACATTAGCTCTATTTCATGTTCTCAGTAGTCTCATGTGGCTAGTGGCTACCACGTTAGGCAGCACAGGTATACAATATTTCTATGACTACAGAGCTCTCCATTGGAAGATTTTGTGCTAGAATGAGGCAGTCTCTTAGATGCATCAACTCCATTCATTTTTTTGTCCTATGTCGTGACACCAAAGATTAAAATCTTGGAGAGAGTTGTGGCTGAGCCTGAGTTATGCATCTACCATTTTGCTAGGATTGTACAGAATGCGTCAATGGAAAGCATTTCCCAGACTATACATAATGGAGAAGATATTATTTCCCCAAAGGGAAATTCAGTTCTAATATTAGAAGAAGCAGGAGTGGAATCTGGATCTGCAAAAACATACAAATGTATGCTCCATATGCCTATCTTTGCATGTTCACACTGTAATTTTAGTGTGAGAATGAAGATGGCATTGCCAGATAGCCTTCATTTATCAGTCAGCTAATTAGAACAGAAGGCAGCCTCTTTATAACGTCCATTCCCTAGACAGGTGTCTGGGATGGGGTATACAGTGTTGTTTGATGCTATGCCAAAAATCCTGGCAGGTAACAGAAACAGAAAGAGCTCTGGAGTCATTTACCTGGTCTCTTAATGTCTCAATTATACTTTCTTTAAACTCAGCCTGGTGATAAAGAAATTAAATATTCTTATCAAGTTTGGGAAGGCTAACATTCCTGGCTTCAAAGGGTCACTTTTTATTATGCTTTAGTGTTCAGCTTCAGCAGGAAAGGGGGGTGGGGGACAAAGAGCTTTTTGTCAGTACTTAGCACCACCAATACATTCATTTTCACTACACAAACTACCTTTGTTAAATATTTCCAGTTTGATTTATGATTGCAGATCATATCTCACCGTTCCTTGTGGTCTGGTATTAATGTGCATGCAGGGAAAAAAATATCCAAACCTTAAATTGATTGCAACATGAATTTCACAGTCAACTTTTCAAGAATTTAACAGGTCTCTCTTTTCCAGGTTTTGGACAAGAAAAATAAGTCACCTAAGGCATGAAAATAAGGAATTGAAATGGAGATTGGGCTAGTAATTGAAAGCCCTAGTCCCTGGTTCCAGCACTGAGCCTGATTGTCCTTGTATAAAAAGAAATAGTTGGATTAACTAATCTTCGGAACTGTTATGGCACCTAAATTCTCTCATTCTAATTGTGCTGGTACATGACCATACTCTGCCACCTCACTCAACTATGCCATTCTCCCTGAACCTCTCCTCTTTATTGGATTCATAGCACTAGAGTACTGTAGATGAAGGCAAGTGACAAACAATTCTGATGAGTTTACTTACATTTTGTTTGCTGGGTTTTTTTCCCCCTTTCTCCAATAGGTTCTCCAGGACCTTATTATTTCCTTGCCTCTGGAACTTCTTTTTTCCAGAACTAAAATTGGAAGCAGTTAGAAGTGCAGAGCTATTCCTTTATTTGCGTAGGTAATTATTTACCCACTTAGGTAATTATTTGAGAATATCACTTATGAAGTTAAGCTGCAGGAACGGAATCTGTAGTTATTCCAATAAACTTCTTTTTATAATTTTTACAGGAAAAGAGGAATACCGATATCCTAGAGTAGCTCTTACCATATTTTGTGAAGAAGAAGAATGAACTATAGTAGACACAGCATTGCAACCACAGATACTATTTCAGTAATAAAGGCACATTTTCTGTGTGGCTCAGAAGCCCGTCTAGCAAGCCCTCAGGTGTTATCCCTGTTCAGGAATTTCCCTCAGCTAAAGGTACCCACTTCCCAAGGGTAGCCTACATATCTGGTCAATGCAAGGGTCCTCGGGAAAGCTGAAAATCCATTTTACCTTCTGTGCTCCAGTGGATTTGGCCAAATTTTTTATCATGAATGTTTCACAACTCAGCTTTTCTCTCTGCCAAATCCTGCCTTCTTTTCTTTCCCTGTGCCTGCTAACGCCTAGACCACTCTAACAAACTTTCTGCACATGAATCTAGGTCTCAGAATCCGTGTCCTAGATTCCCAGCCTCAACATCTTTTTTACAAGATATCATTTCTCTCTCATTGGGAACGATGTAGCCATAGATCTCAACCTCTTGCAGGCTCACTCATATATGTAATATTTACTAAGAAACACTAAGTGCCAGAAATTTTGATAAGCATTGGGATTCTAAAACTATATGAGACAGATATGTTTACTACCATCATATATAACACATGTATCCCTGTGTTCTCATAGTAAATACCTCTGGTAATCTATTTGAAAGGCTTTCTGCATTTTATTATAGTTGCTATTATGAAGTTTCTAAAATAATTTATAAACAGGCAGATAAAATTGCGTGTATCATGTACAGCATGATATTTTGTAATATACAGTAGAATAGCTAAATCTAGCTAATGCATATATTACCTCACAAAGCTATCATTTTGTGGTGGGAACATTTCAGATCTACTCTCTTAACATTTTTCAAGAATGTAATATATTGTTATTAACTATTGTCAACTTGTACAATATTTCTTGAATTTTTTTTTTCTAATAAGAATTGCACATCTTTTGACCAGAATCTCCCTAACCATATGTGGAATCTAAAAATGTTGATCTCATAGAAGTAGAGAGCAGAATAGCAGCTGTCTGTATTTTTGACTAGCATCGGTCTCAGTTGTTCAAGGTCAGGAACCATGCCATAACAGTATCATTTTCAGAATTATAAGGAAAGACTGATTACAAAGCAAAGAGATTTAACAAGTATTGTGTGATACTACTGTTAGCTAGATGGTTTTAATTATATTATGTTACTAATAAACTCACTAATAAAACCATGTCACCATATTAATTTCTTCCTTTTATATGTAGAAAACCTAAGGCATAGAGTGGTTAAAAAAATAAGAATTACTCAGGTTGTGGATCCAAGTCGGCCTGTCCCGAAATGTGTGGATTTTGCAGTAAGCCTGTCTCCTATGTGTTCTACTGTGTACTGGGACCATACACGGTATGGTCTTAGCACATGTCTGATGAATGGCAGAATAAATGAAACAATAAATGAGTGGGCAATAACTTGTAGGTCACCAAGTCACATGCTAAATTTCTTGGTTTATGCTTTCTGTGCTAATCTTGGAGTGTTTCATGTTAGAACAAGGTTCACATTTTCTAGTCATTTGCAGCTATTAATATTATGATATGCTCTTCATCAATTTTACACAGAGTGGAAATAATGTCTACTCTATATTTGGTTCTATGAACCTTCAGCTCCAGGGAACAGGCCTATAATTAGCATTTGAAAATCACCCCTGAACTTGGTAGAACTGATGAAGATGCCTGATTTCTAGCTAGAAGAAAGCTTTTATGTGGAAACAGATAGAAGTCCATTGCTGATGATAGTTTATGGACAAAATCAAAAAGCCAGAAAAAGATCCCTATGTCTACTGGTCTACAGACAATCAAGAGTAGGGTGCTTCGAAAAGAAACAATTTTTCTTGCCAATCCCCCCACATATCACACTTTCACATTATCCTACATAGAGGTGAGGAAGTTTTACAAACTATCAAAGATTTACTGCATAAGAGAAGATTAAATTTGAACTCCCTGGATCAGGTTTGCAGATTAACGTTATCCTTAAATGGGTTTCATGACCAGCCTTCTTCCTCCTGGTCTCAATGGCCCAGGTATGACATAAATAGAAAACAGGCATTCTTTCTTCCATCTCAGAATAAACTGCATCTGGGCCAAACCTGGAAACACACAGTTGATTCCAGAGTAGGAGAGTTTTACAGCCCTATTCCCTCATCCTGGGAAACTGTACAACAGAAAAGCTTTTGCTTTCTAACATTTTCATCATCTTCTACTTATTTGTATTATTTTGACTTTGCTTCGTTGCATCCATTGAGGAGGCTGACTTTCTTATAATTATTTGGGTCAATTTTCACAGAGACCCAAAAAAAGCCTCTTCTTCATTATACATGTCCTAAAGGGAAATCCACTTAAAAATGAGTTTTAACAAGCAGTCCTTATGCTGACAAATAATTTTCCTTTCTTGTTACCAGAAAGATAGGCTAGCATGGAGCAAACCTAAATGGGATGTCAAATTTGGATGTTTCTGATTGCCTGCTCTGGGAACTGCTCAAGGTCCATTTAGGAAATGTGCCTTCATTATAGAAAGTGGCCGTCAGCTTTGCTGACAAAAGTCCTTTAGCTTTCACTCTCTTTGACACATGCTAATACCTGGAATCATGACTTCCACAGTCTGTTGGCTCAGTGTTCTCTGCTCCTAATGTTCCCTATAGGAAGTTAGCAAAATTAAACTGTGTAGCAGCTTATTCTATCACTGTTTTGATGGCTAGCTTTAAGAAACACAGGCTATTTTCATCAAATAAATACGAAAAATCATTTTATATTCTTTAATTTTCCAAATACGTAAGTGGAAAAGAGAAAGGGGCTGGGTGCGGTGGCTCACGCCTATAATCCCAGCACTCTGTGAGGCCAAGGTGGGCGGATCACCTGAGGTCAGGAGTTCAAGACCAGCCTGGCCAACATGGTGAAACCCCATCTCCACTAAAAAAATAAAATAAAAATTAGCCAGGCATGGTGGCATGCATCTGTGGTCCCAGCTGCTTGGGAGGGTGAGGTAGGAGAATCACTTGAACCCAGGAGGCAGAGATTACAGTGAGCCAAGATTGCACCACTACACTCCAGTCTGGGTGACAGAACGAGACTCTATCTCAAAAAAGAAAAGAAAAGAAAAGAAAAAGCAGAAAGAAATATCAAATTAAATGCCTACTGGTGGGTACTTTACACATATTGTTTCTTTAAACCTCACAGGAACTATGAAACCCATTTTACAAATGAGGGATCTGAGTTCCTAAAAGGTTAATCTTTGACACCTAAAACTCAGGAAAACATAACTCTGAATGGACTTGCTGACATATTAAGGAAAAGGCAGACATTAAAGAACAATTCAAAGCAGTATTTTCCAAAAGTGCCATGCTTTCAGGATACCAGTGAGTACTGTGCACATATACTTGAAGTGTTGCCTTCAAATGAGTTTAGAACTTCACTGGATTTAGTAGTCTTTTTGAAATTTATCAGGCTTCATTGACTTTAGACTTAAATCAGAAACATTTTTAAATGCAATGACAACTCTTCAAAAATATATATTTATTAACTACATAACATCACATCCCATTTATGGAATATAATTTCTTTAGCCTTTTGCTTCTTTAGTAATATTTTTCCCCAGTTGTGCTTTAAATGCTAATGTACACTGTGGCTCTCCAAGAATGAAGCAGGTATGTAGTGTTAGCTATGTAGTGTTTCAAAACTTACACAGAACATCTCCGAGGTTCAGCCTTACATAGTTTTCACTTTGGTAATGCCCATACTGAGTTGCCAAGAAATTGTGCTCGTTAAAAAATATACACAGAAATACTTCATATATAAGCTTTGAATAAAGAGTAAGCATTTTTAAAAATACCAACATGTTAATTCCCTACATTTTTATTAGTTTTTCAGCTTTGACTTTTAACAACTGTAATTTCAGAAGTTTACAAATATTTCATTTGTCTGTCTCTCTTTTTGGACAAATAGAAGGATTGTATACCCCTGTTCACCTGAACTAGATGTAGCTGTTTGATTTACTTTGATCAATGACATGGAGACATTAGTATTGCGTGTCACTGAAGGCAGAAGCTTTCAAGGTCTAAATAGGCTTTGCCATGTTCTTTTTCCCTCTGCCATGATGACTGGCCCTGCCACAGAGCAGCGCTCCTCTATTGATTCAGTATTCTGAATTGAAAAAACACAAAGCGGAGCCTCTAGGTAGCATTCAATGGACAAATGTGAACAAATTAAATAAAAAATAAAGGTTCTTTGTTCTGAGTCACTGAAATTTAGTCTATCTTGACCAATATAATAACTTAGGTAGTATGGCATAGTACACAAAATATTACAAAAAGAATGAGAAAAAAGTGCCAAATTCTGATGGTTGTTCTTTACCAACTTGGTAAATAGCTGTGAAATTCACTAAATTCTTCAAAGTTTCTGTTTGGCAAAATAATAAGTGCCTTCCTGACAGAATCATTCTGCATATCAAAAGAGAAAAGCCATGGGTGTGTTTTTTAAGCTATAAAACACATAACACGTGTGTACTAGTCTGTTCCCATGCTGCTAATAAAGACATAACTGAGACTGAGTAATTTATAAAGGAAAAGGGTTTAATGGACTCACAGTTCCACATAGCTGGGTAGGCCTCACAATCATGGTGGAAAGTGAAGGAGGAGCAAAGTCACATCTTATATGGCAGTAGGCAAGAGAGCGTGTACGGAGGAACTGCCCTTTATAAAACCATCAGATCTTGTGTGACTTATTCAATATCATGAGAACAGCACAGGAAAAACCAGCCCCCATGATTCAATTACCTCTCATGAGGTTCCTCCCATTACACATGGGGATTATAGGAGGTACAATTCAAAAATGAGATTTGGGTGGACAACAGCCAAACCATATCAACATGAAAGGTCTTTTTTTTTTTAAGTTTTGGATATGATTTTAAAAGCTATAAACATTAATTAATGTCATAGTATACAAACATTTTTGTGGCTTCTATCAGTTTTAATACCAGAAGCCACAGGACATAATTTAAACTCTTGCTTCATTTACTTTACCTATATTCTGTTTCTCTCAAAGCTTAATGAGAACCAATTATATTATTTAGCCATCTTTAATTATAACATACATAAATGTCATTTATACTTATTTAACCTTATCTAGCTACTTAGTATTAAATTAGAAAAGCACAAAATGATTATTTAAAAAATGAGTATGTTCCACATACAGCTTTATCTTTATTCTAAGTTGAGATTACTTTCTTAATTCCCACTACACTCTGATTATAATTTAACTTTTTCTAATAGCTGCATTCACTATGTCAGAAAACATTACTGATCTAGGTTAGAGAGAAAGATTGGTAGGAGGTAGTAAATGTACAGCTCTGACCCTTTAGGATAGCCCTAAGGTTTTCTAGTCAGCAATTTCCTGAAGTAGGAGAAATAGATACTAATGATGAAGACACATATTTTAATGCAGAGCACTTTACCATTTATGCCCTCTTCATCACCTCTCTAGTGTGGGTGTTCTGTATCACTTGCCTGGACCACTGTAACGTGCCCTAATGGGGCTGCCTAACTTCACTGTAATGCCTAACACACTGTAATGTGCCCTAATGGGCCCTCCCAGGCATGCTCACACAAGCTTGTTCTAGTGACCTTTATATTTCATTAAAATATACAGATAACCACAGTAACTTCTTCCTTGAAATAATTTAATGGCTCTAAAGCCTTTAATTGCAAACGGACTAGAATCCACCTCCTCAGCCTAGCACTTCAAGCCCTGCACAGTCTGAGTAAATAGTTCTAAAAATGATTCAATTCCTATCTTACTTTTCTTATTTCTTCTGATGCACATTTGATATTTCCAGCACATTAGAATAATTTCTAGTCGTCAAACCTACCTTGGCACTGTAGCCTAACACCTTTTATATCTGCTCTCACTTCCTCTTGAATTACCTAAACTATCATTCCCACATCTGTCTAGCCATTCCAAGTAGAGCTCTGTATTCTCCAAATTTATAATAATTTCCCACATCTTCTTTGAGTTCCACAAACCTCAAGAATGACTGTTTTATTTCTCACTAGCACAATGAATAGCAACACAGATTTCAGATTAAACAATTATAGTAGATATTTATTGCATGTCAGAATTTGTGAAATGAAATTATTATTAACCACAGATTATTTCCTCTTCAAAACATTTTGTAAAATGGATATTATAATTTATATTTTACACAAAGGAAAGTTGAGATTTCAGTAAAGCTAAATAACCTTTTCCAGAAACACATAGAAGCTTATTTTCTAAATAATAATTGCCACAATTTTTGTGACATTTATAAACAAGGGTAAATGAATAAGTGCTCACAAATGCACCATATGATGAAGATCTAAATTAAGCCTAGTTCATGTGAAGAAAATACAAAAGGATGAAGTTTTTGTTAACTGTACATTTAACATCATTAAGAGTTGAGACATGATCACCAACAAATAAAAAACCACAGACTGTGGTACAGAGGCACTGTGTACAGGAAAAAATAGTCCCAGATTCTCTGCACTGGCTAATCTACAAGAGGCATGTGTTCATCATTTTGATTTCAACCTTACTAAAATATTATACTTTCTAATGATGGTGACGAAGAAGAGGAAGGATCTGAAAACCAAGCATTATGGAGGAATTATTAAAGGAATTGTGGATTTTGGCCTAGGTTGGAGGTGGAAGAGGACTTACAGAAGTCCTCTAGCTATGACAGAAAACAGAACCAATAAATGAAGCAAAGGGATAACAGTTTTAACAACGCAAATACGAAAAGCCATTCAACTACAGCTCACTGAAATGGGAAAAGACAAGCCTTCCCTTGGCTCCAGAGATGCTGCTCTTCCCTGGCTTCCTCCCATAGCTTGAGATGATGTTACATAAGAGCTTACCCTAAACTGAAAGTCTCATGCTGCTTCCTTCCAGGGGAAAGTCTTGCTACATACAAAATATTAGCCAAACTAAATGATATTCTTAATGACCCAGTACATTTACATTTTGGCAAAAGCACTTTATCTCACAGAGGGCTATAAAACACAGGAGCCAATCTGTTGACCATAGAGATTCTCGTTCCAAGGGTCTGTGTTTCTTCCTTTGTCTCTCCCACAAGCTCTGGTACACAATCTTCAAAGTCCTTTCACCTTCTAAGTAAAGTGATTATATACATCCAGGATATTATGGACAATTCTAATTTAAAATATTCTATCCTTCTTTCCACAAAGTATAATGACAAGGTATCAGAACAGGCATACTGATATTTCTTTCCTCAAAAATAAGGCCAGGTGCAGTGGCTCATGCCTGTAATCCCAGCACTTTGAGAAGCCAAGGTGGGTGGATCACCTGAGATCAGGAGTTTGAGACCAGCCTTGCCAACATGGTGAAACCACATCTCTACTAAAAATACAAAAATCAGCTCGGTGTGGTGGCGGGTGCCTGTAATCCCAGTTGCTCAGGAGGCTGAAGCAGGAGAACCACTTTAATCTGGGAGGCAAATGTTGCAGTGAGCCAAGATTGTGCCACTGCACTCCAGACTGGGCGACAGGGTGGGACTCTGTCTCAAAAAAAATAAATAAATAAAAATAAGATATAAATGAACTATCCTTTTGACTTCCCACTAAAACATAAAAGAAAAGCGTACACACACACACACACACACACACACACACACACACACACACAGAGTATATTTTTTATACAACTAAAAAATGCCCTCCCACTAATACTCCTCTGATTTCTTCTCAGAACTTGAATAAAGGCTCCATGTTCTGTTATCATGAACAAGATGTCAATTTTAGAAACACGGTGTTCCTTGGATCTAAACTTATGCACACACTTAACAACAACAACAAAGAGAAAGTGTTTATTCAAGGCCTGGAACATGCATTTCTAGAGAAGGAAACTGACCCATAATCTTGCATATATTTCCTTTAAATTTCATTTGATAGAAGCCCTAAAATGTGATAGGTCTATCAGTCTGATCAAACTTGCAGAGTTCAGAATACTAAATAGAGTCAATTATGTAAAGTGCCTGCTAATGAAATGTAACCTTTGAACATGTCTAAAGAAAGAAAATGTTTGGCCAATGCTAGTTTCATCTCAGATTCGTCTCTGATATCTGGCTCCCAAGTACTTCCAGTTATTGGGAAGCACTGGAGGGCTATTTGAAAGTAAGAGAGGAGAGGGCAAAGTATTTCTTCCATTCTCTTTGCCTCCAGTGGTATCGTTCTGCAGTGACTATATCTCTTCCATGGCTCCTTAATAAACAGATCCCCTCTGTAACAGCTCCCAACAGCCAAACCCAACACACCTTCTGGCTCTCACAGGATAGCCCTTGTTTCCTGATTCTGGAAACAAGTGTTCTCCTAACCCTAGAAGTTGTAGCTGCTTCCTGCTAGTGCTAATCTCTGAGAAACTTCAGTATCCTATTTCAGTTCTCTATTCTGTGATCATTTATGTAATCAATCCCCTGTTTTAAACATCCTTCTATTAAAATATACAGAATACCTCTAATATCCTGGCTAAACTCTGACTGATACAGATTGTCAACAACAACAACAAAATAGCCTTGAAAAATAAAACTGAAAAATGATCAGTACAGGAGAAATCAACAGTGGAGTGATCACGTGATCATGTAGGCCAGTTTTCAGGGATGTCACCTCTCTTGTCCTAATTGGCAGCTTTATCTGTGAGGAAATGGGTGAAGCAGGCATTTATACTTTGCCTGTCTGGATCCAATAATGCTCTTCAAGCTACCTTCCGATTGTAATTGTGAAGCTCCCGTAGCTTTGTCTACAAAAAGATAGTGGACTAACTAGAGAATATGAGTGCCCTGTTCTGGTAGTACTTTATTTTTATTTAAACTTCAAAAATTCCTTCTAGAGTCAATGATCAGATACTGAAAAACTAATAAATGTGAGACTGCCTGTGAGACTTTGATACTCCTCTTCATTTATGGGAACACCAGAATTCTTAACCTAAAGCCTGACATGTAGAGAATTCTCCCCAGCAAAAAAATGCCACCACGTGTCTAACTGACCAGCCAGCCTTTCCCAGATCTCAACTAGCTGCCAGAATGCAAACTTTTCCTTAACTAGAAATTCTATAAATAAAATTTGCCCTATTTTATTCACAGGGTAGTTTTGAAAATGAAATGTGGTTTTACATATAAAAACACCTCCTGAGTTATCAAAGCAGTAATAGAAAATATCATAAACAAGTACATTGATCATTGACTTTTTCTTCGTTAATTTAAAACTCTTAGCTTGGTAAATAAGAAGGAATGTCTGAAAGATGTGGATATTCTATAAAAAGTAGACTATTAGCTCACTGACCTAATTAAATTTCACTCCAACATCACTTGATTTGTTAAGTGAGAACACTAATTTTTACATTAAGCTATCTACCAGGAAGCATACAAATTAAAGTTCAAATTGGGGTCCTAGGGAATACAGATAACTTAGCACAGGACAGGAGCATATGAAACATATTATTAAGGTTCCTTGGAGAATAAAAAGTTTCCTAGAACAAAATAAACAAACTGAACAGAAAGTATATATAAATCCATATTAATTAATTGTTAAATTACAAATCTTTATTAATTATTACAGTTCAAGAATTTGGTGAGGCAACTGGAAATAGAAGCATAATAAACATGATATTTACCTTTAAGGAACTCAGTATAAGAAGAAAAACAAATGTATACACAATTGATAATCTGGCAATATAGAAAGGCAATAATAGAAATACATACAAGATTTAGAAGAAAGATAGAAAATGAATGATTCATTCTAATTTGGAGATTCAGGGAAGATCTTCAGAGGAGATAATGCCAAGTCATCAGTTTCATGAACTGATTGGCTTTCTCCAGTGAATAAGTAATGGAGGAGAAAAGTGGAATTCCAAATAGAGAAAACAGGTATGCAAAGGAATAAAAGTATGAATTCACATGAGAGCTTTATGGAATCATAAATAGATTCAAAATGTGACGAGAAAAGGGGGAAAATAAGCAAGATATAAGACTGGAGAAGTTGTGAGGGTAACAATATGGGTGGCCTAATATACTAAGCTGGCAAACTTTGCCCTTTACATTTAGACAATCAGATGCCACAAGAAGGTTTTAAACAGTTGTATTATTCAGGATTCTCTAGAGAGACAGAACTAACAAGATAGATAGATATATAAAGGGGAGTTTATTATGTAATATTAACTCACATAATCACAAGGTCCCACAATAGGTCATCTTCAAGCTGAGGAGCAAGGAAACCAATTCAAGTCCCAAAGCTGAAGAACCTGGAGTCCGATGTTTGAGGGCAGGAAGCATCCAGCATGGGAGAAAAATTGAGACTGGAAGGCTAAGCCAGTCTAGCCTTTTCACACTTTTCTACCTGCTTTTTATTCTGGCCATGCTGGCAACTGATTAGATGGTGCCCACCCAGATTAAGGGTGGGTCTCCCTTCCCCAGCCCACTGACTCAAATGTTAATCTCATTTGGCAACACCCTCACAGACACATCCAGGATCAATACATTGCATCCTTCAAACCAATGAAGTTGACACTCAGGATTAACCACCACAAGTTCACCCCTTGTCAACTTGAACCCATACACATCTCCTGAGGTCATACATAATCTTTAAATAAAGACATTAATAAGGTCATAATTGTGTCTAACATAATACAACTATCCTTCGTACAACCAGAATTGCACCAGTCCCCAACCCAAATGCTATTACATAAAGTTAACAATACTTAAATGCTGAGATGAAGTCAATAAATCTTATGTCACATGATAAAGGAAAAAGGAAATTAAATTAAGATATTTTCTTAGTACAAGCGTATACATGCACAAACATGTTTCTAATAAAAGGAGGAGGAAATCCTCATGACAATTACAGTCCTCGTTTCTGCAACTGGCCATATGGTCATAGCTGGTATTGATGACTACCTTCTTCTACTACCCATTCTGTATTCCCTTTGCCTTCAGCAAGCACCTTGGCAGGTTGTGGTTGTTTTCCTGTTGGAGTGACCCAAACCTTCATTCCTGAAGGGTCTAGGCCATTTGTAGTCCTGCCTGGATTGGGCTGTTGTAGTTTCCCATTTACCTTCATCACAGTGCATGGTAATAATAAGAGATACCCTAATGTATCTCCTGTATTCCACACATATTCTTCCTTACCTCTGTTATGGAGTACTAGACTGATTTCATTTTGATAGTCTGCGTCAATCACCCCAGCCAACACTGTAACTCCCTTCTTAGCCTGTTGACTTAAAAGCTAGGAGGAGCCCAAAGTGTGCAGGTGGCAATCTTAACTTCCAGTATAATGGAAGTTGTGTCTCGTGGCAGCATTCCTCCCTCTGGAACTAATATTTTAGGCCAGCAGAATGTAATGTTGCAGGAACAGGTAGCAAAAATTTTGCTAGTGGATCACTAGTGGTGATGGTAAGTGGTGCCACTTCCACTTCCTCTCCTTGATTCCTGGACCCATGAATCCTGGCTATGGGAGAAACAGTACCATATATTTGACGCTGATTCAGAGCATACAGCGTCTGAATGGAGAACTTTGCCCCAGCCCTGCAAAGTATTGTCACCTAGTTGGCATTGTAATTGTGACTTCAAAAGGCCATTCTACCATTCTATCAATCCAGCTGCTTCCAGATGATAGGAAACATGGCTAAGACCAGCGAATTTCATAAGCATGAGCCCACTGCCACAATTCTTTAGCCATAAAGTGAGTGCCTTGGTCAGAAGCAATGCTGTGTGGAACACCACGACAGTGAAAAAGGCATTCCATAAGTCCATAGATGGTAGTCTTGGCATAAGCATTGCATACAGGATAGACAAACCCATATCCAGAGTAAGTGTCTATTCCAGTGAGAACAAACCTTAGCCCTTTCCATGACGAAAGAGGTCCAATATAATCAACCTGCCACCAGGTAGCTGGCTGATCACCCTGAGGAATTGTGCCATATGAAGGGCTCAGTGCTGGTCTCTGCTGCTGGCAAATTAGACACTCAGTAGTGGCTGTAGCCAGTTCATCCTTGATGAGTGGAAGTCCATGTTGCTGAGCCCATATGTAACCTCCATCCTTGCTATCATGGCCACTTTGTTCATGAGCCCACTGGGCTATGACAAGGGTGGCTGGGGAAAGAGGCTGAGTGGTGTTTACAGAATGGGTCATCCTATCCACTTGATTATTAAAATCCTCCTCTGCTGAGGTCACCCATTTGTGAGCACTTACATGTGATACAAATATCTTCACAGATTTTGACAATTCAGAGAGGTCCATCCACATACCTTTTCCCCAAATTTGTCACCAATTTTCCAGTCATGCTTCTTCCAAGTCCCTGATCATCCAGCCAAAACCATTTGATACAGCCATGAATCAGTACATAATCACACATTGGCCAATTGTCCTTCTGTGCAAAGTGCACAGAAAGGGGCACTGCTCAAAGTTCTGCACACTGGGAAAATTTCCCTTCACTGCTGTCCTTCAGGGATATCCTAAAAAGAGGCTGTAGTGTTACAGCTACCCACTTTTGGGTGGTGCCTGCATATCCTGCAGAACCATCTGTGAACCAGACCCTAGTCTTCTCTTCCTCTGTCAACTAATCCTAGGGAACTCCCCATGAGTTCATTGGTGCAGGCTGGGGGAGAGAAGGAAGGGTGGCAAGAGTGGTGTAACTTCCTTGTGCCTTCAGGACCTGCTTGAGCCCCATCATGTATATACCACTTCCATTTGATGATGGAATGCTGCTGTGCATATCCCACTTTATGGCTAGATGGGTCAGAAAGCACCCAGTTCATAATAGGCAATTCAGGTTGCATGGCAACTTGATGACCCGTAGTCAAATGTTCAGTTTCCACCAAAGCCCATTACCAAACAAAGAGCTATCTCTCAAAAGGAGAGTAGTTATCTTCAGAAGATGTCAGGGCCTTGCTCCAAAATCCTAGCAGCCTCCACTGTGATTCACCTATGGGAGTCTGCCAAAAGCTCCAAACAGCATCCCTATCTGCCACCAACACCTCAAGCACCATTGGATCTGCTGGGTCATATGGCCCAAGTGGCAGACCAGCTTGCACAGCAGCCAGGACCTGTTGCAGAGACTTCTTCTCTTCTGGACCCTACTGGAAGCATTTTGGGTCACTGAATAAATGGGCCAAACTAACATACCTAAATGAAGAATGTGTTGTCTCCAAAATCCAAACAGACCCGCTAGGCGTTGTGCCTCTTTCTTGGTTGTAGGAGGGTCCAAATGTAGCAACTTACTCTTTACCTTAAAAGGAATATCTTGACAGGCCCCACACCACTGGACCCCTAGAAATTTTTCTGAGATAGAAGTTCCCTTAATTTTAGTCAGATTTATCTCCCATTCTCTGACACACAAATGTCTCACCAATAAGTCCAGTGTGTTTGCTACTTCTTGCTCACTGGATCCAATCAGCATAATGTCATCAATGTAATGGACCACTGTGATATCTTGTGGAAGCGAAAAGCAATTAAGTTCTCTCCAAATAAGATTATGACACAAAGCCTAAGAGTTGATATACTCCTGAGGTAGGAGAGTAAAGGTATATTGCTGGCTTTGCCAGCTGAAGGCTTCTGGTGGGCCTTATGGACAGGAATGGAGAGAAAGGCATTTTACAAGTCAATGGCTGCACACCAGGTACCAGGAGATGTGTTAATTTGCTCAAGCAATGAAACCACACCTGGTACAGGAGCTGCAACTGGAGTCACCACTTGGTTAAGCTTATGATGATCCACTGTCATTCTTCAAGATCTATCTGTTTTCTGCACAGGCCAAATAGGAGAGTTGAATGCAGATGTGGTGGGAATCACCACCCCTGCGTCTTTCAAGTCCTTGATGGTGGCACTAATCTCCGCGGTCCCTCCAGGGATGCAGTATTGTTTTTGATTTATTATTTTTCGAGGTAGAGGCAGTTTTAATGGCTTCCATTCACCCTTTCCCACCATGATAGCCCCTACCCTACCAGTCAGGAAGCCAATGTGAGGGTTCTGCCAGCTGCTAAGTAAGTCTATGCCAATTACGCATTCTGGCACTGGGGAAATGACCACAGGATGAGCCCAGGAACCCCCTGGTCCCACTGTAAGGCATACCTGAGCTAAAACTCCATTAATTACCTGACCTCCATAAGCCTCTACTTTAACTGGAGAACAACAATGATGTTTTGGGTCCCCTGGAATCACGTCATCTCTGAGTGAGTGTCCAGTAGTCCCTGACATGTCTGATCATTTCCCTTTCCCCAATGCAGTTACCCTGGTAAAAAGGCCAGCAGTCTCCTTGGGGAAGTATGGGAGAAAGATTAACAGCATAAATTGTAGATAGTGTAGTGGGGTCCTTCCTCAAGGAGACCTAGCCTCCCCTTCATTCTAGGGGTTCTGGGTCTGGAAACTGGCTCAAGTCTGGAAATTGATTGAAGGGCCATGATTCTGTTTTTTATAATTCAAATTAGTCTTTTGTCCATTCAACCTGAAAGTTTTCTTCTAATATAAATTAAGTAGGAATACAGTAGGCTTCCCATCAATTTCACTTCTAGGAACACTGTGATTAATTAGCCAATGCCAGAGCTCTGCATGAGTCAGACTATTCTGATTGCTGCATTGCCTCTGCTGTCCATTACGGTAGCTATGACCACCTTGCTTTTGACAGTTCAGTGCCACCACTTGGCCCCTACCTCCTTGCAGTCCAATTATTCCCATTGTATTTAAATTTTATAGTTAAGTGACTGCAGTTCCCACTGTTAGATCTGATATACAGAGAAGAGTAATTACAGGGCTCTTCAAAGGTGCAGGTGCTGCCCTCACAAATCTATTTCACATAACATTGGTCGGGCGTATATTTTCTGGACCTTCCCAGCTGGGATGAGTAGGTCTAAAGTGACTAATCCACTCCACCATCCCAATCTCCCTAAGCCTTTGGATCCCTTCCTCTACATTAAAACAAGGGAGATCAGTCATTTCCAGCTTGCTCACAGTGGGCCATCTTTTAACCCATATTTCAGCTAATTAAGCAAATAAACTATTAGAACCTTTTCCAACTCCCTGAGCTGCAACATTAAATGCAGAATCCCTACTTAGTGAGCCCAAATAAATCAATTCAGTCTGATCCAACTCTATATCCCTTCCACCATTAACCCACACCCTTAATATCCATTCCCATGCCTGATCTTCAGATTTCTGTTTATATAAATTACAGAACTCAAGTAGTTATTTTCAGGTGTAGGGCACCTCCTCATGGGTCATACTCTGAACCTCACCTCTGGGAGCCTGCTGGTACTTTAGTCTAATTATAGATCTAGAAGCAAATAGGGGTGTTGGGGGCAGTTCCCGAGGAGAATCAACATTATCTTGCCTGGCAACTGCCTCAGGAGAGGACATCACTATTGCCTCAGGCAATACAGGGCTTATGTCCTCAGAGATGGAAAAGCTGATGGCAGCATTCTTCAGGGAGGGGATGTTGCCACTGCTGGGGATGTGGAAGCTGTTTCTTCTGTCAAGAATGGTTCATCAGAGTTTACAAGCTCAGTGTCCCCAGCTTTAACAGGGTCCTCCCACATATCCTCATTCCAAGTTGCAGGGTCCCATTCTTTTCCAATCAATGCCCTCACTTTAACAGTAGACAACTGGCGAGGCTGCGCATGGACCTTTCATTGCAGGTCAGCCACTTGAATGATACAAGCTTGTATCTGATTTTCCACAATTTCAGCTCTTTCTTTACGGGAGATAAGACTCTGGCTCAGGACAATCTTAGAAGATTTGAGGCTCAGTATCTGTTTCTGAAGCTGGGAGTTGGAATCCGTGAGTTGATCATTTTC
Source organism: Piliocolobus tephrosceles (assembly GCF_002776525.5). NCBI lineage: Eukaryota > Metazoa > Chordata > Mammalia > Primates > Cercopithecidae > Piliocolobus > Piliocolobus tephrosceles. Next base: position 57,101,249 of record NC_045448.1, on the reverse strand, counting down.
TTTCATCACTTTGTCTTGTGAACTTAGGAGCAACCAACCAACCAGCTTCATCTTGTTCCTTGGTTCTCCACATATGGTCAAAGTTACCATGTACAGAGTCACCAAACTGCTTGCTTCTCACAAGTGGTGAATCAGGAATGTCAAATGCATTTATTAACTCTCTAGACAGTTCAGGCCAAGGACTATCAGTGTTCTCTATACTATTAGAAGTAGAATCCTTAGCATTTTGAGGTCCAATCATATTAAGCAGCCAACTCCAGAAACCCCCAAACCAATGAAAGAACCCCATCTTTAATATTCTGTTTCTCTAGAACCATTCCTGGTACCAAAATCTGTATTAGGGTTCTCTACAGGTACAGAACTAATAGGATAGATATATATATATTAGGATATATATCTATATCGATATGGAGTTTATTAAGAAGTATTCATTCACACAATCACAAGGTCCCACAATAGGCTGTCTGCAAGCTGAGGAGAAAGGAAGCCAATCCAAGTCCCAAAGTTGAAGAACTTAGAGTCCGATGTTCGAGGGCATGAAGCTTCCAGCACAGGAGAAAGATGTAGGCTGGGAGGCTAAGCCAGTCTAGCTTTTTAATGCTCTTCTGCCTGCTTTATATTCACTGGCAGCTGATGAGATGTTGCCTACCCAGATTAAGGGTGGGTCGGCCTTTCCCAGCCCACTGACTCAAATGTTAATCTCCTTTGACAACACCCTCACAGACACACCCAGGACCAATACATTGCATCCTTCAATCCAATCAAGTTGACACTCAGTATTAACCATCACAATAGTGGAACAGCATAATCAGATTTTTATGTTAGAAAGATGATTTTAAATGACCATATAGAAAATGGACCACAAGAGCAATAAGAGCGACTAATGATAAGGGACAACATAACTAGTCACACGTAATTTTTAAAATATACACTCAACACTTTTACTCCTGCTAGGACACTTACAATCTCAGGTAACTGGGCAGCCAACCAATGACCACAATAGGTTAAAAGGTAGAAATGTTGCCACCTCAGCATCATCCTACAGGACTGAATCCCAAGCCCCTCCCTCTCTTTTTCATTATATCTTCCATTAAACTTGGATCTGATTTCATTGCTCTGAAGCAAAAGGAAAGTCCTAATCTAGCTATTTTTTATTTCCAGTGGTATCAGACAGGATAAACTCAACCAGGTGCATCCAGCACTTTGGCATAAATCAGCCATGCCCATGGGGAGAACAGGAGACAGAATATGGGCAAGACTGGTGTTGGAAAAAAAATGATACAAGAAAGTTTCATATTTCATGATTAGAATGAATAGCAAGAGGACAATCCCACAGGCAAGGGATGTTACTGTATGCCTAGTCACACCCACGGTGTCCAGCACATAGCAGTATTTCAGTAAATGTTGAAAGGGATAAAATACTAAAAAAAAGGAAGAAAGAGGGGATGAAAGTGAAAGGAAAGAAGGAAGGAGGAGAGGAAAGGAAGAGGAGAGGAAGCAAAACAAAATATAAATTTCATTGTGGGGACTGACAATCATTTAGCAAATTATATTAAGTAAACTCACAAAGGGGCAAATTCAGAAAGCTACAAGTTCTAAAGAGGCTCCATTTTACATATAAAACCATGATTACAATCAGATTATTTTTCTGTAGTTTAAGGTTTCCATGATGAACATAGATGTTGACAGTTTAGCCCTCAAGGGAAATTCAGGGAGCCAGAAATTGCTCACTCAACTGTGACACCACTGACAAAGATCTAAAAAGAGTAGAACATTTGGTGAAGGAAAAATCACTGGATTCACAAACGCTCTGATGTGATCAACAGTATTTTCTGATATGCAGAGAGCACATGTCCAAGAGACGGACAAGATGAGCTCCCACAAGGCTGAAGATATCAGCTGTGAAATCTCCCAGTCACTTCATCTTGGCTTGCCTTGACTGCTAGTTAGCAATCCCCAAGGAATATATCATTAAAGTTGATAGACGCATAGTTTGTATTGGTATATACTAAGGAAAATATTATACTGAACCGCTTCCTCTTCACTTCAGGTTGCTGTATCAGCAGCAGAATCCTTTTCAGCTGCCTGAAATTTGAAACAGTGATTTTAGTGTTGTTTGTATTTCCAGAGAGTTTGTGGCCTTTGTGAAGAAAGTTGAAAGCATGTGAGTAAATGTGCTGAAATTGTATTGTCATTTAAAAATTCAATACATAAGGAGATCGGACTTGTACAATATATGTCAACTTGACAGGAGCTAAATTTGCAGTTCTCTGGCCAGCCAGTACAGCTCTTTCACAAGTCTACAAGCCCATTCTATCAAGCTCATTAACCTTTTAGCTAGTTTTAAAACCCACAAAAAAACTCATTTACAAAATTGAATAGGCTAGGTACTGAAAGCCCTGGTCTTGTATTGTCTGGAACTTATTTTAGGGGAGGATGGTTTTATATACAGTCCTTTCTAAAAATAAATTTGGAGCAGTCAATTCTTGCTTTTCTTTTTAATGTTTCAATCTCCTTTAAGATGGGAAGCAATTTGCTATAGTGTTAAGAGCATAAGCTTTATAGTTGGAGAACCTAGGTTTGATTCCCAAATTTGCCACTCACTAAGCTAAAAGATGTTGGCCGAGTTGCTAAGCATGTACCTTTCTTCTCTCATTAGTAAAATAGAAATAGCAATACTACCTACATAACATAAAAAGTATCATTGGGAACATTAAGTGCATTAGCCCATGGAAATTTCTTATAACATAGCCAGGCTGACGGTAAGCACTCAAGTCAAGAAACATCAAGTATAATGATTGTATTTAACACTAGTGATAATATTCAATACCATTTTTGCCAATCATTAGATGTTAATGTCCCCAGCTTCCTATACACTAAGTCATCTATTTGCGTCCACATTTTTTTGACTCTCCCTCAGTTCCATACTAATTTACTTGTCATTTCCAAAACTTTCAGAGCAACCAATTTAAGTCTTATTTGACAACAGCCTGCAATAAGAAATACATTTTATATCGCAATGTAGTAAATATACATATGACTCTACCTTCCACCCCCCACACACATATATACACCACAAAACCCCACACATTTTCACAAAACAATATTTATCATTAATATATATGATAGACTTGATATGTTCCATTTATGCACTTCTACGTAAAAAGAAATACTGTGTATGGTTTATTAAACTGATTTCATAATCTATAACTAAATGATGGCACAAAGTTTGAAAACCAATTTTCTAAAGGAAAAGGGCTAATCAGATGAATTGCTATGATCAAAGGGTGATGTTAAGTAATGAATTCTCCTAGCCTTGGGATTACAGGCATGTGCCACCACACCCAGCTAATTTTGTATTTTTAGTAGAGATAGGGTTTCACCATGTTGGTCAGGCTGGCCTCGAACTCCTGACCTCAGGTGATCCACCTGCCTCAGCCCCCAAAATTTCTGGGATTACAGACATGAGCCACCACACCCAGCCTTGAGGTGAGTTCTAAAGGGTAATTTGGAAATGGCATTATAGGATGAGGTAGAAAATATATCCAAAGGCACAATGGTAGAAATGGCATGACAGGACATCAGATTTCAACATGTAAAGAGCTTTAAACTAATTGCTTCCATTCTTATAACAGAAAAGAAAAAAATAACTGGGAAAACTGAAAATCAGTGACTTTTCTTAGACCCATCAGAAATCTCAGGCCTTAGATCAAATCGTCACCCTCAAATCTGGAGACACAGGGGGATCCAGAGAGTCAGAGGTGAGATTTGTTCACCTGAGGAAGCAGCCACTGGAGTCATAACCTGGAAGGAAGACTAAAATAGTAATTTTGATGAATTACAGGAAGCTGAATGTGGACTAGCTTTGGAGTGAAAATCTTGGTGCTGCAGTCTTGAGGGAATCTTTATACTTTCGTGGGCTTTATCTTCAGGAATCCCACTAGCTTCTCATAGTAAATATCCAATAAAATTTCCTGTGGCTCTGGTGGGTTGGATGGTGGGCAAAGAAGAGAATAGTTGTGAAATAAGCCCAGAGTCTACTCTACAAGTCCATAATCAAGACCTGCTCTCCAGGTTAAAAATGCTTTGCCCGAATCTTATCCAGGATGAGAGGAGGGAATTTCTCCTAATTCAGCCCCTTCCATTCTCCTGTCTCACCTAAGGGAAAAATCACTCAACAGGGGTCAGAGCTTCAAGTAAATAGATAAGAAATGTTTCTGGTAGGAAAAGAAGTAGAGGGATAGAAGATGGGGTTGGGGTGCTGTACTCTTTGAAAATCACTTGTGAAGGTTACAGCCTCGAGAGCCCACTAAATGCTGAGATATAACCAGAAAATTATAGAACATTTCTATTCCCCAACACTGTACTATTCAACAGAGACCCAGAATAATAATAATGGGTTGCAGCTGAAAGAGTAGTAAGACATGGATTTTCTCTGAGGGAGAGTAGTTAGGGAAGCCAAAGTCAAGTCGAGATAAAAATGAGAACACAAGAGAAGTCAAAACCCCTGGCACCTACAGCTACAACAAACATTAAACCCAGACCAATTCTTAGCCAGATTAGCATAAACTCTCATACTGACGGCTTATTTACCTCAGCTCCTATAATCTGGTACATGTCAACATTTCAACCAAAAAAAATTGCAAGACATGGCAAAAGGCAAGGAAAACACAATCTGAATAGACAAATTAATCATCAGAACTAGAATCAGATTTCACTTAGATGTTGGAATTATCAGAAAGGAATTTAAAATAACTGTTATTAAAGGGTTAAGGAACCTAATGGAAAAAATGAAAATGCAAGACCAGATGGGTAATATAAGAGAGAGATTGCAAAGACTTGGAATCAACCCAAATGTCCATCAGTGACAGGCTGGATTAAGAAAATGTGGCACATATACACCATGGAATACTATGCAGCCACAAAAAAAGATGAGTTTGTGTCCTTTGGAGGGACATGGATGCAGTTGGAAACCATCATTCTCAGCAAACTATCGCAAGAACAGAAAATCAAACACCGCATGTTCTCACTCATAGGTGGGAATTGAACAATGAGATCACTTGGACACAGGAAGGGGAACATCACACACTGGGGCCTACAGGGCCTATTGTGGGGAGGGGGGAGGTATTACATTAGGAGATATACCTAATGTAAATGACGAGTTAATGGGTGGAGCACACCAACATGGCACATGTATACATATGTAACAAACTTGCACATTGTGCATATGTACCCTAGAACATAAAGTAGAATTAAAAAAAAAAAAAAAAAGAGAGAGAGATAAAAACCCTTTCTCAGACAAACATGCATTAAAATAATTCATACACAGCAGACCTGCCCTGCAAGAAATTTTAAAAGAAGTTCTTTAGGCAGGACATAAATAATGTAGATCAGGAGCTTGGATCTACATAAATAAAAAGTATGAGAAATAGAATAAATGAATGTAACAAAATTTTTATTTATTAATTGACCTAAAAGATAACTGTTTGTTAAAAGCGATAATAGCAACAATGTATTGGGTCATTATAGCATATGGATAGGTGAAACGAATTGCAGGAAGTTCACAGGAACTGAAAGGAAGAACTGGGAATACTTTCTTATAAAGTATCTACACAACATGTGAAGTTGTACAGTGTTATTTGAAAGTGGATTAGGCTATAGTTTTTTTTTGTTTGTTTGTTTGTTTTTTGAGATAGAGTCTCGCTCTGTCGCCCAGGCTGGAATGCAGTGGCCCGATTTCAGCTCACTGTAAGCTCTGCCTCCCGGGTTCATGCCATTCTCCTGCCTCAGCCTCCCGAGCAGCTGGGACTACAGATGCCCTCCACCTCGCCCAGCTAGTTTTTTGTATTTTTAGTAGAGACAGGGTTTCACCGTGTTAGCCAGGATGGTCTCGATCTCCTGACCTCGTGATCCGCCCGTCTCGGCCTCCCAAAGTGCTGGGATTACAGGCTTGAGCCACCGCGTCCGGCCTAGGCTATAGGTTTTTAAAGCTGCATATTGTAAACTCCAAGGCAGCCACTAAATATTTTTAAATGTTTCATGAATATTGATGCAAAACTTCTCAATAAAATATTAGCAAATTAAACTCAACAATGTACAAAAAGAATTATATGCCACAATCTTGCATGTTCTACTCCAGGCATATAAGGCTGATTCAACAGCGTTTAAACATTTAAAAAATAAATATAATTCATCATATCAACACACAAAAGAATAAAACTATGTGATCACATCAACAGATTCAGAAAAAGCATGTGTAAAATTCCACTCCTATCCATGATAAAAACTCCCAACAAACTAGAAATAGAGCTGAACTTCCAAAACTTGTTCTAAAAATTTGTTTTTTAAACCTACATCTATTATAACACCCAACAGTGACAAACTGGCACATTCCCTTTAAGACTGGGAATAAGGCAAGAATATCCCCTCTCACAATTATTATTCATCATTTTACTGGAAATCCTAACTAACGCAATAAGAAAAGAAAAGGAAATAAGATGTACAGATTAGGATACATGACTGACTATGTAGAAAATCTAAATGAATTAACAACAATAAAATTTCCTGGAACCAATAAGCAATGATAGCAAGGGTGCTGGACAATGAGATTAATAAACAAAATTCAATTGCTTTCCTGCATACTAGCAGTGAACAAGTGAAATTTGACATGAAAAACAGCATTTACATCAGCACCCATCAAAAAAATTAAATAATTATTTATAAAGCTAACAATAAGATCTGTATTATGAAAACTATAAAACTATGATGAAAGCAATCAACAAAGATCTAAAAAAAAAAATCTGCACACAAATGTTTATAACAGTTTTATTCATAATTACCCAAAATTGAAAGTAATAAAGATGTGTTTCTTTACATCAAATTTCAATTACACACTTCTGGTACATTCACAAAATTTAATATCATTTGCTGATAAAAATAAATGTGTTAGCAAGCTATGAAAAAACTTAAAGAACTTAAGAAGGACTTTAAGTGCATATTGCTAAGTAAAAGATGTTCGTTTGAAAAGCCTGCACCCTGTATAATTCCAACTATATGATATTGTATAAAAGGCAAAACTATAGAGACAATAAAAGGATTGGAAGTAGCCAGGAGTTCCATTATGGACAGGAGAAAGAGGGGAGAGATACATAGATGAATCACAGGGGATTTTAGGGCACTGAAATTATTCTGTATGATACTATGATGGTGGATATATGACATTATGTATTTGTCAAAATTCATAGAATGTACAACCCAAAATTGAACCCTACAATAAACTGTGAAATGTAGTTAATAATGTCTCTAAAAGTTAATAAAGTCTCTAAAACTAATAAAATAAGATATAGATATTGTCAGTTTGGATTAAATAAAAACTGAGATTCAACTGCATGTTGTCTATAAGAAACATAAGAAATATCTTAAATATAAAGATTCAGATGGGTTCAAAGTACAGATATGGAGAAAAATATATCATGCTAACTCCAATCAAAAGAAATTTGGGGTAATTATATTACTTTCAGACAAATCAGACATTGAAACAAAGAAAATTATCAGAATAGAGACAGTACAGAATGATTAAGGGATCAATTCTCTAAAAAGACATAATCCTGTGTATGCACTTTTCAAAACAGCATAAAAAACACAAGAAGCAAAACCAGATAAAACTGCAAAAAGAAATAGATGAATCTATTCTTCCAGCTGGAGACTTCAACATATCTCTGTCAGTAATTGATAGAGCAAGCAGGCAGAAAATCAGTAAAGATATAGATGACCTGAATAGCACTATCAATGTGATCTACTTGACATTCATAGAATACTCCTTCCAATGTCAAAATACACATTGTTTTCAGGCATACATGAAACATGCATCAAAACAAACCACATTCTGGGCCATAAAGCATACACTGACAAATTTAAAAGAATAAAAGCCATGCAAAGTATGTTCTCAGGACTCAATGAATTAAACTAGAAATCAGTAACAGAAAGGTAGCTGGAAAATCACTGAATATTTGAAAAATAGACAACACACACCTATTAACTCATGAGTCAAAAATGAAACCTCAAAAAAATTTCACTTGTCCAAAATGGCATAAAAAGTGCATTGAACTCTAGTGTATGTTGTCATATGAGAATGATAGGAAGTAGGTCTGGGGAATGGACAGAGCTCATAATATAAAAGGTCTTCCAGATCATAAGGAAAATGTTAGTCTTTATTCTCTAAGTGAACTTGTATCATTGATGTCACTGAGATCATATATGCAGTTTAGAACAATATCTACCAGATATACACACCGACCTATCAGCTACAGAGTAGGCCAGATATTATAATTCTGAACTAAGGCTGAGGCAGCATGATTGGAAAGAAAGAATGCCAAATGATAACCAGGAGGTATAACCAACAGAACCTCACACTCCAGTATGAGTTGAAGATAAAGAAAATGGAAAGTGATTCTCTGGTTTAGGCCACTAGACAGATGATGATGCTATTTACTGACAGAGGAAGTGAAAACGTTTGTTTTTAACACAAAGATATTAATTTTTAATAACTTAAGTAAAAAAATGGCTATTGTATTGATCAGCTGGTAATCAATTTATTCTCATTGTAAGGATTCTAAAAGACTTATTTTGAAATTCTCAAGGGTCCCTTCCAAGATGGCCGAATAGCAACAGCTCTGGTCTGCAGCTCCCAGCGAGATCAACGCAGAAGGAGGGTGATTTCTGAGCTTCCAACTGAGGTACCTGGTTCATCACATTGGGACTGGTTGGACAGTGGGTGCAGCCCACGGAGGGTGAGCTGAAGCAGGACGGGGCATGCCTCACTTGGGAAGTGCAAGAGGTGGGGGGGATTTCCCTTTCCCGGCCAAGGGAAGCCATGACAGACCGTACCTGGAGAAACAGTATACTGCTGACCAAATACAGTCTTAGCAACCAGCAGACCAGGAGATACCCTCCCATGCCTGGTTCAGTGGGTCCCATGCCAATGGAGGCTTGCTCACTGATAGCACAGCAGTCTGAGATCTACCTGCAATGCTACAGCTTGACAGGGGTAGGGGCATCTGCCACTGCTGAAGCTTGAGTAACTCACAGTGTAAACAAAGTGGCCTGGAAGCATGAACTGGGCAGAGCCCAGCACAGCTCAGCAAGGCCTACTGTCTTTATAGATTCCACCTCTGGGAGCAGGGCATAGTAGAACAAAAAGCAGCAGATTCTGCAGACTTCAATGTCCCTGACAGCTCTGAAGAGAGCAGTGGTTCTCTCAGCATGGCATTCAAGCTCTGAGAACAGACAGACTGCCTCCTCAAGTGGGTCCCTGACCCCCGTGTAGCCTGACTGGGAAACACCTCCCAGTAGGGGCCAAGAGACACCTCAAACAGGTGAGTGCCCCTCTGGGACAAAGCTTCCAGAGGAAGGATCAGGCAGCAATATTTACTGTTCTACAGCCTCCACTGATGATATCCAGGCAAACAGGGTCTGGAGTGGATATCCAGCAAACTCCAACAGACCTGCAGCCAAGGGGTCTGACTGTTAGAAGGAAAACAAACAAACAGAAAGGAATAGCATCAACATCAACAAAAAGGACATCCACACCAAAACCCCATCTGTAGGTCACCAAAATCAAAGATCAAAGGTAGGTAAAAACACAAAGATGGGGAGAAATCAGAGCAGAAAAGCTGAAAATTCCAAAAAACAGAGCACCTCTTCTCCTCCAAAGGATTGCAGCTCCTCACCAGCAATGGAACAAAGCTGGACAGAGAATGAGTTTGATGAGTTGACAGAAATAGGCTTCGAAGGTCATTAATATCAAACTTCTCCGAGCTAAATGAGCATGTTCGAACCCATCACAAAGAAACTAAAAACCTTGAAAAAATGTTAGATTAATTGCTAACTAGAATTAACAGTGTAAAGAAGACCTTAAATGACCTGATGGAGCTGAAAACCACAGCACGAGAACTTTGTGACCCATGAACAAGCTTCAATAGCCAATTCGATCAAGTGGAAGAAAGGATATCAGTGATTGAAGACTAAATTAATGAAATAAGTTGAGAAGACAAGATTAGAGAAAAAAGAGTGAAAAGGAATGAACAAAGCCTCCAAGAAATATGGGACTACATGAAAAGACCAAATATACGGTTGATTGGTGTACTGGAAAGTGATGGGGACAATGGAACCAATTTAGAAAACGCTCTGCAGGATATTATCCAGGAGAATTTCCCTAACCTAGCAAGGCAGGCCAACATTCAAAATCAGGAAACACAAAGATACTTCTTGAGAAGAGCAACCTCAAGACACATAATTGTCAGATTCACCAAGGTTGAAATGAAGAAACAAATGTTAAGGGCAGCCAGAGAGAAAGGTCTGGTTACCCACAAAGGGAAGTCCATCAGACTAACTGCAGGTCTCTCCACAGAAACCCTGCAAGCCAGAAGAGAGTGGGAGTCAATATTCAACATTCCTAAAGAGAAGAATTTTCAACCCAGAATCTCATACCCAGCCAAACTACGCTTCATAAGTGAAGGAGAAATAAAATACTTTACAGACAAGCAAATGCTGAGAGATTTTATCACCACGAGGCCTGCCTTATGAGAGCTCCTGAGGGAAGCACTAAACATGGAAAGGAAGAACCAGTACCAGCCACTGCAAACAACATGCCAAATGGTAAAGACTATTGATGCTATGAAAAAACTGCATCAATTAATGGACAAAATAACCAGCTAACATCATAATGACAGGATCAAATTTACACATAACAATATTAACCTTAAATGTAAATGGGCTAAATGCCCCAATTAAAAGACACAGGCTGACCAACTGGATAAAGAGTCAAGACCCATCAGTTTGCTGTATTCAGGAGACCCATCTCATGTGCAAAGATGCACATAGGCTCAAAATAAAGGGACGGAGGAAGATCTACCAAGCAAATGGAAAGCAAAACAAAAGCAGGGGTTACAATCCTAGTCTCTGATAAAACAGACTTTAAACCAACAAAGATCAAAAGAGACAAAGAAGGCCATTAAATAATGGTAAAAGGATAAATTCAACAAGAAGAGCTAACTATCCTAAATATGTATGCACCCAATACAGGAGCACCCAGATTCATAAAGCAAGTCCTTAGAGATGTACAAAGAAACTTAGACTCCCCAATAATAACAATGGGAGACATTAACACCCCACTGTCAATATTACACAGATCAACGAGACAGAAGGTTAACAAAGATATCCAGGACATGAACTCAGCTCTGGACCAAGCAGACCTAATAGACATCTACAGAACTCTCCACCCCAAATCAACAGAATATACATTCTTCTCAGCACTACACTGCATGTATTCTAAAATTGACCACATAATTGGTAGAAAAACACTCCTCAGTATATGTAAATAATATAAATCACAACAAACTGTCTCTCAGACCACAGGGCAATCAAATTAGAACTCAAGATTAAGACACTCACTCAGAACTGCACAACTACATGGAAACTGAACAACCTGCTCCAGAATGACTTCTGGGTAAATAACGAAATGAAGGCAGAAATAAAGATGTTCTTTGAAACCAATTAGAACAAAGCCACAATGTAGCAGGATCTCTGGGACACATTTAAAGCAGTGTGTAGAGGGAAAGTTATAGCACTAAATGCCCATGAGAGAAAGCAGGAAAGATCTAAAATTGATACCCTAACATCACAATAAAAGAACTAGAAAAGCAAGAGCAAACAAAATCAAAAGATAGCAGAAGGCAAGAAATAACTAAGATAAGAGAAGAACTGAAGGAGATAGACACACAAAAAACCCTTCAAAAAATCAATGAGTCCAGGAGCTGGGTTTTTGAAAAGATCAACAAAATAGATAGACTTCTAGCAAGAATAAGAAAGAAGAAAAGAGAGAAGAAACAAATAGATGCAATAAAAAATAATAAAGAGGATATCACCACCAATCCCACAGAAATACAAACTACCATCAGAGAACACTATAAACACCTCTATGCAAATAAACTAGAAAATGTAGACACGATGGACAAATTCCTGGACACATACACCATCCCAAGACTAAACCAGGAAGAAGTTGAATCTCTAATAGACCACTAACAGGTTCTGAAACTGGGGCAATAATTGATAGCCTACCAACCAAAAATGTCCAGTACCAGATAGAATCACAGCCGAATTCTACCAGAGGTATGAAGAGGAACTAGTAAAATTTCTTCCGAAAATATTTCAATCAATAGAAAAAGAGGGAGTCCTCCCTAACTCATTTTATGAGACTAGCATCATCCTGATACCAAAGCCTGGCAAAGACAAAACAAAAAAAAAGAGAATTTTAGGCCAATATCCCTGATGAACATTGATGTGAAAATCCTCAATAAAATACTGCAAACCAAATCTAGCAGCACATCAAAAAGCTTATCCACCATGATCAAGTGGGCTTCATCCCTGGGATGCAAGGCTGGTTCAACATATGCAAATCAATAAATGTAATCCATAACATAAACAGAACCAAAGACAAAAGCCACATGATTATCTCAATAGATGCAGAAAAGGCCTCGACAAAATTCAACAGCCCTTCATACTAAACACTCTCAATTAACTAGGTATTGATGGAATGTATCTGAAAATATTAAGAGCTATTTATGACAAACCCACAGCCAATATCATACTGAATGGGCAAAAACTGGAAGCATTCCCTTTGAAAACTGGTATAAGGCAATGATGCCCTCTATCACCACTCCTATTCAACATAGTGTTGGAAGTTTTGAACAGGGCAATCAGGCAAGATAAAGAAATAAAGAGCATAAAGAGCATTCAATTAGGAAAAGAGGAGATCAAACTGTCTCTGTTTGCAGATGACATGATTGTATATTTAGAAAACCCCATCATCTCAGCCCAAAATCTCCTTAAGCTGATAAGTAACTTCAGCAAAGTCTCAGGATACAAAATCAATGTGCAAAAATCACATGCATTCCTATACACCAATAATAGAGAGCCAAATCATGAGCGAACTCACATTCACAATTACTAGAAAGAGAATAAAATACCTAGGAATCCAACTTACAAGGGATGTGAAGGACTGCTTCAAAGAGAACTACAAATCACTGCTCAATAAAATAAAGAGGACACAAACGTATGGAAGAACATTCCATTCTCATGGATAGGAAGAATCAATATTGTGAAAATGGCCATATTGCCCAATGTAATTTGTAGATTCAATGCTATCCCCATCAAGCTACCACTAACTTTCTTCACAGAATTGGAAAAACTACTTTAAACTTCATATGGAACCAAAAAAGAGCCCGCATAGCCAAGACAATCCTAAGGCAAAAGAACAAAGCTGGAGGCATCATGCTACCTGACTTCAAACTGTGCTACAAATCTACAGTAACCAAAACAGCATGGTACTAGTACCAAAACAAATAGCTAGATCAATGGAACATAAGAGAGGCTTCAGAAATAACCCCACACATCTACAGCCATCTGATCTTTGACAAACCTGACAAAAACAAGCAATGAAGAAAGGATTCCCTGTTTAATAAATGGTGCTGGGAAAACTGAGTAGCCATATGTAGAAAGCTGAAGCTGGATGCCTTCCTTACACCTTACACACAAATTAACTCAAGATGGATTAAAGACTTAAATGTAAGACCTACCACCATAAAAACCCTAGAAGAAAACTTAGGCAATACCAATCAGGACATAGGCATGGGAAAAAACGTCATGACTGAAACACAAAAAGCAAGTCTCTGGTATGTCTTTATTAGCAGTGTGAGAACAAACAAATACATTCACAAAGCCATGTGACAACCAGTTATCTAATTTTAGAATCTTTTCACCACCCCCGCTCCACAAAAATTATACCCTTTAGTGTTATACCCCATTTCCCTCTCTTCCTAGCCCTAGGCAACTACTAATCTACTTTGTCTCCATTGACTTGCCTATTCCAGCAATTTTATATAAATGAAATTATATGATGTGTAGTCATGTATTTTTTATTTCTTTTTCACTTAGCATGCTCTCAAATTTCATCCATGTTATAACATATGTCAATACTTTATTTACTTTTACTGCCAAACAATATTTCACATATAATAATCTACTTTTATTGTCAAATGATATTTTATTACATGTGAAATATCGTTTGGCAATAAAACAATACCACATTTTGTTTATCCATTATTCAGTTAATGGACACTTGGATTGTTTTCTCTTTTCGCTATTATGGATAAAGCTAATAGAAACATTATATTCAAAATTTTGCATGATGTTTTTTACTTACTATTGGTCATGTATCTAGGAGTGGAATAACCTAATTTTAGAATGGGCAAGAAATTTGAATAGATATAGAAATGACAAAAAAAGCACATGAAAAGATGCTTAACATCATTAGTCATGAGGCAGTGTAAATCAAAATCACAATGAGATACCTCCTCATATACACTATATACCACCATAAGGGAGAGAGACCTAATGTCTACATTGTTACTGATGTTACTATATTGTTACAGAATTATTTTTTCTAAGAATGTTCATAGTAGCAAGTTTCTATCCCTTGAAGTTATACTGAACATATATCATAAGAAGACAATATTCTATTGAGCAATACTGGCTTTATTGTAGCAAAAATATTTTAACATGTAATTTCACTTTTACAAAATTAATTTATTTGAAAACAAAACAAAAAATACATAGAACAGTTTAACAAACCCCATGTGCCCACTTCCCAGAATTGAAACAGTAAGATTAAATTATATTTTTTAAAAAATCTTATTGGTGGATGTAAAAACAATGCTAAAGGTATTTTCTTTGTATAAATCTCAAAATATATTCCTTTAGAGACAGAAAGGAATCAAATTCTAGTTGAACACTTGGGTCATACAACTTACCTGTGTCCAATTGCACTTGTGATGTGCATGTGAATCTCCAAATGTCATAATATATCAGGGACCATTAAAACAACCCTTAAAACTGACATACAAACTTTTGGCTATGAAGAAAAGATTATTATAGCCTTCTGTGTCCCTGACTTTAAAACACATAATAATATGATCAGAAAAGATAACCCCGAAGTTCATATAGAAAGGTCATGTGCAAGAAAACCAATACCAATAGATAAGGAATTAGTAGTTCTTTATTATGCCTATTCTACCTGAGAGGCCTTTTGTAGGTCTATTACTCTATCTTAATTTCAGTATCTGCATAAGTAAAATGAAATCTTTGTGTTGAATTACCCATAAAATCACCATCTCTTCTAAAAATATATGATTC
Organism: Piliocolobus tephrosceles; assembly: GCF_002776525.5. NCBI lineage: Eukaryota > Metazoa > Chordata > Mammalia > Primates > Cercopithecidae > Piliocolobus > Piliocolobus tephrosceles. The sequence goes on along the minus strand of NC_045448.1, from coordinate 57,086,000 downwards.
TACCTATGCTTTTATTTCAGAGTATTCAAAGAATTCTAAAAATACATGCCTCAAAAATTTTTTAAAAAACATCCTTTTAAGGAGTATTGTCCATAAGCTTTATTAAAAAAAAAAAAAAACTTACCAAGTTTCTACTGTAGATGGCTTTTTCTGAAATAGTTGGAGGAATGACAAGCAGAACAAATCTGAGCAATGCAAATCCATGTCATGCATCAGTACAATTGGTTTTTATTACTGTTCTATTTTTTATTATTTTACTTCACAAAAAAGCCTGAAAGTTCAGCCAGTATTAGAAGCATTCCAATTTATTTGATTGGACAATAAATGATTATATGGCTGATATTTTAAAGACCAGCACAAACATCACAAGCTACAACCAGCTCACTCCTGATAAGCAGAATAACATTTTCTGAATTTATGCAAGCCACGGAAAAAACTGAAAGATGCCAATTAAGAAATCATTTCAATCTTGTAGCTGCACAGTATATTAAAATATATGGAACTTGGAATCAAATAAGAGCATTTGTGAATAATAAAGGTTTGGAATATCCTAAGGTAGGAAACACCTTATTAAAAAAGGACTCCTCTCTACAAATTTAAGCATGAAAAAAATATATATATAAAACAAAGTGATAATAGATTGGATTGTTTTAAGCCAAAGCTTAACAATTAACCCTGTGTCTCATAAAGCAAAGCATTTTGTAAATGCTAGCCACCAGTAATGCATCATGTCAAGTCCTAGAAAAGCATTAAACTAATTTAAATCCTTGGCATTTGGCCTTCTTAATTGAGCATTTCATTTATTCATATCCCAATTAAGTAGCTTTAACCACCTCTCTGGGTATTATTCATCCTTTAATAATGATACAGGAAGAGTAGAGCAAGGAAGATTCTTATTCATAGGAATAAATATACACACATATGATGTCTTTCATTAATGAATGCCAGTAGTAATACTCATCACTGATATAGGGTACACAGTTAATGCTGATCTATGTTAAGTTTCACTTTGGTCAAGGATTTATGTAAAGTCCCAGGAGTGCCTTCTGTTTCAGAGAAGAAGCTGTTTTTCATTCATGGCAGTATTTTCAGCCTCCAGCATGGAAAAGTGGTTCACATATTGATACTGCTGTCAGAGTCAGAACATAGAAGGTGAGTCCCGTGACCGAATACTTCTATTAAAAAAGGTCCCTACATCATAAGTTTTTTAGTATAACCCCAAATATATTTATATGCATAAAAACCTAATCCAAATATTAGTGAGGTTGCAGACTTAGAGTTTGTTCACCATTTTCCCCCTTAGTGACCCATGTAAGCATCTCTTTAGAACAGTTATTCTCAACCAGAAGCAATTTTGCCCTCCCCGGGGACAGCTGGCAATATTTGGAGACATTTTGGGTTTGAGTTGTCACAACTGTGTGGGTGGATACTACTGGCATCCAGTGGATCGAGGCAAGCACAAGACAGGCCCAGAAACAAAGAATTACCCAGCCCAAAATCAATAGCACCAAGGTTGGGAAATCCTACTCTGGAAGAATAAACTGTGTATAAGTATGTAACAGGCAAGCAGAAGGGCCTGGAAGGTGCGAGATTGTCTGTCATTTTAGAAGGGAGATGGGGAGGGGCTCAAGAGGTTATTTTTTGTGAGGCTGTACTTTTTCCAGAAGTACAAGCAAATTTTAGACTACTTGATTGTACCCAAGAATGTGTTTGATTCAATAGATGATAAAAGCAAAAGTCTTCAATAATAAATGGAATAACAACAAATGACCTTCAAGACTCCCTCACGACCTTGATAATCTGTGATCAAAGTACTATACTATTCATATAAAGATAAATTCTTTCTGTAATTTCCCCTGTATCAAACAAGATACTGGTTGTGATTGCTAAAAATGCGTATCAGAAGTACTGTGAAATGTCTGATTATAATTTTGCAAACATTATCCATATAAAATTTATGAAAGGTATACTTTCATACAAGGAAAGGATAATCACACCTTTGAATCTTTCCCTCTTCTACTATTAAGCTCTCATTTGCTTTTTGTTTGGTTTCTTTTTTATTTATATTTCAACTGATGAATTCTTGAAACCTACCTCATAAAACATAATTTGTGTCTGATCTCAATGAATAAAATATATTAGTAAAATCTTAAATCTTGACTCAGGTTATCACAGATAGCTATTTTCTCCATAGGTCTCAAAAAAAACTGCTCAAAACTAAAATTATATTTACTTTAGTTTTAAAAATATATTCATCCTTGATGATTTAGAATAAGAGATGGGGTTATAAATATCAAAACTGGCCAAGTAGAGTGGTACCCACATGCCTGCAATTCTAGCAACTTGGGAAGCCAAGGTGGGAGGATCACTGGAGCCCAGGAGTTCAACACCAGCCTACGCAACAAAGCAAGACCTTGTTTTAAAATTTAAAAAAATATAAAACAAAACTGGAAAAAAGGCACAACTCCAATAAGATTGATTTAGAGTTGAGTCTCAAATGTCCTATAAGGTGAGCCTTTTTTTCTAAAGCAGTCTCATTTGCTCACTTTACTAATATTTAGTGGTATCCACTAGTCTGTTCATACTCTGTTATATGAATAGGTTCAGCAATACAAGAATGAAAGCAGCAGCTTCTGTTACGTGCTAGGAATTTGATCAGGCAGAAATAAGTAGTACTATGGCAAAGTCTTAAGTAATTTTGGGTTATGAAGGTGGGACAGATTGTTTGTTGTGCCTTCCTGCTATGACTAAAGACACATAAGAAGTGAAAAACAAAAATAAACCCCTACATCTAGAATTACCACAGAAACAAAATGACCACAAAGCAACCTGCATCAAGTTCTGATCAGTTAGCAGCATCCACAGATGTCATCCTAGGGTAAAAAGTGCCTGTAATACACATTTTTCACTTGGATTCTTATCAATAACAAAAGCATTGCCCATCACCCCCTTTACAGCCCTCTCCAATATGCACATCAGCAAATTCTGTAACCTCTCTTTGGCATCTTTAGGCAACATCTTTTTTCTAACAGGTGATTCTCGCTGCAAGCCTTGTTTCAATCCAATCAGCATTTCCGCAGCTCAAAGCCCATGCTGCCACAGGAAGAATCAAGTAATGGATCTTTCCTAGGCACTTCATGCAGGCCAGTTCATTATATCAATAATTTGTACAGACCATTTGAAAGAGCCTACATGTTTTATAAACAGAAAATTTTACCTTGGGATCTTCAGGAGACAAGCCACAAACACCTTCTGATGAACTCGGTAACAAAGGTTTCAGAATGCACTTAGTAGGATATACAACATATCAAGGAATGTTTCAAGAAATATAAACTATTAATATTAAAATTCAGAGAAATAGGGGCTCACCTTGCCCTCATCAGCCTGAGCCTTTCTGCATGTGTTTTCTGGCAATAGAAATCATTTATTTCATTATTCCCTCAGAGACTCATGGCAGAAACATGATGTATCAGCCTTTTCCTAAATGTTTACTTTCAATTTCTACAGACATCCATACAACTTTCAAAATTTCTTCAGATTCACTATTTTCATTCATATGCTACTGTAATAAGGCTCAGTGGCATCTCACACCCCGTATTATCCCCTGAGGCATTATCCAGACAGCAGCAAGCATAACTGTTTAGAAAATTAAACGTTTAAAATATTTAGCAAAGTAGAGAGAATAACATAATACTTATAGATCTATTATCTATTTTGACATATGTGCATCAGATAGGTAGATAAGTCAATGTAGGGGAAGGCGGGAAAGATAATAGATCCTTGTGAAACACTTCAGGCATACAAAATCTCAAATGATTTAATAAAAATCCAAGTAACACACTCTCAGCTTAAATAAAATGTTTCAGATAATTGAAGTTTCTATGCATTTCTCCCCAATCCTCTTCCTTTATTTTTCCCCAGAGGGAACATTGTCTTGAAGCTGGTATTCATCATTCTATGCATGTTTTCAATCTATGATTATTCATGTATATATGCAGAAACATTATACAGAAGGGTTCTTCCTGCTTCCAAACTCTACATAAATAGCATAATTTGCCCATTATTGGGACACTTGATTTTTCTGCTCAGTGTTGTATTTTTAAGGTGTAATAACACAGTTCTAGTTCATTGATTTGAACCACTTATAGTATTCTATGAAGTCATAACATTTATCTGTTCTTTTTAATGGACATTTAGGTATTTTTCAGTCATCACTATAACAAGCAAGGTTGCCATGAACATCTTACTTGCAATCCTGTGCTATCAGAACTTTCTGTAGGATGTATAAATAATGTGAGGGTCAAGGCCATAACTCACATTGCTGTATTGTGCTAAATTCTACTGCAATGTCTTCAGTGAACATTCCTACTAGCACAAATGAGAATTGTCATTGTTCCACATCCTTATCAACTCATTGAACTGTAAAACTAGATTTTAATTTTTCAAATTCCATGGTTTTGAATGGAATTTCAGTTTTTTTATTTGCATTTCCCCCAAACAATCAGTGAGATTGAGAATATTCATATGTGTAGATTGAGTTGCTCTTTCTGGTCCCTCTTTGTCTCCTTTGTTCACTTACTGGTGTATTATTATTTATATCCTCCCTCATTTGTAGGAATCATTCATTAATTCTAGATCCTAATTCTTTGTCAGATACATTTTAGATACTTTGAGACATTTCAGATATTTTTCTCTCAACCTATAGCATGTATTCTATTTTTGGTAATGGTATGTCTTGAAGACCAGAAATTTAATTTTAACAAAGTTAATTTAACCATCTTTTTTCTTTAGTATTTATTCTGTTTTGTAACTGCATAAATTATTCCTTAGCCCAAAACTATGAAAATATTTTCTCATAATTTCTGTTAAAATGGTCAAAGGTCAGTCTTTCCATATTTAGCTTTTCAGCCACCTTATTGTTTATTCTGGATGAAATGGGATTCCAGTTGTTTTTCATATGGATAACTAATTTTCCCAGAACTGTTTATACATTTATTCATTCTTTCCCAACAGTTTTAATGACACCTCTGAAATATATTAAGTTTCCACATAGATGTTTAGATTTCCTTAAAATTTCCCAATTTTTCTATTTGCCTAACTTCAAGCAATTTCTATATTATATAATCATAATTAATAAGTTGTTAAACAAGTGTGATAAAGTCCCTCTATCTCATCTTTCTCAAAGTTATCTCAGCTATTCTTGGTCTTTTATACCATCATATGAGTTTCATGAGGAGCTATCAAGACCCTGAATAAATCCATTTAGGTCTTGAATAGAGATTGCATTGAAAATATATATTTATTTGAGATAAACTGGTACTTCTTTAAGAGTTTTTAATTCCTAAACTTTGTGTAGTTCTCCTTTTATTCAAGTCTTACGTACTTCAGGAATATTTTGAAAATATCCACTTAAAAGTATTGAGACATTTTAGAGCTATTCATGAGTACTTCATCACTATTATGTAATATTATTATATTTATCCATTTCTTTTTAGCGGTGGATAGTAGTTATGTAATTTTTTTAGTTTACCTAAAAATCTAGTAAAATTTCAAAATTCTCTTAGTAGTTTATATATATATATATATATATATCTTTCAGTTTTTTATAAAAGCAATCATATTGTAGAAAATTAAAGACTTTTTTATTTTCCTTCATAATTTGTACAACTTTATCTCACTAGACAAACTAGTACTTGTAATATTACATTGAGTAGAAAAAGTTATAAATGGCATCATTTTCATTCCTGAGTTTAAGTGGTAAACTTCTAACCTATTATCAATAAGTGTCCGGAACCGTGAGGCCCGGAAATTGCCGCGGCTTCTGTTGCTTAAGCTCCGTATCATCAGAGACAAGATGGCGTATTTCCGGGTTCTTCATTAACAACTTTTCCCGCGCGCGCCAACCATTTTTGCGCCCAGGAAGATATGCAGCCTACAGCACAGGCGCAATTCCGTGCCCGGGAAAAATACCAATTAACGGCGCATGCGGGATTGTAATTTGAGAAAACCCAGCCCCCCCGTTACCGCCCTGGCCCAACCTCTTCCCCTGCCAGCCTATATAAGGCATTGCACTGCCACCATTAAACAAGACTTGATCAGGCTATTTGTCTGGTCTCCAATTCTCGTGTTTTCTTGTCTCCTCCATTCCCACTCCCCCTTTCAGGGTCTGTTCCACTGTCCTGCGGGACGGGACATGTGGCGCCTAGAACAGGGACCTGGACACGGGGAAAAAGTGAGGAAGAAGGCACTAAAGTCGGCCGAAATTAAAAGTAGAAGAAAACTCCTCCGGACGCCGTGGGAGCCTGCCGCGTCGGAACCAGAGGTGAGTGACAGTGTCTGATTATGGGACAAGAATTAAGCCAGCATCAAATTTATGTAGGGCAATTAAAAGAGGCTTTAAAAACACAAGGAGTAAGGTTAAAAGTAATGATTTATTTAAATTTTTTGATTTTGTAAAGGATACCTGCCCTTGGTTTCCGCAAGAGGGGACCATTGACATAAAGAGATGGTGTAGGGTGGGAGACAGTTTTCAAGATTATTATAGTACTTTTGGACTAGAGAAGGTTCCGATAACAGCCTTTTCTTATTGGAATCTGATCAAAGATATAATAGATAAAAAGGAAAAAGAAAAGGATCCTGAGGTAATGGTGGTGGTTACTCAGACAGGAAATATTAAGAGGCAGCTCCCAAACCAACCTTGAAAAATCCACACCTAACAAAGAAATAGACCTTATATCGCTACAAAGCGACGAGAAAGAGGCTGGGGTCCCCTCAATAACAAATATAGAAACATCAAATAAGGAAAAGGCAAAAAAGTACCCAGTTTTACCTACAACTAATGAAAACAAAAGTAAAAATAACCTTAACCCTTCAGAAGTAGACTGGAATAATTTGGAGGGAGGGGCAGCAAAATATCATAATTCTGACTGGCCACAAACTCTTACTTATCCTCCTCCCTATAATAAGGCTTCTGCCCCCGCAGTTATGGCAGTAATAGACCCAAAAGAGGAGCTTAGAGAAAAGATTGCACAACTTGAAGAGCAAATAAAGCTTGAAGAACTACATCAGTCTTTAATCACTAGATTGCAGAAATTAAGGACAGGAAGTGAGAGCGTTCAATACCCTAAAGGAATAGAGAAACACTCTCACCCTCAGAGACCCGGACAGCATGTCCCAAAAGGAAGGTCGCTTGGTAGTAGGGATAGGGAGGATTCCTCTCCTCGAGATGTTTTTCCAGTAACTGAAACTACAGATGCGCAAGGCTGAGCCTGGAGACACCACAATGGGTTTGAATTTACTGTAATAAAAGAGCTAAAAACTGCTGTCTCTCAATATGGAGCTACTGCCCCGTACACCCTGGCCATAGTCGAATCTGTGGCCGAAAATTGGCTCACTCCCATAGATTGGAATACCTTAGTTAGAGCAGTTCTTTCCGGAGGCAACCATCTGATTTGGAAGTCAGAATTTTATGAAAATTGTAGAGATACGGCCAAGAGAAACCAACAAGCCGGAAATGGTTGGGATTTTGATATGCTAACTGGCTCTGGTGATTACACAGAAACCGATGCTCAGATGCAGTACGATCCCAGACTGTTTTCTCAAATCCAAGCAGTGGCTACCAAAGCCTGGAGAAAACTCCCTGTTAAAGGGGATCCAGGAGCCTTGCTCACGGGGGTCAAACAGGGGCCTGATGAGCCCTTTGCAGACTTTGTACACAGACTTTTAACCACGGCCAGCAGAATATTTGGAAATGCCGAGGCAGGGGTGGATTATGTAAAACAGCTAGCTTATGAAAACGCTAACCCGGCTTGTCAGGCAGCAATCAGACCTTACAGAAAGAAAACAGACTTAACAGGCTACATCCGCCTCTGTTCAGACATAGGGCCCTCATATCAACAGGGCTTGGCTATCGCTGCTGCCTTTAGTGGACAAACCGTAAAAGACTTTCTCGCTAGTAAGAATAAGAATAGCAAGGGGTGCTTCAAGTGTGGAAAAATGGGACACTTCACTAGGGATTGTAAGGAAGCGCTAGCTAAGACCTTAGAGGCAAAAGCTCCAGGCCTCTCCCCTAGGTGTAAAAGAGGAAAACATTGGGCCAACGAATGTAAATCTAAAACTGACAATCAAGGAAATCTCCTAACACCTCAACAGGGAAACGGATTGAGGGGCCAGCCCCAGGCCCCGAAACAAGCTTATGGGGCGGTTAGTTTTATACCAACCAACAACAATCCGTTTCACAACTTAGCAGAGCAACCCCAGGAAGCGCAGGATTGGACCTCTGTTCCACCTCCCACACAGTATTAACCCCTGAAATGGGACCCCAAGCCTTAGGTACTGGGGTATATGGACCCCTACCCTCAAACATGTTTGGATTAATCCTAGGAAGAGGCAGTGCCACTATAAAAGGCCTACAGGTCTTTCCAGGAATAATTGATAGTGATTATACAGGAGAAATCAAAATTATGGCCAAGGCCATTAGCAACGTCATCACCATTCCTCAAGGAAATAGAATAGCACAGTTGCTCCTGTTACCATTGTTAAAAACAGCTAATAAGGTACAATCACCTTCGAGAGGGGAAGGAGGATTTGGATCCTCAGACATATACTGGGTACAGCCCATTACTAATCAAAAACCCTCTCTCACCTTATGGCTAGATGGAAAATTATTTACAGGACTAATAGACACAGGGGCCGATGTAACAATTATTAAACAACAAGATTGGCCCGCCAGTTGGCCCACTTCCGAGACCTTAACAAATTTACGAGGAATCGGGCAAAGTAATAACCCTAGACAAAGTTCCAAATATCTCACCTGGAGAGATCAAGAAAGTAATTTCGGTCTCATTAAGCCATTTGTTATCCCTGATTTGCCTGTTAACCTTTGGGGTAGAGATCTTCTCTCCCAAATGAGGGTCATGATGTGTAGTCCAAATGATATAGTCACTGCACAAATGTTGGCTCAGGGCTACCACCCTGGGAAAGGGTTAGGAAAAAGAGAAGATGGCATTTCACAGCCAATCCCAGCCATAGGAAAATTGAATACAAGGGGGCTTGGAAATTTTTAACCATGGCCATTGACATGTCTGCACCCCAAAAATTTGCTGATCCAATCACTTGGAAGTCAGATGAGCTCGTTTGGGTTGATCAATGGCCATTAACCAATGAGAAGCTTGCCGCTGCCCAACAGTTAGTGCAGGAACAATTAGAGGCAGGACATATTACAGAAAGCAGCTCTCCTTGGAACACCCCCATATTTGTCATAAAAAAGAAATCTGGAAAATGGAGGCTCCTACAAGATCTAAGAGCAATAAATACTACCATGATACTTATGGGTGCTCTACAGCCTGGACTACCCTCTCCGGTAGCAATCCTGCAAGGATATTTTAAAATTATCATAGACCTTAACGATTGCTTTTTTACAATTCCCCTTCATCCTACTGACCAAAAATGATTCGCCTTTAGCTTACCATCTATAAATTTGAAAGAACCAATGAAGCGATACCAATGGAAAGTATTACCTCAAGGTATGGCCAACAGTCCCACCTTATGTCAGAAATATGTGGCTACAGCCATACACTCAGTTAGAGAGACATGGAAACAAATATACATTATACATTACATGGATGATATCCTAATAGCAGGAAAAATGGGAGAACAAGTTTTACAATGTTTTGCCCAACTCAAACAAAAACTAACCACAGCGGGGTTACAAATAGCTCCAGAAAAAATACAACTACAAGACCCTTACACATATTTAGGTTTTCAAATAAATGGACCTAAAATTACTAATCAAAAGGCAGTTATCCGTAAAGATAAGTTACAAACCCTCAATGATTTCCAAAAGCTCCTTGGAGACATAAATTGGCTCCGGCCATACTTAAAACTCACCATGGGAGACTTAAAACCCTTATTCGACACCCTGAGAGGTGACCCCAACCCTAAATCCCCTAGGTCTTTATCAAAAGAAGCTCTTTTATCACTTAATAAAATAGAGGCGGCCATTGCTGAGCAATTTGTTACTAACATAAACTATTCACAGCCATTAACCTTTTTAATTTTTAACACAACACTAACACCTACTGGTTTATTCTGGCAAAACAACCCTATTATGTGGGTCCATTTGCCTTCATCACCCAAAAAGGTATTACTCCCCTATTATAATGCCATAGCAGATTTAATCATCTTAGGTAGAGACAATAGCAAAAAGTATTTTGGAATTGAATCCTCTATGATTATACAACCTTATTCTAAGCCACAAATCCATTGGCTAATGCAAAACACTGAAACGTGTCCGATTGCTTGCGCCTCTTATGCCGGTAACTTAGATAACCATTACCCACCAAATAAGCTTATCCAATTTTGTAGACTACATGCTTTTGTCTTCCCTCATGTCATCAGGAAAACACCTTTAGACAATGCCTTATTAGTATTCACTGATGGGTCATCCACAGGAACTGCTGCATATACCTTTGCTGACACCACTGTTAAATTCAAAACCAGCCATACCTCGGCTCAGCTAGTAGAATTGCAGGCCCTAATTGCAGTGCTGTCAGCCTTCCCTGATCAGGCCCTTAATATTTATACTGACAGTGCATACTTAGCTCACTCAATACCTTTACTTGAGACTGTAGCACAAATCAAACATGTGTCAGACACAGCCAAGTTATTTTTACAATGCCAACAATTAATACATGACAGATCAACTCCCTTCTTTCTTGGACATATTAGAGCTCACTCTGGATTGCCAGGACCCCTATCCCAGGGCAACCAAATGGCTGACATGGCAACCAAAACAATAGCCATAACTACAAACACAAACCTAACCCAAGCACAAGCCACTCATGCCTTACATCATCTTAATGCTCGAACTCTAAGATTAATGTTTAAAATAACTAGAGAACAAGCAAGACAAATAGTCAAACAATGTCAGACCTGTGTAACACACCTACCAGTCCCTCACTTAGGAATTAACCCAAGAGGACTAGTTCCCAACATGATCTGGCAAATGGATGTCACTCATTATTCAGAATTCGGTAACTTAAAATATATCCATGTATGTATAGATACATTTAGTGGATTTATACTGGCCACCCTACAAACAGGCGAAGCTACCAAACATGTCATAGCTCATCTACTACACTGTTTTTCTATAATTGGAAAGCCTAAACAACTAAAAACAGACAATGGTCCTGGCTATACTTCCAAAGCCTTCCAAGACTTCTGTCTTAACTTACAAATAAAACACATTACTGGAATTCCCTATAACCCTCAGGGACAAGGAATAGTTGAAAGAGCTCTCACCTATCCTTAAAGACCACCATTGAAAAAATAAAAAAGGGAGAATGGTACCCTACTAAGGGCACCCCTAGAAATATACTTAATCACACACTTTTTATTTTGAATTTTTTAAATTTAGATGATCTGAACAAATCAGCAGCCCATCGATTTTGGCATTCTGAATCAAAAAAACAATTTGCCATGGTTATGTGGAAAGACCCATTAGACAACACATGGCATGGTCCAGACCCAGTGTTAATCTGGGGAAGAGGCTCAGTTTGTGTTTTTTCCCAAACTCATGATGCAGCCAGATGGCTGCCAGAGCGACTGATGAGACAGGTACCTAACAATAGCCAATCCAGGGAGTAACTCTCTCCCTGAGAGTATTCTTTCCTTCTATTGCAGAGATGAACTTCAACTACTGGCCCCTCTGGACCTTAGTGCTGACTTGCCAAGTACTCCAGGTTCATGCCGGCTTCGGTGATCCACGTGAGGCCCTTATGCATATACAACAATGGCAAGGTAAGCCCTGTGATTGCTATGGGGGGATATGTGACCCCCCTCCAAATAAGTACCTCTCAACTGTGTCCTGCTCCGCTCACACAGCATACCTGCCTAGTGACTCCCTCAAATGGAGGTGTGTGTCAACCCCTAGGATATCTGACAGAGGGGGCGTTACAACTTGCCCTTGTGACACATTTAAGGCTACTATGCACAGCTCCTGCTACGCCACTTATCAAGGATGCACCTATGGCAATAAGACATACTATACTGCTATCTTAGCTACAACTAGAAACCCCACTATAGGGGCCAGTAATGTCCCTACAGTTTTAGGAAATAACCATAACCTTGAAGTGGCTGGCTGCACTGGTACAATAGGCCAGCCTGTCTGCTGGAATACTCATCCCCCTCTCCACACCTCTGACGGAGGGGGCCCACAAGATAGGGTCCGGGAAATTATGGTGCACAAAAAACTTGAAGAATTGCAAAGATCTCTATATCCAGAAATTCGCTACCACCCTTTGGCTCTGCCCAATCCGAGGGAAAGGAAAAATTGATGCCCAGACTTTTGACCTCCTCACTGCTACTCATAATCTGCTCAATAATTCCAACTCTAGTCTAGCTAATGATTGCTGGCCATGTTTACAATTAGGAGATCCCGTTCCTCTTGCCATACCCAGCAATGACTTAAACTATACATCCAATACTTCCTGCACCATAATTCCTCCCCTTCAAGTGCAGCCCCTAGAATTTTCTAACTCCCCTTGCATCTACTCCCCTTTCCTCAATAATACCTATGACATCGATGTAGGAATCATTGAATTCAATAATTGTTCCATCACAACAAATATTTCCCAATCGCTGTGTGCCCCAAACAGCTCAGTTTTTATATGTGGCAATAATAGAGCATATACCTATTTGCCTGTAAACTGGACAGGACGTTGTGTCTTAGCCACTCTTCTGCCAGATATAGACATTATCCCTGGAGATGAACCTGTACCTATTCCAGTTATAGATCACTTTTTAGGAAGAGCCAAAAGGGCAATTCAATTTATCCCCTTACTTGTAGGATTAGGCATAACTACTGCCATAACAACTGGGGCTACAAGCCTAGGGGTGTCTGTTACTCAATACACCAAATTGTCTCGCCAATTGATCTCAGATATGCAGGCCATCTCAAGTACTATACAAGATCTACAAGATCAAGTAGATTCCCTGGCAGAAGTAGTGCTCCAAAATAGAAGAGGCCTAGATTTATTAACTGCCGAACAGGGAGGTATCTGCTTAGCTCTACAGGAAAAGTGCTGTTTCTATGCCAACAAATCTGGGATCATCAGAGATAAGATCAGGTGTCTACAAGAAGACCTAGAGAAACGATGAAAAGAAATAACTGATAACCCGTTTTGGACTGGGTTTCATGGACTCCTTCCCTATCTTATGCCACTCTTGGGCCCCCTGCTTTGCCTATTGCTCTTACTTTCTTTGGGACCTGTGATCTTCAATAAGCTCATGACATTCATTAAGCAACAGATCGAGGCCATCCAAGCCAAACCCATACAGGTCCATTATCATCGTCTTGAACAAGAAGATCACGGTGGTCCATACTTACGCTTGCCGTAAACCACTTCCCTGTGCGCTGAACTGGGCAGCCAATGATGGGTAAGAGAGTGTCATCTCTCACTAACCTAAGACAGGAGGGCCGTCATAGCTACTGCCTAATCCCATGATGGGTACCAGTGAAGAGATGCGTTACTCCAACCTAAGACAGGCGCAGTTCCCGAGGGACAATCTTCTAGCCACCAATAATATATAAAATAAAAGGGGGACCTGTCCGGAGCCATGAGGCCCAGAAATTGCCGTGACTTCTGTTGCTTAAGCTCTGTATCATCAGAGACAAGATGGCGTATTTCCGGGTTCTTCATTAACAACTTTTCCCATGGGCGCCAACCTTTTTCATGTCCAGGAAGATATGCAGCCTACAGCGCAGGCGCAATTCCGTGCCCGGGAAAAATACCAATTAACGGCGCATGCGGGATTGTAATTTGAGAAAACCCAGCCCCCTGTTACCGCTCTGGCCCAACCTCTTCCCCGCCAGCCTATATAAGGCATTGCACTGCCACCATTAAACGAGACTTGATCAGGCTATTTGTCTTGTCTCCATTTCTCGTGTTTTCTTGTCTCCTCCATTCCCACTCACCCTTTCAGGGTCCGTTCGACTGTCCTGCGGGACGGGACACGTAAGTATGATACTTGTGGGAGAATTTGAATAGACACTTTTCTTACATTAAGGAAATTTAATTTTGTATCAATTAGAAATGCTTTTGACCAAAAGTAAGAATATCTAACATTTAGGTTTGCAATAAAAATATTTAATTATGTTATACAGAAATAATTTGAAGATTGGTGGTTCCAGGGGTGGGAGTTTCCCTGGATTAAGATGTCTGACATTCCTTCATGGCATATTCCAAGCATCACATCCACATACAATTATGGTCATAGGGAGGAAACAGGCTGTAACCAGGGCACATAAAAATGAATCATCTGTCTCTTCTTTTATTAGGGAGGAAAGTCGTTTCTTTGCCATCAGAATTCTCCTTACACCTCATTGGCCTGGCCTGAGTCATCTGCCCATTGTTACACAAGAGAAGCTGGACAAGTGGGTAGTTGGCTTTTTCAGTCGTTTGTGTCCATATCCTCCATTTGATTCACCAAGCTTTTGCAGTCTCAATAGTGAGAAGCGGGTAAGGAAAAGGGGATTTAAGAATGAGTATGAGGTAGACATAGAAAACAACAGAAGTAGCATATTTTATTCGCTATGCTATCTGCTAAGAGCTTTCATTTTTAATATATAAAACTGTGTTGAATCATATTTACTTTTGCTGCTTCTACTGAGATAATCACATAGATTTATTAATCTATTAATCATATTATTATTATAACAGCATTTCTAATACTGAAGCATTCTTGCTTTGTAAGATTAATTATGCATGGTCATAATGTATTTTTTAATGCACTGCTTAGTTAAATATATTAGTATTTGGGGGAGATTTTCTGCATCCAATTCATAAGTAAAATTCATCTATGATTTTCTTTCTTAGACTTTTATTGTCTCGTTTTGGTGTCAATATTATACTGGATTCATCAGAATGAATTTGGACATTTTCCCTCTTCTATTCTCTAGAGGATAATTCACAAACATTCTTGATTTGGTAGGATAGTTTGGTATTATATGCCTTCCTGTGTTCTAAAATTGAGGCAGGAAGACATCCAAGAGAGCCTCCAGACAGCCCTTGTCCCCAGGCAATGAGCTTGGCTGTGGTTCCCCATGAATTCACCACAAGCAGTCCCTATTACCCTCCAGGAGCCAGTTCCTGGCCCCCACTGACAGTGCCCTGCTTCACATACTACCAAGCTCATGACTTCAGCTTCATTCACTGATTTGTCTTTCTGCTCTGTTTTTGGTCTTCAGAAATATTTAGCTTGCTTTGGAGCCCAACTATTTTTGGTTTGTTGCTATGTTTTTAATGTTACATTTTATGTATCATTAGTTATTTGTTTAGAATTCAAGGGCTGAATATAAACTCAAATGCAATCTTGATCAGAAGCCTAAAAACACTCTGAAAATGTGGTCTTGAACAGAATCCCAAAAACACTCTTTGTAAGTGTGGTCTAGCATAGTCTTCAAGATTGAACTTTCGCCTGACTCTACATCCTGGGCTCCTACTTCTTTCCATCTTATTCCTTATGGTTCATTCAAATGGACCGACGTTTGGTTCCTAAATAGAAACTCTTCCTAGCCTGAGGATTTTTGAAAATTTTCTTACCTTGCTGACAGCCATACCCCTAACAAGTAAACAAGCCAACATGCAGAGAAAATCAGAGTCAAATGTTGAGGAAATTCTGATAGCATCTAAACCCAGACTCCAGCCACTTTTGTGCCATCTCCAACACTGTTCTTCTTGAAATTTGGTTATATGTCTCAAACATCCCTGGTTTGCCTAAAGTGCTTCAATTTCAATCTCTATTACTTGCAAACAGAATCCTAATGAATGCACATTTTTATAATAGTAATAGACATTAGTCTACTTTGTCTCAACTGAACCTATAACATATTATCTGAATTAGAAGGAGCATTTCTAAGAATTGTGACGTACTCTCCCCTTTCTAATGACAGGGCTAGAAAAGTAGCTGTGATTGCAGACAAACTACAGGAGAAGGGGCCACTAGGGAATCTCCTCTCAACAGCTCTACCTGATGTGACACATGGCTACACTCACTCAAGAATTATTAAAATTACTGATATGGGTAATAAATGTACTTATGTCTATGGTTTTAAAACATCTTTCATACTTAATTCCCAAAGATACTCACAATGATCTCGTAAAGAGTTAAAAACAGATTAGCAAACCAAAACAAAAGGTCCTGTCTTGAAACCTATTTTTCCCCACCATCCATTCAGACATTCTTTTCCACAAAAGACTGCTTCTGATTACTACCCTCATAGTGATTCAAAACACTGATGGCTCTTCAGGACAATAGATGGAGGTATTTCATTTCCTGTACAACTCAAATAGCAATAGCTTATTTTTAAAGCAAGCACATTTCTGTTCTCTTTGGTTGTCTAGACTTCTTATGTATTTTAGTATCTCCAAACTCTGATACATATAAATTTTAAATAGTAATATGACTTTTGTTTTCCCTCAAAGATGGAAATAAAAGCTTAAACAAATATAACCCAAGAGATACTTGAAATTTAGATAAAAACCAGCTTTTAAACCTTTCAGAGAGACTAACCCCATAGTTACACTTATTCCACAGACAATTAATTTGGCTAAAACAAATATTCTTTGATGACCACCAAGAATAAAGCAGAGTGATTTCAGTATGATAGAATTATTATTGACTGGGGAATATCATGCAAAATTGGTATAACCAAGAAAAGATCAAAAAGGTTCTCTGATTATAAAACATCAAAGGTTTCAGGCAAGTTCTTCCTCAGAGACAAGCCTAAAATATTGGAGAATCCATTTATACCATTACATTAAGGAATTATTTTAATGAGGGTCCTCCTGAGATGATAGACTGGGGTAACATTTCAGAATTGCATTGCATTAATTCCATAAACTGCTTAATTAGAGAAATGATTCCTTCACTAAGCATCTGTCACCGAAGCATGTACACATAATTTTTAAATGTGTGGTGTTGGAGAAAGTATAATTTGGAAGTAATTCCAGTTTGGGCAATTACTAGTCATTTGACCCCAGGTTATTCTCAATATCTCAGAACAGTTAAAATATACTTTTTAAAAGAACAGCATATACAGAGATCATACAAGTTTATAACTACATGATAAGTATGTAAATTCTCTTTTCAATTAGTGAGAGATAAGAAGAAACCAAAGCATGGAATATGATGTAGATTATATGTTTCTGTTTCATTTTGTAATAAACAAATGTACTATATCAAGAATTAATGTTTAGTTTGACTCCTCATTAGTGGATATTCAATATTATTTCTTAAAGTAAACGACGAGTTACTGGGTGCAGAACACCAACATGGCACATGTATACATATGTAACAAACCTGCACGTTGTGCACATATATCCTATAACTTAAAGTATAATAATAAAAAAAAAAAATCCTCAAGGGGATGATGTTAACAGAAACAGCAAAGTAAGGAAGACCAAAAGTTTATCCCTCCATAAAACATTGGTGATATATGTTATAGTCAACATTTTTGAAATTCTGGAAATTAGCCAGAAGCTTGTGCAGCTAAGGGGATTCTTAAGAAAAATCTGGTGAACTCTTGGTAAAGAAAGAGCTTTATAGTGTTTTAAATCACTCTGTTCCCATTTTTCAACATCTGACTCAAATATAGCCTTAATGACAAAAGCTCACTTTCCAAGTGTTGTACAAATAGCAATGTCAGAGGGAAGAGAACAGATCTCATTTTCACAAAGAATGTGGTTGTTCAGTTGACCTGTCTGGTGGATCCTCGAGTCAAAGGGCTTGCCATCATCTTATCTAACTTAGAATTTTTTCATTGCTTAGGTGAATATCTGAGGAAGGATTTTTGTCAAATTACATAACAAATATTATTAGTCATGGCTGCCTACTGGTAATCGATAACAATTGGGACATACAACTAATTTTAAAACTTGGGAAGAAAGGCTGAAGGAGATACTTTGAGGAACAAGGGTTTTGAAGAGCTCCAACATCTTACTGAAAACCTAGAAAGCCATATTCATGACCAGGATTGTCCGCATACTCAGGAAAGACATGCGAAGGCCCTAAATTCTCACTTCTGGCTAATCTTAATGCTCTACACAAGCAGTAATGAGAGATAAGACAGTTGTAAACTCCTTTGCTTAGCGTTGAAGGCATTCCCAAAACACACACAGAGAGCCCGTGAGAGATTTTGTTTTAGCTTCAGCCACCTAAGAAAATATCTGTCCAATCACCAGCTGGTCATAACATTAATAGCACAGAAAATTAAGTGGCCAAACATGACAAGGTCGTTTCAATATATACAGAAAAAGTGTCAATATTTTAACATTTTTATGATAAAAACACTCAACAAACTAAGAAAAGGTAACTTCCTTAGTTTGATAAAGGGCCTCTGTGAAGAATGTATAGCTAGCATCATACTTAATTGTGAAAGACTGAAGGTTCTCTCCCTAAGTTCTGGAATAAAACAAGGATGACACTTTCCACAATTCAATTCAACATCATACTATAAGTTCTAGTCAAGGTAATTAGGAAAGGAAAAGAGAACATATCTAGATTGAAAAGGAGGAAGTATAACTACATTCACAGATAACATAATTTTATATAATAAAAAACTGAAATATTCACAAAATAATTATTAGAGGTAGGTAATAAGTTCAGCAAGATTCCAGAATATAAGATTAACACAAAATCAGTTGAATTTCTATAAATTAGTAGTGAACAATCCTAAAATACAATCAAGAAAATAATTTTATTTACTAAAACATCAAAAGGAATAAAATACTTAAATGAATTTAACCAAGGAAGTACCAGATGTGTACGCTGAAAACTTCAAAATATTGTTGAAAAAATTTAAAGAAGTCCTAAATAAATGGAAAGGTATTCCATGTCTATAAATTGAAAGACTTAACATTGTGAAGATGTCAATAATCCCCAAATCGATCCACAGGTTCAATGTAACCTCTATTGATTTTCCAACTTCCTTTTTCTTTTGCAGATTTGGATAAGCTAGTCCTAAAATTCACATGGATTTGCAAAGGACACAGAGTAGCCAAAATAATCTTAAAAAAGAACAAACTTGGAGGAGTCACATTTTCTAATTTCAACACTTACTACAAGCTACTCTTACAAATCAACAACAAAAAGACCACCTGATTTACAACTGAGCAGCAGTCTTGAATAAACATTTCTCTGAAGAATATGGATGGCTATTCGCAAAGTGTTGAGAGTGATGCAGATAAAATGGAACCGTCATGTATTGCTGGTAGAAATGCAAAACAGTGCAACTGCTGTGGAAAAAACAAAAATGGCAGTTCTTTAAAAAGCTAAATACGCCTGTAACCCAGCACTTTGAGGGGCCGAAGGTGGTTCATGAGGTCAGGAGTTTGAGACCAGCCTGGCCAACATGGTGAAACCCCGTCTCTACTAAAGATACAAAAAATCAGCTGGGCGTGGTGGCAGGTGCCTGTAATTCCAGCTAAGATTAACATATTATCCAGCAATTCTAGGTAAATAACTGAAAGAAATGAAAATATATGTCTAAGCAAAAACCTGTATATGAGTAAATATAGCAGCATTATTCATGATCACCAAAACATGAAAACAACCCAAATGCCAATGAACGGATAAACAAGATGTGGTTTATCCATACAGTGAAACACTATCAGCTACAGAAAGGATTGAAGAATTGATACATGCTACAACCTGAGTGAAACTTGAAGACATTATGCTAAGCGAAAGAAGCCAAACATATAATATTACATATATTATGTATTTAAAATATTCAGAATAAACAAATCCATTGAAACAGACAGTAGATTAGTGCTGGCCATGAGCTTGGCAGGAGGGAAGAATGGGAGTGACTGCTAATAAATATATGACTTCTTTTTGGGATAATGAAAGTAAACTAAAATTATTTTTAGTGATGATAATTACACAAACTTGTTAATATGCTAAAAACACTGAGTTGTATGCTTTAAGTTTTTAAAATTTTGAACTTTAT
This sequence comes from Piliocolobus tephrosceles, assembly GCF_002776525.5. NCBI lineage: Eukaryota > Metazoa > Chordata > Mammalia > Primates > Cercopithecidae > Piliocolobus > Piliocolobus tephrosceles. The sequence goes on along the minus strand of NC_045448.1, from coordinate 57,065,992 downwards.
GTTATATGATTGTTATCTCAGTTTTAACAACCCTAATATTCATTGTTTAAAAATTAAACATTAAACTTAAATTAAATGTAAATAATTAAGTTTAATATTAATGAGAGAGAAGCACATAAGTTCTGAAATATTTTTTATAATATGTTTAGACAGCATTCTGGAGAGATTTTACAAAATACTAATTTTATATACATTTTGAAGATTTTTTACAGAAACATTATATAGGCCAATTATTATATTGTATATTTATTTTTGCCCTACCTTATTCTAAAGAGGATTTTAAAAAAACAGGAGGAGTGGGAATTACCATTCCACTATGTTATTAGATTCAGCTATTCATCAACAATTTGTTGTAAAATAAAAGTTTAAATTATAGCTCATACTTACTCTTATATAAACTAGTCTAAGAATTTTAGCTTCATTATAACTCTGATACAATAATAGCATATTTGGTAATGTCATGTTAGGTGGCTTCAGTGTTTCTGTCACAAAACTATTACATCAGGAAGTCACAAAGTTTCTAGAAAAGGACGCTATATAATGGGAATTAATCTGAAGCAATGAGTATTTATTCATTCTAACCTTTCCTTTAAAAAATCTATGGCATGTTTAAACCAAACTATCAATGCCCTCCTTAAGATGATCATATTTTTTATCCTTCTCTGAGTAGAAAATGGTTTATTTCCTTATCTTACTTAATTAAAGGTAATCATTCATGTAAGTTGAAATTTTCTACTAAGAATGATGCCCAAGAACATCTCTTCAAAATGCCATTTACCCAAGGTCATTACAGTTCATTTCACAGGCAATGAACATCTTTGATTCTTAGACATCTCCCTAGAATATGATCTCTATCTTTCAAAAACATCAAAGGATCTACTTAATAACTCTTACCAGATTCCTCTTTCTTAATAGTGAAGCTTATCCAAAGGCCCTCTTGACCTGTTTCAAATACTTTATACACCCAAGCAAAAGCTAAAACAGTTGTTACTGTACATGCACTTATCATTTGTAAAAAATGTTGTGGCTTCTCTTTGGTCAGAATTTTTGCTCATTTCCCAGTTCCCCCAAAACATCAGGTGACTGATTGCTAGGCAACCAAGCAATACCATCCAGAAAATTCTCCCATCCATCTCAACAGATGCTATCTCATTTAGATACAAAGGGGTTCAAAGCTTCAAAATTTGTTTATGTGACTCAATAAGTCAATATTTGGTGGTGTATTTCTGATGAGTAAATTATAAAGACAGACTGCATTGAAAATACTCATATTGAGAAATTTTATCATCAACACTCCACAATTGTATGGTACACACTAATAAAAATTTTTGAAAACAAGTAATAAAAAGTCTTAAATTTCAAATACTGCTTTATTCAATCCTGACACAAAAGTTAATACCATGTAAGTTGTTGTTTTACTTGTTTAGAAAGGTTTTATTTTAGAATCAATTAATTGAGAAAAATGACAGTTTGTTCTGTAAGACTTAATACAGCGCAACAAAAGCATTTTTCAAACATTGTTATCAGCTTTAGAGACCTCAAGATGCCTATTATATTTTAATAAAAATGTCATTTTTCCCAACTGCTTCTAAATTTATCAGATCCAGATTCAGCTGTTACTTTTAATTCTATTCTTTATGTAATCTAAGGCTAGCTTCTGTGCACAGTTTATCAACTGTTCTAAAGGGATTTTTTTTTTTGGCATATCAGGTCTCATTATAGACATCAACCAATCTTCAGATCAAAGAGAATTCCATACAAAGTTTCTTTGTGTGGCAACCTTTTAGTAAGTTATTTATAGCAATCCTTTACAAAAATTGTTAAGATCTCTTAATGTATGGCAGAATCTTTTACCACATCAAATAAGCAACCATAAAATATTATAATAAATGATGGCAACTGACTGAAAGATAGCAAGCTCAAATATTTAATATGTCCTTTTCTGACTTTGAGATTTGGTTCCAAATCTGTAAGCAATGTGTGCATTAAAGCAGTTGGTTGTACCTAACATAGCTTTCGACACCCCTAGAAGTTACTCATGTAGATGAGTGAGGCTAGGGTTTTGTCCAAAAGAAGGGATTGTCAACAGTGCCCCACTGTGAAAAGCTGACTATTAATGTAAACATAAATAAATAAACTAGGTCTGGAAAACTTACTCAGGGGTCAAAAAAGAGAAAAGCTGCTTATGAAGAAGAAAATAGAAATGACTTTCTGGTGGAACAAAGTTTAAGCTCATAATTAAATATTTATTATTAAAATGACTACAATGACTAACACGTGTGTAATAAGGGTAATTTGTAATGCTCTTTGACATAATCTTTTTTCACTTAATCCTCAAAAGAGCCATGCTATATAGGTGTGTTTCTCTATTTTGTGAAACAACAAATTAATGTTCAGAGAGGTAAAGACAACAGGATTAAAAAGGACCATGGTCATGTGACTCACGATTTAGTGGTTTGGCATCTACACTTGTACCCTAACGGATGAAGACTTCTGCTTTAGAAATTCGTATGGCTGAGCTCTTTCTTTTTTATTTAAAAACTCCGAAACAGTGTGTCATTTTTTGAATGTTTAATATGATCTGGGTGCTAGAGAAATTAAATTGCATATTACTACAGATTTGGGAGTCAATCAGGCAATCATCACCCTATCAAAATGTACTAAGATATTTTGGAAAGTAACAAATTGGTCACATCAGGGCTTCTTATTTCTCTGTAAATAGATTTGCATAGATTTGCAAAGAGAAAATCAAACCAGAAATACTCAAAATTAACTCTGTCAGTCAAGCAGCTTCATAAAATCATAAAACTGAATGTGCACTTTTTGCTTGAGCAATGTGTGCCTCCCCTATTTAAATATTACTGTAAACAAGTCACTTTATGAGACTGAGACTTAATTCTCTTCTGCCTTATTCCTCTCTCTCTCTATATATATATATACATATACATATATATGTATATATATATATATAACAATCATTATGATCTTTATATAAAACCATCCAAATTCAGTTTCCTCTGGACAGATTTACCTTGAATCATAAATATTTACAGAGCATAAGTATTAATGAAACTAATATGTCTGGACTTAAAGGTTACCTGTATTTCAAAATTGCTAATTCTTTGGGAAAGTTAGGGTCAAAATTATCCCTACTGAGGTTATTCTTTCAGTAAACAATCCCTAAGAGGACTCCCAAACAAAATTTTCTTTTTTATCTTTCTATACAAATCCTGATGTAAGCTACAACTAAAGTAGTGATAATCTACATTGAAATGGGGAGGGGAAAATATGCAACTGATTTTCTAAAAAGCATCTTCTTATAATCAAGGAAAATCATCATTACACAACTTCACTTTTATATAGTCATGTGATCCCATCATAAATCTCCAGATTTCTATTCATTCAGACTAAATACAGCTACTTCTGAATTTTGCGAACTTCTGAGGTTCTATGAAAGAAAAGATTTAAAATAGGGGGAAATTGAAGAAGTATTATAAGAACAGATACAAAGAGCTGTCCTTTACATATTATGGCTAGAAATTGATTATACCACATGGCTATCTGATTGGAACACATTTGAAAGATATTTAGAATATTTTTAGTCCAACCCACTTTGCAAAAATTTAACAGAAGCTTCGTTTCGTTGCATAAGTAGATGGCTAATGTGTTTACATATGCCAAAATAGCATCAGTTTGTGGATATATTGCAAAAGAGTGAAGATTTATCCAGTACCTTTAAAAAAATGAGCGCAGGAAAAATAAATTGACTAAATTTGCATGAATCTCTATTTTGCTATCAAAATAAAGTTATGGATGGTGGCGTTCTTGTTTTGTCTTTACAGAGGATAGTGCAGTCTTAGAATACTATGAGGTGGCAAGATAAACCCAAAGAGTTTGCTTTTACATTTTTTTTTTTTTTTTTTTTTTTTTTTTGAGACGGAGTCTCGCTCTGTCACCCAGCCTGGAGTGCAATGGCTGGATCTCAGCTCACTGCAAGCTGCGCCTTGTTTTTACCATTTTTTTACAATACAAAATATTTTACACATTTATGGGGCAAATTTGAGTATTTGTTACATGCATACAATGTGTAGAGGCCAAGCCAAAGTATTTGTACTATCCATCAACTTGAGAATTCATCATTTCTATGTGTTGAGAGCATATCAAGTCCTCTGTTCTATCTGCTTTGAAATATACAATACATTGTTGCTAAAATAATGACCCTATTGAGCTACTGAAAACTGGAGCTATTTCTACTGCCTCACTCTGTGTTTGTACCCACTAGCCAGCCTCTCTTTGTCTTCCCTCTCACCAACACACACTTCTCAGCCTCTGAGAGTTTATCAATCTATTCTTTATCTCCATGAGAGCAACTTTTTAAGCTCCTACATATGAGTGAGAACATGTAGTATTTGTATTTCTTTGCCTGGGTTATTATTGCTTTTATTACTTAACATAATAACCTCAGTTCCATATATATGTTGCTACAAATAATATTATTTCATTCTTTATTATGGCTAAATAATATTCCAGTACATATTGTACACCACATTTTCTTGATTCGATGGTCTGCCAACAGACACTTAAGTTGATTTTCTTTCTTTGCTATTGTGAAGATGCTGCAAAAAAAAAAAACACAAACGCAGGTATCTCTTTGATATGCCAATTTCTTTTCCTTTTGATAAATACCTAATAGTGAAATTTCTGGGTCATATGATAGTTCATTTTTAGTTATTTGAGAAATCCACACACTGTTTTCTGTAGTGGTTGTACTAATTTACGTTCCCACCAAAAGAGTTCCCTTTTCCCTACATCCAAAACAGCATCTGTCATTTTTGCCTATTTAATAACATACCTTCTAACTTGAGAAAGTTGATATCTTATTGTGGTTATGATTTCCATTCCCTTGATGAAATGCTGCATATTTTTTCAAATGCCTTTTGGCTATTTGGATGTCTTTTGAGAAATGTCTATCCATGCCCTTTGCTCACTTTTTAATGGGATTATTTGGTTTTTCACATTGTTTGTGTTTCTTGTATATTCTGGATATTAGTCCCTTTTTGGATTAATAGTTTGCAAATATTTTCTCCCATGTAACAGGTTGTTTCTTCACTCTGTTGATTGTTTTCTTTGCTGGGCAGAAGTTGTTTAGATTAATGTAGACCTATCTGTCTATTTTTGTTAGGTTTGTCCATGCTTTTGAGCTCTTAGCCATGAAATATTTGCTTACACTAATGTCTTGAAGTGTTATCTCTATCTCTAGTTCTTTTTCCTCTTACTAGTTTTACAGTGTTTGGTGTTACATTTAATTCTCTAATCCATTTTTAGTTGATTTTTGCATATTGGGAGATACGTGAGTCCAGTTTAATCTCCTGCATATGGATATTCAATTTTCCCAGCATCATTTATTGAAGAGGGTGACCTTTGTCCAGTGTCTGTTCTTGGCATCGTTCTCAAAAATCAGTTGGGTATAAATACTCAGATTTACTTCTGGACTCTATATTCTCTTCCATTAATCTACATGTCTGTCTTTATACCATTACCATGTTCTTTGGGTTACTATAGCCTTGTAATATATTTTGAAATAAGAAGCCTCTAAGCTTTGTTCTTTATGCTCAGGATTGCTTTTGGCTATTTGGGTTTTTGTTTTTGTTTGTTTGTTTGTTTGCTTGCTTCTAAATGAACTTTAGGTTTTGGAGTTTTCTGCTAATCTTGTAAAATATAATGTGAGTATTTTAATAGAGATTGCACTTATATTGCTTTGGGTAGTGTGGTCATTTAAATGATATTAATTATTCTGATCCATGAGTATGGGACATCGTTTCATTTATTGGTGTCCACTTCGATGTCTTTCATCAGTTTTCCTTATAGAAATCTTTCATCTCCTTGGTTAAATTTATTCCTAGGGTATTTTTTTGTAGTTACTGGAATGGGATCACCTTCTCAATTTCTTTCTTAGTTCACTATCATGAATAGAAATGCTACTGATTTTTGTACATTGATTTTGTATCCTGCAACATTATTGAAGTTATTTATCAAACTAGGAGGTTTTGGTGAGGTCTTCAAGGTTTTCTAGATATAATAAAATATCATCAGCAAAGAGGAATAAACTGACTTCCTTTTTTTCAAATTGGATGCCTTTTATTTTTTCTCTTGCCTAATTTCTCTGGGTAGAACTTTAAATATTGTGTTGAATAGGAGTGGTGACAGCAGGCATCCTTGTCCTGTTCCAGATCTTAGAAGGCACGTTTTCAGCTTTTCATCATTCAATATGACGTTAGCTGTGGGATTGCCAAACATTGCATTATGTTGAGTTATGTTCCTTCTATTCCTAGCTTGTTGAGAGTTTTTTTTTTTAATTGGGAATCAATGTTGAATTTTATCAAATGATGTTTCTGTATCTATTGAGATGATGATGTGGTTTTTGTCCTTCATTCTTTTGACATGATATATCACATTTATTGATTTGCATATGTTGAACCATCTTTGCACCCCTGGCACAAATCCCACTTGGTCATGCTATATTATTATCTTTTCAATATGCTATTGGATTTGATTTGCTAGTATTTTGTTGAAGATTTTTGTGTCTAGATTAAGGATATTGGCCTGTAGTTTTCTTTATTTGTTGTATACTTGTGCAGCTTTGGTATCAGCGTAATGCTGACCTAATATAATAATTTAAAGATATTTCCCTCCCCTATAATTTTTTGGAATAGTTTATGGAAGATTGGTATTAGTTTTTGTTTAATTGTGAAATTTAACTGTGAATCCATCCAGTCCTGGGCTTTTCTTTATTGGGAGACTTTATATTGCTGATTCAATCTCACTAGTCATAGTTGGTCATTTAGGTTTCCTATTTCTTCCTGAGTCAATCTTATATATTTCCAGAAAATTATCCATTTCCTATAGGTTTTTCGCTTTTGTCAGAACATAGTTGTCTATACAAGATCATCAGAGACTTGTGGTATCATTATTATCTGTGGTATCATTTTTAATGATGTCTCCTTTTTCATTTCTGATTGTTTATTTGAGTCATCTGTCATCTTTTCTTATTTTAGTTAGTGATTCATCAATCTTGTTTATTCTTTAAAAGAACCAACTTTTAGATTTCTTGACTTTCTTTTTTTTATTATTTTATTTTTTATTATACTTTAAGTTCTAGGGTACATTTGCATAACGTGCAGGTTTGTTACATATGTATACTTGTGCCATGTTGGCGTGCTGCACCCATCAACTCGTCAGCACCCATCAATTCATCATTTATATCATGTATAACTCCCAATGCAATCCCTCCCCCCTTCCCCCTCCCCATGATAGGCCCCAGTGTGTGATGTTCCCCTTCCCGAGTCCAAATGATCTCATTGTTCAGTTCCCAACTATGAGTGAGAACATGTGGTGTTTGGTTTTCTGTTCTTGTGATAGTTTGCTAAGAATGATGGTTTCCAACTGCATCCATGTCCCTACAAAGGACGCAAACTCATCCTTTTTTATGGCTGCATAGTATTCCATGGTGTATATATGCCACATTTTCTTAATCCAGTCTGTCACAGATGGACATTTGGGTTGATTCCAAGTCTTTGCTATTGTGAATAGTGCCGCATTTTCTATACATGTATAGTCTCTATCTAATTTAGTTCCATCGGGTCTTTATTATTTCTTTCTTTCTGCTAATTTGGATTTTGATTTGTTCTTGCTTTTTTAGTTCCTTAAGGTATATCATTAGATTGGTTATTTGAAATCTTTCTAATTTTTTGATGTAAGCGTTTATTACTACAAACTTCTCTCTTGTAATTGTTTTTGCTGTATCTCACAGGTTTTGGTATGTTTTATTTCCATTTTCATTTGTTTTAAGAAATTTTTTGAATTTCATCTTAATTTCTTCATTGACGCAATTGTTTAGGAGCAAGTTGTCTAATTTCCACGTATTTCTATAATTTAAAGATTCCTCTTGGTGTTGATTTCTAGTTTTGTTTCAGATAAGATACAAAGAAAGTGCTTGATATGATATCTTGATATGATAAGAGAAGATCCTTGATATGATTTCAATTTCTTACAATTTATTGAGATTTATTTTTTTGGCCTAATATATGGTCTATCTTGGAGAATGTTCCATGTGCTATTGAAAAGAATGTATATTCTTCAGTTGTTAGGTAGGATGTTCTGTTAATGTCTGTTAGGTACATTTGGTCTAGCATCTAGTGTAAATCCAATTTATCTTTGTTGATATTTTTGTCTAGATGATCTATCTAATGCTGAGAGTTAGGGACTGAAGCCTGCCACTATTATTCTATTTACAATCTCACTGTTTACCTATTTATTTATTTATATATTGTATTTATTATTTATTTATAGGCGGAGTTTTGCTCTGTCACCCAGGCTGCAGTACAGGGGAACAATCTCTGCTCACTGCAACCTCTGTCTCCTGGGTTCAAGCAATTCTCCTGGTTCAGCCTCCCAAGTAGCTGGGACTACAGGTGCCCACTACAACGCCCAGCTAATTTGTGTATTTTTAGTAGAGATGGGATTTCACCATGTTGACCAGGCTGGTCTCTGACTCCTGACCTCAAGTGATCCACCCGCCTCAGCCTCCTAAAGTGCTGCGATTACAGGTGTGAGCCACTGAGCCTGGCAGAAATCTCTCTCTTTAGATGTAGTGTTACTTGTTTTACCAATCCGTGCTCCAGTGTTGAGGGCATATAATTTAGAATTGCTATATTCTTTTGCTGGATTGATCCCTTTGTCATTATATAAGTATTCCAAGTCACCAAGGAAGTCAAAGACACCACTGACATCATTTACAGCAGAAGAAATATCATACACAGGCTACACTACTGCATGCACCCCAAATCAAAGCCAAAATGCCTGACCCAACCAACAATATCTTCAGGAAAGTGTTTTCCAACACACAAGAAAATTCAAAAGAATTGAAGAAGTGACTGCCACACAAACTGTACAGATATAAAATTAAGGGCATAGGGAACATAAAAAAGCAAGAAAACATGACACTCCTAAAGGAACACAATAATTCTCCAACAGTTCCCAATCAAAAAGAAATTCATGAAATCCAGAGTAATGAATTCAAAATACTGATTTTAAAGAAGGTCAGGGAGATACAAGAAAATTCCAAAAAACAATATGGAGAAATCAAACAATATGGAGAAATCATATTTAAATTATACTTAAAATAATCAAAAATATGAATGAGAAATTTATCAGAAATATAGATATTATTTAAAGGAATCAAACAGAAATTCTGGAACTGAATAATTCATTGAATGAAATACAAAATACATTTGAAAGCTTTGACAATAGACAAGATCTAGCAAAAAAAAAAAAAAGAATTTCATCACTTGAATACAGATTATTTGAAATAACTCAGGAAAAAACACAGAATAAGGAATAAAAAAGAATGAGTAAAGTCTTTATGACATTTGAGACACCATAAAGAGACTGAATAATCCTGTTATTGGTGTTCCCAAGGGAGAAGAGAGACTAAAAGGGTTAGAAAACCCTATTTAATGAAACAATAGATGAAAAGTTTCCAATATAGACATTCAGCCACAGGATCCCAAGGCCACCAGTGGAACAGCTGCACTGTGGACCTACCACCAGGGAGGACAGGACCATTCTCAGTGGAAGCAGTGTAATCAGGCAGCTGTAGAAGGAATGGTTTGCTTATGCTTCAGTCCCACACCAGCTCACATCAGTGGCAGTGGAATTTGTCCTTGGAGCTCATAGAAGTGCCTGGCCTCCCCTCTCTGGTTTGGCAGTGGCATCAGCTCTAGGGTAGGACATAGTCCTTTGGGGGCTGGGCTCTCAAACTGGCACACATTGCCATTCTTCTGTTAGTTAATCATGTACTTCCCACAATATTTCTTGGCTGTTATAATGAATTATGATTTAGTTAACATGCTTTTGAACTGTCCACACTTTTTATTTCTGATGCTTAGGGAAGCAATAGGCTGTGGTGGTAAAGAGAACAAGTTCTAGTGTCATACTGTCTGGATAGATATTCCAGCTTTATTACTTAATAGTTGTTTGACTTGGAAAATTTGTTAATGTTTTCAGGCCCTAGTTTTCCTTTTGAACAAAGAAGGGTGATCAACATCTACCACATAATGTTTTTCATTCTTATTAAATTTAATATGTCTTTAAATGTCTTGGCTCAGTGTTTGACACATTAACATTTAGTATGATTGTTGGTAGTAGTCTCAAAATAAAGAGTAGTAATTATAGTATTGTCTTAACACCAAACTATAAGCATATCAAAAGCAGAGAATCTTTCTATTTCATCCCTCTCAAGGATATGGCACAGAGTAGGTAGTCAAAACAGTTGTTTGATTTTTTGAGCCAAATGATATTCCTATTGTAACTCTTCAGAAGCAAGGATTACAAATCCAGTCTGTAAAATAGTAAAGCAAAAAGCTATCTGCTTAAATGATACAATTTGTTTACTACCTAATAGCTAGCACTCCATTCTAAATTCAATTTTAGATCTTGATATAACCAAATTAAGAGGTAAAAAAACCTCTGTGAGCAAGGGGTAATTCTTAGATATTTTAATTCATCTCTTTTTATCCAAGATGTCTTGCTTAAGAATTTCATTACTGAACATGTTTTCATCACATCTTCAAATAAATTTATAGTGGATAAAATCTCAACAGTCTCAAGTATACAGTTATATTTTATGTACAGAGGCATTTCTCTATAGCTAAAGATCGATAGCCAGTTCATATTTCTACCATTACTTTAAAGAAGAATATATAATGTATATATAAATAGTTAAATTTATATATACCTATGAGCTTTGTGTACTATAATGCTAGCAAATTTAGGAAAAGAATTTACTGATAAGTTTAATACTTTGAAAATGAATAAATTTCATAATACATGGTATATTTTCTACATCTGGATAATCTGAATAAATTTTAAAAGTTGATCCTTGTTGTATTAGGCCACTTTTGTGTTGTTATAGAGAAATACCTCAGACCGGGTAATTTATAAAGAAAAGAAGTTCTCCTTGAAGAGGTCCTTTACATCCCTTGTAAGTTGGATTCCTAGGTATTTTATTCTCTTTGATGCAATTGTGAATGGAAGTTCATTCATGATTTGGCTCTCTGTTTGACTGTTACTGGTGTATAAGAATGCTTGTGATTTTTGCACATTAATTTTGAATCCTGAGACTTTGCTGAAGTTGCTTATCAGCTTAAGGAGACTTTGGGCTGAGATGATGGGGTTTTCTAAATACACAATCATGTCATCTGCAAACAGGGACAATTTGACTTCTTCTTTTCCTAACTGAATACCCTTGATTTCTTTCTCTTGCCTTATTGCCCTAGCCAGAACTTCCAACACTATGTTGAATAGGAGTGGTGAGAGAGGGCATCCCTGTCTTGTGCCAGATTTCAAAGGGAATTTTTCCAGTTTTTGCCCATTCAGTATGATTTTGGCTGTGGGTTTGTCATAAATAGCTCTTATTATTTTGAGGTACGTTCCATCAATACCGAATTTGTTGAGAGTTTTTAGCATGAAGGGCTGTTGAATTTTGTCAAAGGCCTTTTCTGCATCTATTGAGATAATCATGTGGTTTTTGTCTTTGGTTCTGTTTATATGCTGGATTACATTTATTGATTTGCGTATGTTGAAACAGCCTTGCATCCCAGGGATGAAGCCCACTTGATCATGGTGGATAAGCTTTTTGATGTGCTGCTGGATCTGGTTTGCCAGTATTTTATTGAGGATTTTTGCATCGATGTTCATCAGGGATATTAGTCTAAAAGTCTCTTTTTTTGTTGCGTCTCTGCCAGGCTTTCGTATCAGGATGATGTTGGCCTCATAAAATGAGCTAGGGAGGATTCCCTCTTTTTCTATTGATTGGAATAGTTTCCGAAGGAATGGTACCAGCTCCTCCTTGTACCTCTGGTAGAATTCAGCTGTGAATCCATCTGGTCCTGGACGTTTTTTGGTTGGTAGGCTATTAATTATTGCCTCAATTTCAGAGCCTGCTATTGGTCTACTCAGGGATTCAGCTTCTTCCTGGTTTAGTCTTGGGAGAGTGTAAGTGTCCAGGAAATTATCCATTTCTTCTAGATTTTCTAGTTGATTTGCGTAGAGGTGTTTATAGTATTCTCTGATGGTAGTTTGTATTTCTGTGGGGTCGGTGGTGATATCCCCTTTATCATTTTTTATTGCATCTATTTGATTCTTCTCTCTTTTCTTATATTCAGAGATATACATAGGCTCAAAATAAAGGGATGGAGGAAGATCTACCAAGCAAATGGAGAACAAAAAAAAGCAGGGGTTGCAATCCTAGTCTCTGATAAAACAGACTTTAAACCATCAAAGATCAAAAGAGACAAAGAAGGACATTACATAATGGTAAAGGGATCAATTCAACAGGAAGAGCTAACTATCCTAAATATATATGCACCCAATACAGGAGCACCCAGATTCATAAAGCAAGTTCTTAGAGACTTACAAAGAGACTTAGACTCCCATACAATAATAATGGGAGACTTCAACATTCCACTGTCAACATTAGACAGATCAACGAGACAGAAAGTTAACAAGG